>NC_091303.1:49877671-49999377 GCF_038502225.1 Cherax quadricarinatus | reverse complement strand
GAGCTGTCCGTCCTATCTTTAGTAGTAGCAGTAGTAGTAGCAGTCGTAATGGTAGTCGTAGTAGTCGTAGTGGTGGTAGTAGCAGTCGTAGTGGTAGTGGTAGTAGTAGTAGTAGTCGTAATGGTAGTAGTACTAGTAGCAGTCGTAGTGGTAGTGGTAGCAGTAGTAGTAGTAGTCGTAACGGTAGTAGTAGTAGCAGCAGTCGTAGTGGTGGTAGTAGTAGTAGCAGTAGTAGTAGTAGCAGCAATGATAATGATAATAATTATAATAATTATAATAATAAAAATAATAATAATAATAATAATAATAATAATAATAATAATAATAATAATAATAATAATAATAATAATAATAATTAATAGTTCGGGACTACATACAATCTTGCACTCTGAAAAGAAGCTACTGCAGATTTTAGACGCAATTATGCTGACGTCAGTCCGACTCAAAAAACTGATGATTATAACTTTCAAAATCAGGCAGCATTATTGATGATATTACTGGTGTGAAAATAAGGAATTATGCTGCAGTCTCTGAAGCTGTCAAGAGAGAGACTGCCTCATTTACTCATCTTCAATTCATCAATTGTATTTTTATGTGTGCTGAATATTTGGCAGCAGCAAATATTTTAATAAATTTCAAGTTGCCTTTAATAATTGGAAAAATGCCAATACCAGGATTAATGCTCATTAAGTCTTTCACTGATGCAGGAGAGTCAAAACTTTCAAAGGATTTATACAGTCTAGCAAAAGGTATAAGAAATATTTTAATACTGGGTTGAAGTTTTGAGGATAATAGTAACATTATCTGTAGGAAAAGAACTGTCATATCGTTGTGACATTTACTGTATATGTACAACTGTCAAAACATTGAAACTATCTGAGTAGAGCTAATCTTTAAGCAGAAATCGATCAATTTCTTACAAATAACTTTCAGACGACTGGTCATCCATGTAGGAAAATATATTTTACCTTTTATAAACCATGTCTGGTGATACCATTGATGCACTGGCTAACTTTTCCTCTCTTACTAATGTATTTACCTCATCATTCCACTAGTCGCTCCATTTCCCTCCCTCACCCACTTCCCTGTAAGCGAACACTTCTGCTAAACACTGTAAACACTGTATTCTTAAATCTATTCCTTACCTCTTCAACCTCATTCCCTATACTCTCACTAGACCATCTTTCAACCAGTAAGTACTTATATCTTACCCTAACTGCCTCCTCCTTTGGCTTATTAACCTTCATCTCTCTCTCTCTTACGGTCTGATATCATTCTCCTTGTACCCCCATCTACCTATTATTCTCACTGTAGCTACAACTAAAAAAGTGATCTGATATATCTGTTGCCTCTCTATAAACATGCACATCCCGAAGACTACCCATCAAGTTTTAGCCACCAACAAATTGTCCAACAAACTACTGTTATAACGCACTATATCATATCTCGTATTCTCATTTACCCTTATTTTCCTAAAATGTGTGTTATCTATTACCATGTCTCTTTCTATACAAAATTCAATCAAAGGCCCCCATTATCGTTTACACCTGGCATCCCCAAATCTACCTACCACACCCTCTACTTTAGCATTCAGTATCTAAGCACTCACTAAATATCTAAAATCTCACTCTCTCTCTCTCTCTCTCTCTCTCTCTCTCTCTCTCTCTCTCTCTCTCCTCAATACTCCTCTCTTCTACAGATGCATAAGCACTTATTATAACCCACTTTTCGCATCTGACCCTTATGTTAATCCACATATATATAAAAAAGCAACCAAAACAATACGGGCCAGAATTGGATAGATGGTCGTTGGCTGGGATTTAGGGTCATAGAAAAGGAATGGAGATTGCTGGATCAATGATTAAGTGAAAATGGGGAGGAGTTGGGGAAGCAGATGGTAAAAATCTTACAACTATGGAATGAGATTGTTAATACGTTCTTGCTAACACGGGGAGGTCATGGAAAGAGAGCTGGTTGATACTGAAAAAAAAGAGTCGTAGAAAGGGAATATCGTATAAAGTGCAGTAAAGATGAGGGCGTCAACTGAAGGGTAAGGGAGTCACTGAAAAGGAGTGAAAGGTATCAGGGTGTTAGGGATAGAGGATATGAGCAAGAATTGAGGTATATGGGTAGGTGGGGGGGTTGATCTAGGGCATTAAGGAGAATGTCATAAATTGGAGGGGGGGGGTAGTGGGTTGTCGATCTGGGGGGCATCTGTGATGAAGTGAGTGGCTGGGACAGCATGAAGAGTAGCGCCTCCACCCGGGAACAGTTATGGCGAGCTACGACGCGTCACCCCCAAATTATGTCAGAGTCACTCATAAAGTTTAGCGGCCGTTTGTAAAAAGTTAGGCAGCCATGACTCACGCCACACCGAGGCCTTTCAAAACTCCTGCTCACACAGAATACTTTATGGCCCGTGTATTCACGCAGACACACACACACACACACACACACACACACACACACACACACACACACACACACACACACACACACACACACACGCACACACACACACACACATACACGACCCCTGCAACCACAAATAGTTGAGTACATGCACACACACACACGCACACACACACACACACACACACACACACACACACACACACACACACACACACACACACACGCACACACACGCACACACGCACACACACACACACACACACACACACACACACACACACATACACGACCCCTGCAACCACAAATATTTGAGTACATGCACACACACAAAAATCCAGTGAAGAGGCGGGGCCAGGAGCTGTGGCTCGACCCCTGCAACCACAATTAGGCGAGTACACACACATACATACACACACACACTCGCACACACAGTAGGCAGGAGGTGGTAAAAGTTTTCGTGCAAAAAAGTGCGTTGGACGATACAAATATTTCAAACACGCCTTTCTGATAATACTTATTTTGTGAATAAAAATTTTGATTTTCAATGATATTTCCCAGATTTTTTTTTTTAAATTTGGAGTATAAAATTTTTTTCATGTTTGTCACACGCTTTTTATTTAATATTTTCATTATTTAAACATTTAAATATATAATTCGTAGAATAATGAATAAAAGTTCGTGATTTATAAGTAACCACATCCTGGCTGACTTATATATCCCCGACTCCTAGGAAGTGGTGTGGCAGGGGCAGCAGACAGAGTGGTAGGTGGTGTGGCAGGGGCAGCAGACAGAGTGGTAGGTGGTGTGGCAGGGGCAGCAGACAGAGTGGTAGGTGGTGTGGCAGGGGCAGCAGACAGAGTGGTAGGTGGTGTGACATGGGCAGCAGACAGGGTGGTAGGTGGTGTGGCAGGGGCAGCAGACAGAGTGGTAGGTGGTGTGGCAGGGGCAGCAGAGAGGGTGGTAAGTGGTGCGGCATGGGAAGCAGACAGGGTGGTAGGTGGTGTGGCAGGGGCAGCAGACAGGGTGGTAGGTGGTGTGGCAGGGGCAGCAGACAGAGTGGTAGGTGGTGTGACATGGGCAGCAGACAGGGTGGTAGGTGGTGTGGCAGGGGCAGCAGACAGAGTGGTAGGTGGTGTGGCAGGGGCAGCAGACAGAGTGGTAGGTGGTGTGGCAGGGGCAGCAGACAGAGTGGTAGGTGGTGTGGCAGGGACAGCAGACTGGGTGGTAGGTGGTGTGGCAGGGGCAGCAGACTGGGTGGTAGGTGGTGTGGCAGGGGCAGCAGACAGAGTGGTAGGTGGTGTGGCAGGGGCAGCAGACAGGGTGGTAGGTGGTGTGGCAGGGGCAGGAGACTGGGTGGTAGGTGGTGTGGTAGGGGCAGCAGACAGGGTGGTAGGTGGTGTGGCAGGGACAGCAGACAGGGTGGTAGTTGGTGTGGCAGGGGCAGCAGACAGGGTGGTAGGTGGTGTGGCAGGGGCAGCAGACAGGGTGGTAGGTGGTGTGGCATGGGCAGCAGACAGGGTGGTAGGTGGTTTGGCATGGGCAGGAGACTGGGTGGTAGGTGGTGTGGCATGGGCAGCAGACAGGGTGTTGGGTGGTGTGGCAGGGGCAGAAGACAGGGTGGTAGGTGGTGTGGCAGGGGCAGCAGACAGGGTGGTAGGTGGTTTGGCATGGGCAGGAGACTGGGTGGTAGGTGGTGTGGCATGGGCAGCAAACAGGGTGGCAGGTGGAGTGGCAGGGGCAGCAGACAGGGTGGTAGGTGGTGTGGCATGGGCAGGAGACTGGGTGGTAGGTGGTGTGGCATGGGCAGCAGACAGGGTGATAGGTGGTTTGGCATGGGCAGGAGACTGGGTGGTAGGTGGTGTGGCATGGGCAGCAGACAGGGTGTTGGGTGGTGTGGCAGGGGCAGAAGACAGGGTGGTAGGTGGTGTGGCAGGGGCAGCAGACAGGGTGGTAGGTGGTTTGGCATGGGCAGGAGACTGGGTGGTAGGTGGTGTGGCATGGGCAGCAAACAGGGTGGCAGGTGGTGTGGCAGGGGCAGCAGACAGGGTGGTAGGTGGTGTGGCATGGGCAGCAGACAGGGTGGTAGGTGGTGTGGCAGGGGCAGCAGACAGGGTGGTAGGTGGTGTGGCAGGGGCAGCTGACAGGGTGGTAGGTGGTGTGGCAGGGGCAGCAGACAGCGTGGTAGGTGGTGTGACAGGGGCAGCAGGCAGGGTTTTAGGTGGTATAGCAGGGGCAGCAGATACGGTGGTAGGTGGCGTGCCATGGGCAGGAGACTGGGTGGTACGTGGTGTCGCAGGGGCAGCATACTGGGTGGTAAGTGGTGTGGCAGGGGGGCAGCTGACAGGGTTTTAGGCGGTGTGTCATGGGCAGCAGACACGGTGGTAGGTGGTGTGGTAGAGGGAGCTGAGTGATAGGTGGTGTGGCATGGGCAGCAGACACGGTGGTAGGTGGTGTGACATGGGCAGCAGACACGGGGGTAGGTGGTGTGGCAGAGGGAGCTGACACGGTGGTAGGTGGTGTGGCAGAGGGAGCTGACTGAGTGATAGGTGGTGTGGCAGGGGCAGCAGATACAAGGTGATATGTAAGAATATAGGAAGTGTGAAATGAAGAAGAAGATGGTCAGAAGTGGCGAGATTTTGCTGAGATGAATGGGTGGAGGATAGTATGATGGGGTATGGGTTTATGAAGCAGGGGATGAAATGGTGGGGAGTTGGATGAGAGGGGTTGGAGGTGGATGAAGGACTGGGTATGTTATGAAGGGTTGGCAGTGGGATGAAGCAGTTGAGGGTAATATGGGGGTGGGATGAAGGGGTGCGGGTGGAATGAAGGGGTTGGGGCTGGGTGTACAAATAAAAGAGGTGAAGGGCCACCACCGCAAATGGAAAAACGTCATGATAAAGATCCCTTAAGAATACAAGTCAAAATATTATGAAGGTTGCCGTAAGTACACTGACTTCCCGCAGATATTTTACATACTCCACGATGGCGACGTTTTAAGGATCTCCACTGCGAAATATTTCTCTGGTTGGCTCGCGATCCATAAATTCCGAGCGAGGAAGGAGAACGTGGGGGGTGAGAAATGAACACTGGAGAAGTTGAGGGAAAAGAACGAGGAAAGCAAGAGGAGTAAAAGAGAGGTGGGAAAAGAGAAAGTATTTTCAGACAAAACATAAAAAAAAAATGGTTTTATTTTCAGAATTAATGGAATTTTGGAAATTATCTTCCATCAGGTGTTGAAAGTGGGTTTATTTTTGAAGACGAATCAGATGATGATGGTTCACATGACGATAAAGAATCAAGTGAGTGAAGATACATCGAGTACTGAAGATGAATCAGTGTAGATGAACCAATGTAGAAGATAAACCAGATTTTGAGGATGAGTCTACCTCAAATATGAGTCAGGGGTTGAAGATAATTCAAGAAGTCAAGTTCCGAGGTTAAGTCTCTTGATGAATATAACTCAACAACATAACTTAATTTTGCTGCATGTCATCTGTACACCTGCAGTGAAAAATATTTACTTTGATCTCTAAAAACTGGTACTGAAGTAATTAGTTTGTGTATATACACTGAGAGTCCTTCATCTCTCGATGTTTATAACTTTGACCTTCAGCAATGCCTCGGTTCATTTTTTATCATTGGTGTTTCTGAACTTACACCATGAGGTGTAAGTTACATATTTTCCTCTCGTCAGGGAGTCTACATCTCTTTAAAAGCCATCTCAATCCTTTACGTGTTGCATCTCCCCAGCATCTTTCTTGCTATCTGATGGATTTTCCAGGCATCGTCATCGTAAACTAATGCTACATCTTCTAGTATCATTCTCGTTAAGTGATGCTGCATCTACCTAGCAGCGCATCTCCCTTTGACCTGCTGCAACTTCCTAATATCTTAATCGTTAACTGATGCTGCATCTCCCTACTGTCTTTCTTTATAACTGATTATACATTTTTCACAATTTTTTCTCGTTTATTGATGCTTCAGAATCAGAACGTCGACTCTCAGTCACTGTGACTCATCTCCGAGCATCTCTGTCAGTCTCTGATTCTTCTGGGAAAAAGACGACCCACTCACCAAATCTCCTTTTTCATTCTAGTTTGTGCGTGGTGATCCCTTCAGCGTGGTGATTAGTTCGACATAGTAATCCCATAGAAATACCGTTGTTTTGCTGTGTCAAACAGGTATGTTCAAAATGGTATACAATAACGAACCTTCTCACTCATAACAACTAGTTACGGGTGAGAAGGGTTGGAATCCACAGCATGGACCAATAGGCCCGCTGCAGTCCTAAAATTCTCGCCCTCTTATTTCTAATAGTGGTCCCCGCCTCCTGCTACACCATAAAGACCTTCACTCCTGATAAGACACGTGTACAACAGTTAGGTAACTTCATTCCGAAAAGTTTCGCGTACACTGTAGGCTTCTTCAGTCGAGTATAGAGGAGGCAGCAGAAGCAGTAGACATGTAAAGACGATATAATCAATCCACCACCCTTGAAGACGTTGTTTTGAGGTGGTCAGTCCCTCAGCCTGGTGAAGAGTATTGCTTCATAGTCTGGAACAATGTGAAGACAAAGCAGCAGTATTGAGACAGGTTCCTCTCCAATCCATCCCTTCTGCTACCTCCTCTGTACTCGACTGAAGAAACCTACTGTGTAGGCGATACATTTCGGAATTGAATCCCTGACCATTCTGTTTTTTTTCATTGACAGTCATTCATTACGACTTATCTTGAGGTTATGGATTTTTCTGAGTGGGTTTGGGTTTGGGAAGGACTTGCCTAGTATGGGCCAATAGGCCTGCTGCAATGTTCCTCCTTTCTTATGTTCTTATATTGGATGGAGGGTATAAGAATAGATGAATCATGAAAATTTCTGAGTCTGACGGAATTGACAAGAAGATCAAAGTTATTGCCACTGATACAGACATGACACAGATGGCCTGTCTATAAAATATTCATATTGAAATTTCATTGCTTTGTGGCAGACATTTGCCCAGCTGCCTACCAGGACCACGGTTTGACTCAACATTCACTTACTAATAATCTTTTATTACAACTTGATATTAATGTAAATACATTTATTTGATGGGAATGAGGGTTAATGTACTATTAAACATTCTCTGGCTGTGGGAAGAGACAATAGGATCACAGTTGGTTCTGCTGATAGAAACAAGTCTCATCAGCATTGTCTGTAAAATCTTCCTATTGCAAACATTGTTTCTGTGGCAGAGCAATGGTTAATTGTCTTGCTGGTAAAACTGTTTGAATCCCAGTCCATTCGCTTGTTTATTTCAATGACATTTGTTATCCTTCCCTGAGTTTACAGAAAATATCTTTGAAGGTTATCAAAATGGATAAACCAAGAAAGCTTTTGGGTCTGTAGGAAGATATAGTAGGGACACAGCTAGTGACAATGACATAGATAAGTCGCAGAAGTGTTTCCTGGAAAATTCTATTGTAATCATCGTGGTTCATTGTCACTGCATTGTGCCGTCTCCTTACCGGGACTGTGGTTCGAGTCCTCCTCACTTCGGTTTATTCATTGAAAATCGTTCATTGGTAAATGACTCAAAACCACTTGTTTCGTGGTTTCACTGATACATAGACTGCTTGTCGAGGCGGGTATTCAAACAGGAGGAGACTGACATTAATCTTTGAGGATACATCTGCCACGAGTGTCCAATGACAAGCTACCTTTTCAAGACGTCCTCACTCACAAAGTAGATAACAGTCTAAGATTTCGAGTTTACCGGAAACCTACAAATAAAAATGATTTCTCACACTTCTCTTCCAGTGAAGGTACCAAGACCAAAAGAGGCATCATCATCGGATTTTTCCTAAGAGCGTTCTGAATTTGTAGTCCTGAGTTTCTTGACGAGGAATGTACATACATTCACCAAACCTTCACTGATTCACATTTTCCTTCCTTTTTCATCAAAGACTGCAAGAAAAGAGCCCCTCAGATCATTAGTTCTCCACGCACCAACACCACTCCTAACAAAGTTATAGCAGCCAGGTTGCAGTGAATGTTTCTAAATTACTAGTACAAGCTAACACTAGAGTCGCCATCACATCCAGCACTTCAGTAAAGAATCTAACCAGTACAAAATTGAACCACCATGAACCAGTCAATGCTGGGGGTTTACACTATACCCTGTGGAGGCTGTGACCTCGAAACACGCCTCAATGAACACAATGCATGTAGAAACGATAATTTGAGCAACGCCTGCGTGCAACACCGGAATTCCGCCAATCATCTCATGAAATTCAGGGACGCGCGACTAGTGATCAAAGAACCTAATTTCCGCAGACATAAATGCTTTGAATCATCATTAATCGCTGTTTCTAACACAGTAAAACAAAACAAAGGCAGCTTCATCGTCTCTGAAGTCTTAGCAAGAATCTTCCTGTAAATGAATGATTCAGAGAACCGACAAGTTGATAGTGTTGTATATGTGTCTAATTTATCAAGAATCCTCCTGAAAACAGTAAACCCTGCCATCACATAATTGCTACTGCATAAAAGGACATGCCCAATTTGGGCCAACAGGCCTCCTGCAGTGTTCCTCCTTTCTTATGTTCTAATGTAATAGAGGAGGGACACTGCAACATGACTTCTGAAACCCGTCAATATACATTTGCCCAACCTATTTTTATACTACCCAATCCATAGCTTTTATAACCTTTCTTTCTCATGTATCAGATGACTTTTACACCACATGTATAACTACTATTAGTACCTCTACTGTACTGCACCTCACTCACAGCCTATATATACCCCCTGTGTCCATGTATTGTTTGTAACTGCTTGACAAAGCTCCTTGAGAGCGAAACGTTGCTACAATAAAATGTCGCATTAGTTGCATTTGTGTCCTTTTACTTAACATTTTGTCGGTAATTCTGCCAATATTAATACCAATTCTAGTATTGTTTGGAAAGCAAGACACAGTGCTGTGATTCACATCTCAGTTTACGTCGGACGATATGAGGATGAGGAAAAGGATGAGGGAGAGTAATTTTCCTTGAGGAACAGAGCTTTTCTCTGTGACAGCCTCAGACTAAACCTATTTGCTATTATTCGTGTTCTATGCAACAGAAAGTTAGAAATTCACCTGCAGACTTTTTTAGTTATTTTGTGCGCTATTACACTTGTCCAGGGGTTTTGCAATCTTTCATTGAGTGCAAATAACTGTAAAGTTATTGCTAAAGCACAGAACACATTGAATTTAAGAATTCTAGAGAGCCTATATATTAGAAAATATAAACCTGGACTCAATGAAAATTATTTTTATAATTATTCTGTGTACTATGAAAAAGCTTTAGTTTACCATCCTTTATGGTATAAACCTTGGTAATAAATACCGACAAGTTGGGTTAGAAAGACACGTAAGCAAACACTATGACATATTTATTAGAAAACGTTTCGGTCCTGGGACCTTGATCACTTCTAACATACAGATGTTGTTGTTAAAGATTCGCCGGTATTCTCCCGGCCCGGGCCCTTCCACTTGGTGGCCCGGCACTGGCCCCCTGTCTAGGGAGTGTCTGAGACCTAAGTCTCCCATGGGAGGAGGCACAAGTACCCCCCTCATCTTGTGAGCTACAAACTCGGGCTCTCGCACCAACCCTGCCCTAGGAGGGCAAGGCATGGTGTCGATCGTGCTAGCGCTGTGCTCTCCTGTGTGGAGTGTCGTGTGTTGGTGTTCATTTTCATTCAGTCATGTTGATTAGCCGGTACTTCCGGTCCAGGTCCCCTCCAGATGGAGACCCGGCAGCGGCCCCCCAGGTGGAGGGTGATGATCATCTTCTTTCCTCTTTCTTGGCCCTCCGGTTGGAGGGTGTCTTCTTCCATCCCGCGCTGACCTCCCCGAAGAGAAGCGCAGTCCGGCAGAGGCAGCAGTTACAGGGTCGATTGGAGCCACACCCCAGTTTTAGCGGACAGCAAAGTGCTGGGGAAACTTATCTTCATGGTGAATGGTCATGGACAGTCGTGCTAGAGGAGGGTACCGTCTTCAAGGTCCCCATTCTGAAGCATTCTGAATTTCCTCTTTGATGTGTACTCGACTTCCACAAGGTGTTGGGTGTTGGCAGCGAGTAGTCTGGTCATGTCTGCAGTGGTGTATGTAACAGCTTGGTCGTAGGTATACTTGACTGTTCCGTCCTGGAGGCGCTGATGGACCTCTGAAGACAGCATTGTATTCTTATACTGCTTGGTTGTGTAGAAGTATACACCCTTCAGGTATCGGACTTGTTGTGGTGCAGCAGTGTCAGTGGCACCGTGGGGTGCATCCGCAGTTTCTTGTGTTTTTGCTTTCTTGGCTGGTGGCTGAACTGGTGAAGGCGAGATTTCCGACTGGTCAGTTGCTCTAGCAGTGGATGCAAGCGGTAGTGGACTCTCATTGGTCTCTGATTGGTCCATCTCTGTGTCTAGTGGAGGTTGTGACAGCGGTGGAGCAGCGGTGATGCTGGCAATATTTGCAGTAGATTTTAGGATCTCAGTGGAAGGTGGTGATGCAGGGAATGTGAGGCCAGGCATATTATTTAGTTTGAAAAGTTCATTGATGGTGGTGTTGAAGGAACCAGGCTCAGCTGCATTCTGTACATGAGCATACATAATGCAATAAAGAATCTTGGTGGAGTCGGCAGTAGGTGCTGGCAGGGAAGTGGTGGGAGCAGCTTGCGTGGCATGTAGTATCTTGGTAGTGTCTGCTTGAAGCTTGGCGATAGCAGAATATGTGGTTGCTTGTGGGTTAGGTTTCTTTTGTTGTTGTTTCTTGAGTATGTCTCTTCTGGTAGGGCACCTGGCAGCAAGAGTATGGTGGTCATTCTTGCAGTTCAAGCATTTAGGTGGTGAAGCAGTAGTGCAATTCTTGAAGTCATGACCCTCACGGCCACAGGTGGAGCAAAACTTCTTGTCCTTGGTAGGACAATCATTTGTGGTGTGTATGAGTAACAATTATAGCACTGCGAGATATGTTGGAATTTCTCTGCTTCGAAGAAGGCTGGGTTGATGTGGAAGTAGTGAATAGCCAGGCCCTCAGGCTGCCATGTTGACGTCACTGAAGGTGACCTTCAGCATGGATGAAGCATTGGGTATTTTAGTAATGAAGTCCACCTTGGCCCAAGGGTTCTTTGCTTCGATAGATGACTTGATTTCTTCAGTGGCCTGTACAGTGATAAGGTTGTCGAGTCGCTTGAGGAACACAGTTCTCCTGGCCCTCAGTGCTGGGGAAGTCAAGACAAGAAATCCCTCGTCTCGTAGAGTGGTAGTAGCAGTAGTGGTAAGTAGTTTCTCGGCCTCTGTGTCGTCTGTACAGACGACAACAAAGGCCTCCTTGAGCGATAAAATCGCATTACATTTGACTTGCAGCCTGCCACTAACGACAGCTGCAAGTGCTAGTTTGGACGACTCATTGGTTGTGCCACTCGCTGGTTTGATCTTTACTCTGTTAGAGTAATGCATCGTGAGTAAGCAGTGCTCTGGTGTGTCTTGACGGGTGTGTCTCTAACATACAGAGGTAGAAAGACATTATATATATAGGTGGAGAGTGAGGTGTGAGTGACGCACGTGACCTGAGGAATGTCATGTTGTGATGAGGACGGGTAGACGATGAAATCATGTGACTTCTGTGTTTTTGGGTTGGAATGAGGCACAACTCGTTCTCACAGAACCAGATCTCAGACGCCGACGGTGCCTAGAAGCCTCACTAATCGCCGTCACCGACACTATAGAACGCAACACTGGAAACTACAAAATTTCAAAAACATTGGCATACATGATACTTAAGCACCACCAACCCAACAACACAGGAGTCACATGATTTCATCGTCTGCCCGTCCTCATCCCAACATGACATTCCTCAGGTCACGTGCGTCACTCACACCTCACTCTCCGCCTATATATATAATGTCTTTCTACCTCTGTATGTTAGAAGTGATCAAGGTCCCAGGACCGAAACGTTTTCTATTAAATATGTCATAGTGTTTGCTTACGTGTCTTTCTAAACCACCATCCTTTATGTCCAGTCTAGTTTTCTATTATTCTTCGTTGTTTGTACTTTAATAATGACTGACAGATAGGAACCCTCCTTAATGAGTCTCCTTAAAATTCAATTTTCTTATTGCTTTACTGTGCTTACGGGGAATTAAACTGTGTAAGTGATTTATACCCTAGCCTTAAGGGATTTACATTTAATGGGTCTGTACTCAGCCATATCCTTTTACCGCACTGATCTCGACAAATCCCTACATCACCGATGGACTAATAATTAATTAATAGGAGTATAGATTCTGTGATGTATTAATAACACCGAGGTCCTCCAGAGCCTGAAACTACGTTTGAAGTTCTATTAAAATTGTACTGGTATTAACTGGCGATCAGAAAGCTAAGATTTGTTCAGAGTTTTATCCCGGAGATTAGTCACCCGGGATAACAATAGAAAGTCAGTGCGTAATGGAGGTCTATCTTATCTTATTTCCATCGGGGTTCTAACTTTGTTCCCCAGTATGCGACCCACAACACTTTATGATCACCCAGGTAGTTAATGCTAGGGGACCAGTGACAGCAGGTGTAAGGTAACATGCCCAACGCTTCTACACATGTCGGGGATTGAACCACGGACACTCAGTGTGTGAGACGAGAGCGTTGATAACCGAGTCACGGGCGTTTGGAGTGTAGATGATTCATTGTTCTATCACACAATAAACACCGATTAATCACAATCATGACAAAGTTACCATATAAATCTGAAAACCATTGACATGTGGTCTACCCTAGGCTTACCTCCTTTACAGGTTATTCTGTCAAGGTTCTCCCCACTTTTATTATCCCCCGCGAGGCTTCACTGGAACTAGATAAAATGGAAATTGAAGTGGTACTTCCCTGGGAGGAATAGAAATTCTTAGATCCTGTACTTCATAGTCGGGTAAATCCACTTGAGAGTAATTTCTACGGCCACAAAAGCTGAGAATTCCGCATTTTTCGACTATTCCTCAAACCGTACGTAGTATTTGACCACATAATATATAAATACCGAATAGTGAGAAAAGCACTATCAGGGCATTAAAAGCCCTATAAAGGGCCGGATTAAACTTGAGTTGAACCGATGTTGCTTTTACCATATCACGAATTCTAGCTCAAAGCTGTGATTAAATACAGAATTTTGTTTAAAGTTTTTATCTACATTAACTCCTCTCTTTAGGAAACTAAAATTTGAATAAAAATGAGCACATCTACTATAAAATTTAAGGGTAGTGGAAAAACAATGTAAAATGAATTTATAATGGAGCTGCGTGAACGGATCAGGACAACGATTTAATTATCATTCGTAACATTATAAACACCCGAAATATTCCCGTACATGTTAACACTCATTAAGATGTAAATATAGTCTTATATGAAAATAATTAATTACGCTATGTAAGTAATAAGGTTTATCTAACTGAGCATGCTATAATAGTAGTTATTAATGACAATAATTTGAGAAATGTTAGCTTTTTTTCACAGGAGCACCAGATCTGTTGGTCCTGTGGGTTAGAGCGTCATGTGGTTTTCGCCCACCATAAGGCGGGCCAAAACAGCGCTCGGAATTTCATTATTCTTTCACAGTGTTTTTTTGCATATTCTGAATACACCTGTTTACTGTGATCTTATTGTATATATATATATATATATATATATATATATATATATATATATATATATATATATATATATATATATATATATATACATATATACATATATATATATATATATATATATATGTCGTGCCGAATATGTAAAACTGGTCAATTAGCAAGAACTCATTTAAAATTAAGTCCTTTATAAAATTTTCTCTTATACGTTTAAAGATATATTTTTTTCATTAATGTTGATGTAAAAATTTATAATTTTGCACCAAAATGAACTTAGAAAACTTACCTAACCTTATTATAACAAGAACAATTTATTTTAGCCTAACCCATCTTAATATATTTTAGATTTGTTTACTATAATTTAATACTAAACAAACAAAGTGAAATATATTTTTTTCGTTAGGTTCAGAATAATTTTGGCGAAATTATTGCATACACGCATTTTCACTTGTCCTATATGGCAAGATGAGCGTTGCTATTTAAGCCAAGATGGCAAGTTCTGCCTATTCGGCACGACATATATATATATATATATATATATATATATATATATATATATATATATATATATATATACATATATATATTGTAGGTAGTAGGTTGGTAGACAGCAACCACCCAGGGAAGTACTACCGTCCTGCCAGATGACTGTGAAACAGAAACCTGTAACTGTTTTGCATGATGGTAGGATTCCTGGTTTCTTTTTCTGTCTCATAAACACGCTAGATAACAGGGATATCTTGCTACTCCTACTTACACTTTGGTCACACTTCACAGACACGCACATGCATATATATATATACATACATCTAGGTTTTTCCCCTTTTTCTAAATAGCTCTTGTTCTTCTTTATTTCTTCTATTGTCCATGGGGAAGTGGAAAAGAATCTTTCCTCCGTAAGCCATGCGTGTCGTATGAGGCGACTAAAATGCCGGGAGCAATGGGCTAGTAACCCCTTCTCCTGTAGACATTTACTAAAAAAGAGAAGAAAAACTTTATAAAACTGGGATGCTTGAATGTGCGTGGATGTAGTGCGAATGACAAGAAACAGATGATTGCTGATGTTATGAATGAAAAGAAGTTGGATGTCTTGGCCCTAAGCGAAACAAAGCTGAAGGGGGTAGGGGAGTTTCGGTGGGGGGAAATAAATGGGATTAAATCTGGAGTATCTGAGAGAGTTAGAGCAAAGGAAGGGGTAGCAGTAATGTTGAATGATCAGTTATGGAAGGAGAAAAGAGAATATGAATGTGTAAATGCAAGAATTATGTGGATTAAAGTAAAGGTTGGATGCGAGAAGTGGGTCATAATAAGCGTGTATGCACCTGGAGAAGAGAGGAATGCAGAGGAGAGAGAGAGATTTTGGGAGATGTTAAGTGAATGTATAGGAGCCTTTGAACCAAGTGAGAGAGTAATTGTGGTAGGGGACTTGAATGCTAAAGTAGGAGAAACTTTTAGAGAGGGTGTGGTAGGTAAGTTTGGGGTGCCAGGTGTAAATGATAATGGGAGCCCTTTGATTGAACTTTGTATAGAAAGGGGTTTAGTTATAGGTAATACATATTTTAAGAAAAGGAGGATAAATAAGTATGCAAGATATGATGTAGGGCGAAACGACAGTAGTTTGTTGGATTATGTATTGGTAGATAAAAGACTGTTGAGTAGACTTCAGGATGTACATGTTTATCGAGGGGCCACAGATATATCAGATCACTTTCTAGTTGTAGCTACACTGAGAGTAAAAGGTAGATGGGATACAAGGAGAATAGTAGCATCAGGGAAGAGAGAGGTGAAGGTTTATAAACTAAAAGAGGAGGCAGTGCAAGGGGCTAGTAACTCCTCCTGTATAACTTACTTAATTTAAAGATAGAAGCTATCTTTTTTTTTGTGCCACCCAGCCTCGGTGGGATACAGTTGCTTTGTTGAAAGAAGATATATATATATATATATATATATATATATATATATATATATATATATATATATATATATATATATATATATATATATATATTTATTTATTTATTTATATATATATATATATATATATATATATATATATATATATATATATATATATATATATTTATATATATATATATATATATATATATATATATATATATATATATATATATATATATATATATATTCAAAACAACCACTGTGAAAGAATAGTGAAATTACAAGCGCATTCGTGGCTTCTCACATTATGAAGGAATTATAAATACATGTATTTATGTGAGAAGTCACGAATGTGCTTGGAATTTCACTATTCTTTTACAGTGATTGTTTTGCATATTCTGATATCACTTGTTTACTGTGATGTTATTGCATATATATATATATATATATATATATATATATATATATATATATATATATATATATATATATATATATATGTAATAAGATCACAGTAAACAGTGAGTAGTCACGAAAGCGCTTGGAATTTCTCTATTCTTTCAGAGTGGTTGTTTTGCATATATATATATATATATATATATATATATATATATATATATATATATATATATATCAATATATAGGGAAGTACCACCTCTATAGCTGGAATGGGGACCCTCATCCTCAGAGAAGACAATAAACGTACCTCAGAGAAAACTCAAGGTTCTCCCCGGAGCTGTTTGAATATTTTCTTCTCCTACCACCCCCTATATGTTTCTAATTCTATGTGAACATTTATTAATAAACAAAATACATTTACAGAAAAAAACATAAACATGAATACAATGGCACAATGTATCAAAGATGATGAATTTCCTCCAGCTCCTCCGAGGCTGGACGTGAGCCAAGTATGCAGCAAGCATTTCCCCTCTGGATGGCGACGCTGAGGCGCTGGAACATGAAAGTGGCTGCCCTTGGGTCCCTGGTGGTGTCGATGAGTCTGGAACCCAATTCTTTAAGGAAACGTGTGGCATTTTTTCCCCATGATCCCAAGGTCTCCGATCCCACTGGGACAAATTGATACTGTTGGCTAATGTCCCTGTACTTGCTGATCTTGTACTCCTCCCTGTGGTCAGCAGCTCCTCCCTGTCGCCCCACACTGTGATGGATATAGGTGTCAGCCAGTGTGGACACACAGGTATAGTCCCATGCTAAGAGCTTGCCATTCTTCCAAGGATAGATGGTGATCCCGTCGGGGCGGTTTGCTGGGTTGTGGGTATTGTTTGCTGCAAGTGATCGTGGCTCCCTCTCGGCAGGGCATCCAGCTGTAGCAAGGGTTCTCTTAATGATGTCGTTGACCTCATTGTGTCTTGCATGCCAGCCCTTGGTTTTGGAACAGTTAAGACCATGTAGTCCGTATTGGTCTGCTTGCACTTCGCCGCAAATACACATATATTCTGTGTGAATTGGGGCAGCAAGGCGCAGAGCCACTGCAATACGGAGGGTCTTAGGGTCGAGTCGCGTTCCCATTGCCGATATGGGAACTGTTTGGAGGAAGTCCCCGGAGTGAGGTGCACTCACAGCCTGGAGACGGGCAATCTCCCTATCTGATGTTGCAGCCCTGAGCATGTTGGCAAGCACCTTTTCAGCAATTGGGCTATCCCAGCTTGACTGTTTGTGAGCCAGTGCTGCACTAGGGTTTGGTGCTGGAGCAGCAAGAGTCTCCCATTCAGTGATGGCACTGACATAGCTAGGGTCTTCTATTCCTGCTGAGTCACTGAGGGTGTCAGGAAGAATTTGTCTTATCAACTCGTTTGATGCAATGGAAGAGGATAGGAAAGCTGGTAGAGCAATCTGGGAGGATCTGCGTACTCCTAGCCCTCCAAGCCTGACCGGAAGTGAGGCTTGCAACCACTGTCCATCGTCAAGGGAAAGATTCAATACACTCTCTAGCATGGCCTTCAGGAGAGAGTCATATTCCTTGAGTTTTGGACTGCTGAAGGCTGGGGAGCATCTCAGAAAATAGGTAAGTTTTGGCGTTGACAGGCACCTGGTGAGTAGGTAGAAGGCATCGTGTGTGTCAATGTCTTTCATCCTGCTTTCCATCGTCCGGAGGTCTGAGACTTTTTTTCCTAGGACCAGATCGATGGCATTGGACCCAAGAGGAGCACCGAGGAGAGTGCTATTGGCTGGATCAATGGCTCGTGCTCCTGGTAAAACGGTACTAATATTCTGTATCAACTGTTGATTGGTAGAAACTATTTCACATTTGGAGGGGTTTAAAGAAAGGCCCAGGCTTTCTCCCATGTCTTTAATTTTACTGATGTCCTCCAGGAGAGACTCTGTTGTGCCAGCCAGGGTACCGTCGTCCAGGAACCAGATATTGAGCTCGCTGGAGAGTGCCTCCGTGACTTCCTTGATGACCAAACAATATATATATATATATATATATATATATATACATATATATATATATATATATATATATATATATATATATATATATATATATATATATATACATATATACACACACACAAGAGATTTAGGATAATAGGAGCATATCTCTCAGTTTAGTTACGCTGTACATCTAATCACTATTTGGAGGAATGAAGAATTGTTTTATGTAAGTGTGCAGGTAACAGTGTGTGGCCTAGCAAGCTAATTAAACCACGAAATGAGAAAAGAATTTGATTTGACTTTCGATTTATGCAATCGTTTCTAGCATATCATTCGACATGTGTGCCACTTCGAATATTTTGCTCCTTCGCCGAGACTCACTGCTGTCGGATGCTAGTTGTCTTGTTGGTTATATATAAAGCTTACTGACTGCATGATGGTCGTTAAGATAACATCTAAATAGAACACTACAACAGATGAATAAATTTATTTCCAAGCTAGGGAATAAATTATTTTCTCAAAGTAATGTTTTATACACGACTGAGTGAATATACGGAGTTATTCTCAGTGTTTATACATCAAGGAAAATACGCTCTTCCGAAAATATTACGATGTTGATTAGGTTGTTAAATATACGTTGTATTGATTCATTGAATCCAATTTTTTTTTATAGAGGCCGATAGTCAGAAATTAATGCCGATTAATACATCAAAAAGTAAATGGATAATTTTATGAGTTTCTGAGGAGCAACTTGGCAACTCACGACTCGACCCTTACACTACACACAAATTTTCTACCCTATAAAATGCAGAAGCATGTTCGAAAGTTGTTTAAATCAAAAATATAAAGCAGAAAAGAATATATCGACACTCCAGCTCCACTTCCAACCCTACAAAAAATGTGCTTACGTGCAGAGTTATCTGGTTCAGATGGGGGGAACAAAGCGTGCAATCTGATACCTGGTTCTCCGGTGGCAGAGAGATGTGCTTGGAAAGGGAAACTAGCGTAAACTACAGCACCATTGAAATATTTGCCCTCGGTCCACTAATTTAAAAAAAAAAACGATGTATTTTTAAAACCTGTGTAATTTTACGGGTGAAAATCCAAAGGATTTTTTTAACATTAATTGGCTAATGAGGATTAGTCGAAAAAATAATAAGGAATGGATGGCAGGTGTACGAAAGAGATGCTAAACTGTAAGAGAGAACTGACTTTCCTGGCAGAAGAGGAGCAAATGTTAAATAATTTCCACTCTTAGAACCGAGAATGAGGATTTATTGGCAGAGTTATTGGAACGTTTGACTCGGGTGATAAGTCAAGGAAAATAAGAGTGGTTTAACATCTCTGCAACGTAGCATTTGTAGCCTTTATGAATTACTGAAAACTGTTTTTGAGATGATCTGGGGAAACATTTATTTTAGCAAAATTATTACTTGTCACACAACTGGACGAGGGAATTATTGATGATGATGATGATGATGATGATGATGATGATGATGATGATGATGATGATGATGATGATGATGATGATGATGATGATGATGATGATGATGATGATGTGTCCCGTAGCTCGATTGCCAGTGCACTCATCTCACACACTGAGGCCCGTGGTTCGATCCTTGGTACGGATGGTAACATTAGGGCAGGTTTCCTTAAAACACCTACTATCCATGTTCACCTATCAGTAAAATAGGTAGCTGAGTGTTACTTGACTCACGTGGGTTGCATAACAAGTCACTGAAATCAACTATGGTCTGTATACTTTGTACATGTACTTGTAGAAATTAAGGACCATTATTATTATTATTATTATTATTATTATTATTATTATTATTGTTAACCTTCACAAACCATCTCCTTCATTCTTCCCACACGTACCCTGTTCAAAGTTTATATTTACTTGTGGAAAGACCTGGTATGTTGACAATACATTAATCACCACTGTTGCCCTCCGACAGCTGTGACTTAGTGAAATCAAAATCAAATAATGTTTACTTTGTTACAAAACCCATTGGAAACAATGTAGTTATTGAACAGTATTCTAAAGATGATGATGGCAGCACTGAGTTTCGTTAAAATTTTGTAATTCTTTTCAGCAAGTTTTAAACTAAAATATCTTTTATTTGGAAAGGCAACAGAAATGAACTTCTCAACAAATGGAAGCCTTTTATGTTTATTCTCTTGTTAATACAACTTTTAAATGTAAATAAAAAATGCCGCTTATTTGAGACTGGAATCTGGAAGACTTGAGGACACAAAGACCTGTTTTCGATCAACAGTAACACTGAACATTACATCATAAATGGGAAGTACATAAGTACAGGCTCGGAATTACATGATTTATATCTTTAACGACTAGCACTTTAAGAAAAAACGCTTACTTTATAACACAGTACTGCGCCTGGTGACTGGTGGCATCATACCACGGACACTTTCCATGATGACTCGTTTTGGAAGCTCAGACACTGAAATCTTCATTGTTAAGGACGCCAGACGAGTTTTTTACATTCATTCCCATAAGAATACCTTTTATGTTGCCTCCAGAGATCCATCGGTGACCAAAAACATTTCTTTCTCCATCTTCGTCCAAACATTTCTCAGAGCTGAATGAAAATACTGAATATATATATATATATATATATATATATATATATATATATATATATATATATATATATATATATATATATATATATACATATGTATATATATATATATATATATATATATATATATATATATACATATATATATATACATATATATATATATATATATATATATATATATATATATATATATATATATATATATATATATATGTCGTGCCGAATATGTAAAACTGGTCAATTAGCAAGAACTCATTTAAAATTAAGTCCTTTCTGAAATTTTCTCTTAAACGTTTAAAGGTACATTTTTTCATTAATGTTAATGTAAAAAAATTTAATTTTGCACCAAAAGAATCTTAGAAAACTTACCTAACCTTATTATAACAAGAGCAATTTATTTTAGCCTAACCCAACTAAATATATTTTGAATATGTTTATAATAATTTAGTACTAAACAAACACAGTCAAATATATTTTTTCGTTAGGTTAAGAATGACTTTGGTGAAATTATTGCATACACAAATTTTCAATTGCCCTATTTGGTAAGATGAACGTTGCTATTTAAGCCAAGATCGCAAGTTCTGCCTATTCGGCACGACATATATATATATATATATATATATATATATATATATATATATATATATATATATATATATATATATATATATATATATATATATATATATAGTAAATTTCATATCTCCTTTAAAGAGGGCAGTTGGGTTTTAATCTTATTAAATCAAAATGAGAAAGTTCATGAGAGGTCTTGAGAAATGGTATGGTTACATTGACAAGATCTGGAAAATAGGCATTGATGTCCAGTTCAGGACATTAATCAAAGGAATCGTTTCGCCACGAGTGGCTTCTTCAGTCCTAATACAGACATGACTAATAAACGAGTATATAGTGACAGGAGTCGGGTGAAAAGCCTCGAGGGTAGTAGTAGTAGTAGTAGTAGTATTAGTATTAGTAGTAGTAGTAGTAGAAGTAGTAGTAGTAGTTCAACTGTGTTGAGTCACTGTGTCTTGGTAATCTCCCACAGTCACCTCCACCAAGCATGACAACATATGACAGAGCTCTACTGATATTTTGAATTAGGCTACAGCAGTTTGCAATCGTGTCATTACGATTTCGTATGTCATTACAGCACATTTAACATTTTCTCCCAAGAGAAAACGAGAATTAGCTGGGGGTGATTAATGAGTAGGTCGAACTAGAAAAGCATTCTTCACTAGACAACGCACTGTTTAAAAAAAATTATTCCTTCCATGATAGTCACTTTGAAGGTCTAAATGTGGGAAATATTTACTAGTAATCATAGTACACGAGCATTCCGTTTCTCTGAGAATTTCTGAGGCATTTATTCCGCTAGCTGTATCTTCTTTTAGGACAGTCTGGCCTTTCATGAACAACAACACAACAAGCAAAACAGTTACGACAACCGGGAAGTCTTTGTAGTAGTAGTTTTAACAGAGCCCTTTGGTTTCTGCCCAGATGGTTTACTTCCTCTTTTTTCATTAGGATAGTTGTTATAAAGAGACACATATGTTGGAAGGGCTGGTCAGATATCAAACAGATTACGCAATCTGTTTGTTAATAAAAGTTCTAAGATCCGGTAGATAACTTATCAAGGTTAGCTCGAGACAGCATGTAGTTTTGGTTAGGAGTTATCATTTTGTGGCTAAACTCAGTAATGATAAGTTTCCTGTAAAGCATGAGGTATGGCTCTCTTCAGAGGGTTATAGTAAGTTACTACATCAGATGGTAATGTGGAATAAGTGTTTAAAACAAAAAAAGGATAGAAGAAATTATAGTCTGGTGAATGGCTGCCAGTGACAATGTGTGGCTGAGTTCTCAAATTTTATTATGTATGCTGTCGTGTCATCCTGTTGTGAAAAAAGTGGAATTTGTGGCGTCCTTACATTTGTTTCTGGTTCAGGATTCTTAGGTACACCCAATTCTGTTTTCTGTTGAGATAGTTTTAATTTCTTCTAGATGTGATCTTTTATCTTTATCTGTTTTGCTTGCTCTTCAATTCCCTCCATTTTGACTACTGAATCTCCAGCTTCAGCTTCATATTCCCTTGCCATTTTCTTATTGTTTTTTCTACTCTTTCCAACTTTTCCTTTCCTCTAGCTTATATCTCTTTCTCTCTTCTCTCCTAAAGAACATTAATTTTCCCTCTCACGAGCTAATTTTTCTCTTTCCTATGTAGAAATAAAAGACTGAAGCTCATTCTCAGATTAGCTCATCTTTTCCCCAGATTTCAACTGGAATTCATAAGACTCCTGTGTGAGAACAGAAATGCTATACAAAAATGACCAAAACAATTACCAAGTCTAAACTTATACCATGTCTCCTGGAAACTCCAAAATAAAGCGACAACCAGAGAAAGAAAACACAGGAGTACATAAAATACATTATGGAGAATGAAGAACAACATTTGCACTAACTACAGAAACAGTTTTTTTCAATAAAAGAGGGACAACTCGTTTGCACACTTGATTCTATATCTTCCCGTCAGAGTTAGAGACAAATTTTCCTATTCTTAGAACACACCAACGTAAAACTTAAGCATAACATTCTCACTCAAGTATTATTACCTGTGTTCCGCTGGATGTAGTTGCTGGTTCTGTCAGGGTCGCCACTATTCAAGGTAAACTGTTTTCACTCTTACATATAAGTAATTTTATGTTATTAAAGTCATTCATGCGTAGAACTAAACGGAATAAAATCAAAATGAGGTACCAAAATGAAAAGAATGAATAATCAAAGATATTTTATACATGGATAAAATAAAACCAAGAGAGTCACAGACGTAGCGTAATCAGATTTTCCAAAGTAGAAACCACTTGGCGTGGCATTCACGGTGACGATGGTTTAGGTAAGATGCTTCTGTATAGTTATGATCTCAGAATGGCTGGATGTTCAAAAGTAACCTAGCAGCACAGTCCCAGGATAAATTTTGAACTCCTGGGAAAAGATGACTGGATGTGGCTGCTGCCTTCCTTCCACTATCGAGACATGGATTCAGTAGTGTGTCAGTCTCTGGTGCTCCTAATATCACAGCTGATGACTGAGCTGTAGATAGAACTTACTAAAAGCATAGAGGTTATCAGTCTGTCAAGGAAAAAATACTCAAGTCGGTGAAGGCGACAAAAATTGGAGAAATTACGTTACCTTAGCGAAAATCGTTAGTAGTAACCATAACAGTCTAAAATACAACAACCCAATATTCAATATTTCTGGAACTATTAACTGAGTATAAAATAAAACAAGCCAATGAAAAACAAGTTCGCGATTAAATTACCCGTACCTGTTCTAGAGGATGTTCTCTCCTAAACTTCAACGAAGCAACTAGCAAAGACTTGTTGCTAGGAAGCGACACCCAAACCCATGCCAGCAAATACACAAGACACCCGCAACTATAAATATGCCTAACACATGGTGTTACTTATGATCACTCTGGGCATGCCAACTGGAGGCCACAATTGCTGGAAGTCATGTGAATTCTGGAAGTAAACTTAAAGAATAATTATGTGCCTTTATCTCAAGACCATCACTAATAACATAACCATCAATGGTACCCTACTGCTACCACGACTGTTATCACCAACAGTGTCGTTCCCAGCACGACATCTCTGCTGCTACCATCACTATGAACCCAACTATTATCGTCACCTCCACCTCTTCCCCACCACGACCACCACTCTTACCACTTCCTTTATCATCCCCACAAATACAACCACTATCACCACCATTAATAACATCACCACTACTACAACAAATACAATCACTACCAAGTCATGAATCATCTGGAAAGGAACATTGTTAATTGAAATTCTCTTCATCTCAGTCTTGAAAAAAGAACCACATCTCTCCTCAACAACTTACATAAACAAACCTTACATAAACCTGGTTTACATATATCAAGCTAAGTGATGGAAATATAACTTCCTGAAGAAGTGAAACTCGTCCTTCTAATCACAGTCAATATTTCACTGTGGCTAAGACAGTGGGATTTGTGATTGTTACCCAAATTTTAAACGGTGATTATTTTTCTGTGGATCGTAGCGTACGCTCGTTGGCCTCCTGTACATTATTAGTGCTAATAACAA
Organism: Cherax quadricarinatus; assembly: GCF_038502225.1. Lineage (NCBI taxonomy): Eukaryota > Metazoa > Arthropoda > Malacostraca > Decapoda > Parastacidae > Cherax > Cherax quadricarinatus. The sequence continues at coordinate 49,974,296 of NC_091303.1, read as the reverse complement.
AATTATGTTCTCTGTGTAATATTTAATTTATTAACATGATGTTAAGTTATAATTGGAGAGATTTTTATTAAAAGACGAGTGTAACCAAATCGACCATAACTTTAATTAATTTAACCTAACCTAACTTTAATTAAGTTAACCTAACCTAAACAAACCTAACATAACCTCCTATCCTAACTAATTTAACCTAACCTAATCTAAATAATGAGAATAATCAACTTAGATTTTAGGAAGACAGTTTGATAGTTATTGAAGACCTACGAATACATCTCTGTTATTTATTCAAAACAACCCGTCCTCATTTTCCTTCTGGGAAGGAAGAGCTCTTGATCCAAGAAATCTGAATTATTCTCCTCGGATGCAAAGAAATCGCGTCTCATTACTATGACACTGTATTATCAGGCTAGATTTCAGCGTCTCAGACTGAAGATAATACACCGTATTAATATTGGTAGAATTACCGAAAATATGCTAAGTAATAGGACACAAATGCAACTAATGTGACATGTCACATTAGTGACATGTCACATTTTTGAGTCCTTTTACTTAACATAATACTCCGTCACTGTAGGTATAGTCATCAAATAACTCTGTTTTCCTCTATAATCGTCTATATTAATTTGCCTGACTGACGCTGTGGTAATCACGTTACCTCTAGACATGAATGACACAACAGTGTCTCACAAATATAGTGACTTGTATGTGTATGTGTGATTAACGTGACATTGAACTCTATGCTGCCGAGCAAATACATGTCCGACAGACACAGTAGTGACAACAAAGCTGCTAGACATGTGTGTATATGCAATAAGATCACAGTAAACAGGTGATATCACAATCTACAGAACAACCACTGTGAAAAAATAGCTAAATTCCAAGCGCATTCGTGACTTCTGACATTATCAAGGAAGAAGTCACGAAGTCAAGAACGCGCTTGGATTTTCGCTATTTTTTCACAGTGGTTGTTCAACACGTGTATTTATATGATTGACGCAGCAGCAACCACTAGACCAACATTTCTCAACATTTTTACCCTTGCTTCACCCTTGAGATAATTTCCATGTCTCAGGGAACTCCTATATAAAAATTACTATGTACCATTATTAATATCTTTCTCTTTTTAAACTAAAGCTCATAAAAAAATATTTTTTTTTCTGATAACTGGTTTTAGCGAACAATAACTTACTTTTTCTCAAGTTTATTTTGACAATGGAAAAAATAACTGAAATTAAACTGTTTATCAAGAGATTTCATACGAAGGTTTAAGTCACAAAAAAAACATATCTGTAAACAAAAATAAATGAACATAAGCAATATCATATATAACACAAATAAGCAGAAGGAAAACAGATAATAACTACGACATTAACTTAATAGTTTAGTGACAATGTTGAAAAGAAATAAGATAAATCAAGGCAAAATGTCATGTGAACAAACATATGCTATTTTTGAAGCCAATTTAGTTAATGAAATTTGATTCTCTAATGTGAAGCCTGTGGTTGTCTTCTGGTACATAAATACTAAATTCTAGGTCGAACTTTAGATATACACACACATGGATTACATCTTCAGCTGAAAGAAGACGATTTCTGTCTTTTCTCTTCATATTTATTACATAAGAAAATGTTTTCTGATGCATGTAAGAGGTTGAAAACTTTTGAAATATATTTACTAATATACCTTTGAATGGCAGGATACTTTTCTTTCACAGAAACCCAGAACTTATCCAGGGATAAGTCAGTAAATCTCATTTTAAGTGTACGATCAGACTGTAGCTCTCAAAGTTGTTCCTCTTCCATTAAAGTCAAAGTCTCAGGATAAACAGAAGACACAGAGTCTGGATCACTCACCTAGTCATCCAGTTGTGTTGAAAGTGAGGGAAAATAATGTTCGATTTTCATTCACAGTTCTTCCAGGAGGGTTTCAATGAGACTGGAAATTTGCTGATATCCTTCTTTACTTTTAAGCCTCATGAGTACTTGAAGCATTTTAAAATTTCCTTTTGCAGCATGATTTTTTTTTTTCAAAAATTTAAGATTCAAGTGACAAGATTTTTGTGTTGAAGAATCTTGTCACTTGAAGCCAATACATTTTCTCCAGGGCCTTGCAGCAACATCCTCAGCTGATTCATGTAATGGAAAATATCTGCTAAGTAGGCTAGCCTCTACAACCAATTTTCATCTTCAAAGCACTTGGCAAAATCTTGCTTATTGTTTTCTTAAAAATATTCCAGCAATTTATCTATCGGTTCAAACACCCTATTTAGAACTCTTCCTCTACTGAGCCACTGGATTTCTGTATGTAGCAAGAGATTTATTCTCTCTTTGTCCAGGTTTTCACACAGCTTTTTAAACATTCTGGAGTGAACTGATCCTTCTTTAATAAAGTTTTTGTTGCATCATCTAAAACTTTATTCAGTTCATCTCCAAGCGATTTTGAAATCAGCATCTCTCTGTGAAGAAAACAATGTGTTGAGACATCAGCATTTTCTTGTTTTACAAGAGAAGCCAAACCTTTTATGAAGCCAATCATTGATGGGGAGCCATCATAACAGATGCCAACAGTTCCTCCAGGAGAGACCTCTTGTTTCCAGAAATGAGGAGAAAATATTGAATATATCTCTTCCTTTGCTTGTCTCAGTTAGGTCTTTGCAGCAGAAGAAGGTCTCGTGAATTTCACCCTTATTGAAATATCTTACAAAAGCTTCTATGTGACATTTATTGGTAAGATCTGTCGACTCATCGACCTGAATAGAAAAACTGCTCTTCTTCATTTATGAATATAAACATTAAGAACATAAAAAACACAAAAATGACTCAAAAATGTATTTACATATGATTATCCTATTTATCACTATTTCTCTAGGAACCCCTAGAGACCTCTCGCGGAACCCAGGGGTTCAGGGGAACCCCGGTTGAGAAACTCTACACTAGACTGATAGCCAAGTATATGTATGATTGACAAAATTTTGTCAATTATACAACAGGACATGAATGTATGCATGAGTAATCGTAGTAACCACCTAACTGCTGGACACGTATGTATGACTGACACATTAGTGGCTACTATACCTCCGGATATGTATCGATCACTAGGTCGTTAAAACGTTTATGTTTATATCCCTGACGTAGTATGGACCACAATAAACGGTTTACCATATGGCTGACATAACACAGACCAGGATACGGACGGACTTACATGTATGAAATACAACAGTGCCCCTACCTCCTTACTTAACTTCCCTGGCCTTGTACACTTTATTCCCGGTAGGTTTTAACCTAAACCAGAAATATTTGATTCACTTCAAGCCATCAATACTAATCCTTCTTTAGGTAAACTAGGTTAGACAAACGCGTTTTCTCCCCGTGGAAATGATTATTCATGTATATCCCAGCCTCTTGCACGATAAAACACGTATTTATACACTAACTTTTCAACTTACCTACTTACCTCCCTAACAACCCACCTTCTCTCTAACAAATCACAATCATACACGTACGTAATTTTCGACCTACATATATTGTTGTACATAAGCAATATTCATAATTTATATTGAATGAAATTCCAAAAATAATCGATAATGACGGGATTCTTGGGAAAGTGATGTGTTATGGTAGCATGTGTGTGTTTGTGTTATGGTAGCATGTGTGCCTGTGTTATGGCAGCGTGTGTGTTTGTGTTATGGTAGCAAGTGTGTGTTTGTGTTATGGTAGCATGTGTGCCTGTGTTATGGCAGCGTGTGTGTTTGTGTTATGGTAGCAAGTGTGTGTTTGTGTTATGGTAGCATGTGTGCCTGTGTTATGGCAGCGTGTGTGTTTGTGTTATGGTAGCAAGTGTGTGTTTGTGTTATGGTAGCATGTGTGCCTGTGTTATGGCAGCTTGTGTGTTTGTGTTATGGTAGCATGTGTGCGTTTGTGATATGGTAGCATGTGTGCCTGTGTTATGGCAGTGTGTGTGTTTGTGTTATGGTAGCATGTGTGTTTGTGTTATGGCAGCGTGTGTGTATGTGTTATAGTAACATGTGTGCCTGTGTTATGGCAGTGTGTGTGTTTGTGTTATGGTAGCATGTGTGCCTGTGTTATGGCAGTGTGTGTGTTTGTGTTATGGCAGCGTGTGTGTTTGTGTTATGGTAGCATGTGTGCCTGTGTTATGGCAGTGTGTGTGTTTGTGCTATGGTACCATGTGTGTTTGTGTTATGGCAGCGTGTGTGTTTGTGATATGGTAGCATGTGTGTCTGTGTTATGGCAGTGTGTGTGTGTTATGGTAGCACGTGTGCCTGTGTTATGGCAGCGTGTGTGTTTGTGTTATGGTAGCATGTGTGTGTTTGTGTTATGGTAGCGTGTGTCTGTGTTATGGCAGCGTGTGTGTTTGTGTTATGGTAGTGTGTGTGCCTGTATTATGGTATCGTGTGTGTTTGTGTTATGGTAGCGTGTGTTTGTGTTATTGTAGTGTGTGTGCCTGTGCTTTCTTAGCGTGCGTCTGTGCTATGGTAGCATGTGAGTGTTTGTGTTATGATAGCGCGTGTGTCTGTTTTATGGTAGCATGTGTGTGCCTGTGTTATAGTAGTGTGTGTTTGTGTTATGATAGCGCGTGTGTGCCTGTGTTATAGTAGTGTGTGTTTGTGTTATGATAGCGTATGTGTTTGTGTTATGGCAGCGTGTGTGTTTGTGTTATGGTTGCGTGTGTGTTTGTGTTATGGTAGTATGTGTGCCTGTGTTATTGTAACGTGTGTGTTTGCTTTATGGTAGCATGTTTGTGTTTGTGTTATGGTAGCGTGTGTGTGTTATGGTAGCGTGTGTGCCTGTGTTATGGCAGCGTGCGTGTTTGTGTCATGGTAGCGTGTGTCTGTGTTATGGTAGCGTGTGTGCCTGTGTTATGGTAGCGTGTGTGCCTGTGTTATGGTAACGTAAGTGTGTCTGTGTTATGGTAGCGTGTGTGTGCCTGTGTTATGGTAGCGTGTGTGTGTCTGTGTTATGGTAGTGTGTGTGTGTTTGTGTTATGGTAGCGTGTGTGTGCCTGTGTTCTGGTAACGTGCGTGTGTCTGTGTTATGGAAACGTGTGCGTGCCTGTATTATGGTAACGTGTGTATGCCTGTGTTATGGTAGCGTGTGTGCCTGTGTTACGGTAACGCGTGTTTGTCTGTGTCATGGTAGCGTGTGTGCCTGTGTTATGGTAGAGTGTGTGTCTGCGTTATGGTAACGTGTGTGTGTCTGTGTTATGGTAGCGTGTGTGCGTCTGTGTTATGGTAGCGCGTGTTCCTGTGTTATGGTAGCGTGTGTGTGCCTGTGTTATGGTAGCGTGTGTATTCCTGTGTTATGGTAGCGTGTGTGCCTGAATTAAGGTAGCGTGTGTGTGCCTGTGTTATGGTAGTGTGTGCCTGTGTTATGGTAGCGTGTGTGCCTGAATTATGGTAGCGTGTGTGTGCCTTTGTTATGGTAGTGTGTGCCTGTGTTATGGTAGTGTGTGCCTGTGTTGTGGTACCGCGTGTGCCTGTGTTATGGTAGCGTGTGTGTATCTGTGTAATGGTAGCGCGTGTGCCTGTGTTATGGTAGCGTGTGTGTGCCTGTGTTATGGCAGCGTGTGTATTCCTGTGTTATGGTAGCGTGTGTGCCTGAATTGTGGTAGCGCGTGTGTGCCTGAGCTATGGTAGTGTGTGTGCCTGTGTTATGGTAGCGTGTGTGTGCCTGTGTTATGGTAACGTGTGTGTGCCTGTGTTATGGTAGCGTGTGTGTGCCTGTGTTACGGTAACGTGTGTTTGTCTGTGTTATGGTAGTGTGTGTGTGCGCCTATGTTATGGTAGTGTGTGCGCCTGTGTTATGGTAGTGTGTGTGTCTGTGTTATGGTAGCGTGTGTGTGTCTGTGTTATGATAGCGTGTGTGCCTGAATTAAGGTAGCGCGTGTGTGCCTGTGTTATGGTAGTGTGTACCTGTGTTATGGTAGCGCGTGTGTGCCTGTGTTATGGTAGCGTGTGTGTGCCAGAATTTTGGTAGCGTGTGTGTGCCTGTGTTATGGTAGTGTGTGTGTGCCAGTGTTATGGTAACGTGTGTGTTCCTGTGTTATGGTAGTGTGTGTCTGTGTTATGGTAGTGTGTGTGTGTGTTTGTGTTATAGTAGCGTGTGTGCCTATGTTCTGGTAACGTGTGTGTGTGTCTGTGTTATGGTAGTGTGTGTGTGTTTGTGTTATGGTAGCGCGTGTGCCTGTGTGTCTGTGTGTGCCTGTGTTATGGTAGTGTGCCTGAATTATGGTAGTGCGTGTGTGCCTGTGTTATGGTAGTGTGTGTCTGTGTTATGGTAGCGTGTGTGTGTCTGTGTTAGGGAAGCGTGTGTGTGCCTGCGTTATGGTAGCGTGTGTGCCTGAATTATGGTAGTGCGTGTGTGCCTGTGTTACGGTAGTGTGTGTGCCTGTGTTACGGTACCGTGTGTGTGCCTGTGTTACGGTACCGTGTGTGTGCCTGTGTTATGGTAACGTGTGTGTGTCTGTGTTATGGTAACGTGTGTGTGTGTCTGAGTTATGGTAGCGTGTGTGTGTCTGTGTTATGGTAGCCTGTGTGTGTCTGTGTTATGGTAGCGTGTGTGTGCCTGTGCTATGGTAGCGTGTGTGTGCCTGTGTTACGGTAGCGTGTGTGCCTGAATTATGGCAACGTATGTGTTCCTGTGTTATGGTAGTGTCAGTGCCTGTGTTATGGTAGTGTGTGTGCCTGAATTATGGTAGCGCGTGTGTGCCTGTGTTACGGTAGTGTGTGCCTGTGTTATGGTAGCGTGAGTGCCTTAATTATGGTAGCGTGTGTTTGCCTGTGTTATGGTAGTGTGTGTGCCTGTGTTATGGTAGCGTGTGTGCCAGTGTTATGGTAACGTGTGTGTGCCTGTGTTATTGTAGTGTGTGTGTCTGTGTTATGGTAGTGTGTGTGTGTTTGCGTTATGGTAGCGTGTGTGCCTGTGTTATGGTAACGTGTGTATGTCTGTGTTATGGTAGCGTGTGTGTGTCTGTGTTATGGTAGTGTGTGCGCCTGAATTATGGTAGCGCATGTGTAACTGTGTTATGGTAGTGTGTGCCTGTGTTATGGTAGCGTGTGTGTGCCTGTGTTATGGTAGCGTGTGTGCCTGAATTATGGTAGCGTGTATGTGCCTGTGTTATGGTAGTGTGTGTGCCTGTGTTACGGTAGCGTGTGTGTGCCTGTGTTATGGTACCGCGTGTGCCTGTGTTATGGTAACGTGAGTGTGCCTGTGTTTTGGTAGTGTGTGTGTCTGTGTTATGGTAACGTGTGTGTGTCTGAGTTATGGTAGCGTGTGTGTGTCTGTGTTATGTTAGCGTGTGTGCCTGTGTTATGGTAGCGTGTATGCCTGAATTATGGTAGCGTGCGTGTGTCTTTGTTATGGTAACGTGTGTGTGCCTGTGTTATGGTAACGTGTGTGTGCCTGTGTTATGGTAGAGTGTGTGTGTCTGTGTTATGGTAGCGCGTGTGCCTGTGTTATGGTGGCGTGTGTGTGTGTCTGTGTTATGGTAGCACGGGTGCCTGTGTTATGGTAGCGTGTGTGCGCCTGTGTTATGGTAGCGTGTGTATTCCTGTGTTATGGTAGCATGTGTGCCTGAATTATGGTAGCGCGTGTGTGCCTGTGTTATGGTAGTGTGTGCCTGTGTTATGGTAGCGTGTGTGTGCCTGTGTTATGGTAGCGTGTGTGCCTAAATTATGGTAGCGTGTGTGTGCCTTTGTTATGGTAACGTTTGTGTGCCTGTGTTATGGTAGCGTGTGTGTGCCTGTGTTACGGTAACGTGTGTTTGTGTGTGTTATGGTAAAGTGTGTGTGCCTGTGTTATGGTAGTGTGTGTGTCTTTTTTATGGTAACGTGTGTGTGTCTGTGTTATGGTAGCGTGTGTGAGTCTGTGTTATGGTAGCGTGTGTTTGTGTGTGTTATCGTAGCGCGTGTGCCTGTGTTATGGTAGCGTGTGTGTGCCTGTGTTATGGTAGCGTGTGTGCCTGAATTATGGTAGTGCGTGTGTGCCAGTGTTATGGTAACGTGTGTGTGCCTGTGTTATGGTAGTGTGTGTGTCTGTGTTATGGTAGCGTGTGTGTGCCAGTGTTATGGTAGCGTGTGTGTGTGCCAGTGTTATGGTAATGTGTGTGTGCTTGTGTTATGGTAGTGTGTGTGTCTGTGTTATGGTAGTGTGTGTGTGTTTGGGTTATGGTAGCGTGTGTGCCTGAATTATGGTAGCGTATGTGTTCCTGTGTTATGGTAGTGTATGTGTACCTGTGTTATCGTAGCGTGTGTGTTTGTGTTATGGTAGCGTGTGTGACTGTGTTATGGTAACGTGTGTGTGTCTGTGATATGGTAGCGTGTGTGTGTTTGTGTTATGGTAGCGTGTGTGCCTGAATTATGGTAGCGTATGTGTTCCTGTGTTATGGTAGTGTATGTGTGCCTGTGTTATCGTAGCGTGTGTGTTTGTGTTATGGTAGCGTGTGTGCCTGTGTTATGGCAACGTGTGTGCCTGTGTTATGGCAACGTGTGTGTATGTGTTATGGTAACGTGTTTGCCTGTGTTATGGTAGTGTGTGTGTACCTTCGTTATCGTAGCGTGTGTGTCTGTGTTATGATATTATGTGTATCTGTGTTAAGGCAACGTGTGTGCCTGTGTTATGGTAGTGTGTGTATGCCTGTGTTATGGTAACGTGTGTGTGCCTGTGTTATGATAGCATGTGTGCCTGTGTTATGATAGTATGTGTGTCTGTGTTATGATAGGATGTGTGTCTGTGTTATGATAATATATGTCTGTGTTATGATATTATGTGTGCCTGTGTTATGTTAGTATGTGTGTGCCTGTCTTATGGTAGCGTGCGTGTGCCTGTGTTATGGTAGCGTGTTTGTGCCTGTGTTATGGTAGCGTGTGTGCCTGTGTTATTGTAACATGTGTGCCTGTGTTATGGTAGTGTGTGTGTGTGTGCGCCTGTGTTATGGTAGCGTGTGTGCCTGTGCTATGGTAACGTGTGTGTCTGTGTTATCTTAGCGTGTGTGCCTGTGTTATGGTAGTGTGTGTGTGTGCCTGTGTTATGGTAGCGTGTGTGCCTGTATTATGGTAGCGTGTGTGCCTGTGTTATGGTATTATGTGTGTTGTGTCTGTTATGGCATTATGTTTGCCTGTGTTATGGTAGCGTGTGTATGCCTGTGTTATGGTAACGTGTGTGCCTGTGTTATGGTAGCGTGTGTGCCTGTGTTATGGTATTATGTGTGCCTGTGTTATGGTAGCGTGTGTGCCTGTGTTATGGCATTATGTGTGCCTGTGTTATGGTAGCGTGTGTGCCTGTGTTATGGTATTATGTGTGCCTGTGTTATGGTAGCGTGTGTGCCTGTGTTATGGTAGCGTGTGTGCCTGTGTTATGGCATTATGTGTGCCTGTGTTATGGTATTATGTGTGCCTGTGTTATGGTAGCGTGTGTGCCTGTGTTATGGCATTATGTGTGCCTGTGTTATAGTAGCGTGTGTGCCTGTGTTATGGTATTATGTGTGCCTGTGTTATGGTATTATGTGTGCCTGTGTTATGGTAGCGTGTGTGCCTGTGTTATGGTAGCGTGTGTGCCTGTGTTATGGTAACGTGTGTGTCTGTGTTATGATAGTATGTGTGTTGTGTCTGTTATGGCATTATGTGTGCCTGTGTTATGGTAGCGTGTGTGTGCCTGTGTTATAGTAGCGTGTGTGACTGTGTTATAGCAGCGTGTGTGCCTGTGCTATGGTAGCGTGTTTCTGCCTGTGTTATGGTAGCGTGTGTCTGCCTGTGTTATGGTAGTGTGTCTGCCTGTGTTATGGTAGCGTGTGTGCGTGTGTTATGGTAACGTGTGTGTGTCTGTGTTATGGTAGCGTGTGTGTCTGTGTTATGGTAGCGTGTGTGTGCCTGTGTTATGGTAGCGTGTGTGTGTCTGTGTTATGGTAGCGTGTGTGTGCCTGTGTTATGGTAGCGTGTGTGTGTCTGTTTTATGGTAGGGTGTGTGTGTCTGTGTTATGGTAGCGTGTGTGTGCCTGTGTTATGGTAGCGTGTGTGTCTGTGTTATGATAGTATGTGTGTCTGTGTTATGATAGTATATGTGTGCCTGTGTTATGGTAGCGTGTGCTTGCCTGTGTTATGATATCGTGTGTGTGCCTGTGTTATGGTAGCGTGTGCTTGCCTGTGTTATGGTATCGTGTGTGTGCCTGTGTTATGGTAGCGTGTGCTTGCCTGTGTTATGGTAGCTTGTGTGCCTGTGTTATGTAACGTGTGTGTGCCTGTGTTATGGTAGCGTGTGTGTGTGTTATGATAGTATGTGTGTCTGTGTTATGATAATATATGTCTGTGTTCTGATAATATGTGTGTGTCTGTGTTATGCTAGCATGTAAGCCTGTGTTATGGTAGCATGTGTGCCTGTGTTATGGTAGCATGTGTGCCTGTGTTATGGTAGCATGTGTGCCTGTGTTATGGTAGCATGTGTGCCTGTGTTATGGTAGCATGTGTGCCTGTGTTATGGTAGCATGTGTGCCTGTGTTATGGTAGCATGTGTGCCTGTGTTATGGTAGCATGTGTGCCTGTGTTATGGTAGCATGTGTGCCTGTGTTATGGTAGCATGTGTGCCTGTGTTATGGTAGCATGTGTGCCTGTGTTATGGTAGCATGTGTGCCTGTGTTATGGTAGCATGTGTGCCTGTGTTATGGTAGCATGTGTGCCTGTGTTATGGTAGCATGTGTGCCTGTGTTATGGTAGCATGTGTGCCTGTGTTATGGTAGCATGTGTGCCTGTGTTATGGTAGCATGTGTGCCTGTGTTATGGCCCAACAGGAACATACCAGGGTACTAATGAGGCTTTATGAAAAGTTCTCTTTAAACCAACAGATTATTGATCCCACCAGAAATGAAAATACTCTGGATTTAATATTCACAAACAATAAGGAAGTAATAAGAGATATAACAGTTACAAAGACAATATACTCTGATCATAACATCACAGAAGTTCAAATGAGTATTAACTTGGGGTTAGGGAACTGCGTCACTATTCTTAGAGACGGGATGTTTAACAAGTTTAATTTTAACAACCATAGAATTGACTGGGAAAAAATAAACCAAGAGCTATCAGATATATCCTGGGAAGCAGAGTTGAGCACCTTCAATCTCCACCAGTGCCTGGAGAAACTGAATAGAGAAGCATACAAGGTATGCGTGAAGCACGTACCATTGAGGAAACCCAGAAGGAGATCAGATATAGAGAGTGTAGGAGATGGTACAGAAGAAGAAAACGGGTTACTGAACTGCTTAAAAACACAAATATGATTCAGCAGAGGAAAGATAGACTTAGACAAGTGATCATTGAACTAGAGCAAAAACTTAGGATGTCATACCTAACAGAAGAAATACAAAGGGAATAAAGGGCCATACAGGATATTGCAAGAAACCAAAATATTTCTATTCCTATGCAAAATCCAAGCTAAGATCTACCTGTAGAATTGGACCACTACTGAGAGGAGACTCGTATACTGACGATGAACAGGAAATGAGTGAAATCCTAATGAGTCGTGTTCAGCAACCTACTAAATGACAGCAAGGTAGAAAATGCTGAAATATTTTTCACTCCAGACGAAGGCCGCGCAGACCAACTAGCTGACATTAGTGCAAATCCCATAGATTTCGAAAAAGAAATGGGCAACATGCCCACTCACTCAGCACCCGGACCAGATTCATGGAATGCTCTATTTATAAAGAAGTGTAAAGTACCATTAGCACGAGCACTCAGCATTCTTTGGAGAAAGAGCCCAGATCTAGGTGAAATACCGGAGGCCTTTAAGAGTGCAGACATAGTTCCTTTGCATAAGGGAGGTAGTAGAGCACTAGCTAGAAATTACAGACCAGCAGCCCTAACTTTTCACATCATAAAAATATTCGAAAGAGTGATGAGACGGCAGACTACAAATTTCATGGACCAGCGCAACCAACATAAGGCGAACCAGCATGGTTTTAGAGCAGGACGATCATGCCAGTCACAGCTGCTGAACCATTATGACAGAATTACGGAGGCACTGGAGGCCGACCAAAACGCAAATGTGATTTACACAGATTTTGCAAAGGCGTTTGACAAATGCGATCATGAAGTGATAGCGCACAAAATGAGGATCATTGGCATTACGGGGAAGGTAGGCAGATGGGTTTTCGGGTTCCTAACACACAGAACACAAAAATTGGTAGTGAACAGGGCACGAACCAGCATCAGCGATGTCAAGAGCTCAGTGCCCCAAGGCACTGTCCTGGCACCTCTGCTGTTTCTCATCCTCATAGGAGACGTAGATAAAAACACCCGGCACACTTTTGTATCATCATTTGCAGATGACACTAAAGTAAGCACAAAATTCACTGCGTAGGGTAGAGGACACTGAAAAAGTACATTAAGATATAGGCAGGGTTTTCCAGTGGGCAGTGGAGAACAACATGACGTTCGATGATGATAAGTTCCAGCTGCTTAGGTATGGAAAGAATGAAGAACTCAAACGGAACACTATAAATAAAACTCAAGAGGGTCACCAAATAAAACGTAAGGAACACGTAAAAGACCTTGGAATAATTATGTCATCTGATTGGGAACGCATTCAAGTCTTGAACATGTACTCATTGGAGCGAAGGAGAGAGAGATACATGATAATATATACCTGGAAAGTACTAGAGAGCCTGGTCCTAAATCTGCACACTGCCATAACAACATACTGGAGTAAGAGATATGGGAGGAAGTGTAAAGTAAACCCACTGAGCAGGGGTGCGGTGGAGACAATAAGGGAACACTGTATCAACATCCGGGGTCCCAGACTATTCAACATCTTACCAGAAGATGTCAGAAACACGGCTGGAACAAGTGTAGAAGTCTTCAAGAGGAAACTGGACAAGTATCTTCACCAGGTGCTAGATCAACCAGGCTGTGATGGATATATGGGGCAGCGGGCCTCCAGCTCCCTTCTCCATGAGGTTTATCGAACCTCTTCCTAAAGCAATGTATGGATCCTCCTCCACTACATCACTGTCCAGATTGTTCCACATCCTGACAACTCTCTGACTGAAGAAATACTTCCTAACATCCCTGTGACTCATCTGAGTTTTCGATTTACAGCTGTGACCCCTTGTTTCTGAAACATTTTGTCTCTGTCCACCTTGCCAATTCCTCACAGTATTTTGTATATTATTATCATGTCCCCTCTATCCCATCTCTCCTCTAATGTCGTCAGATTGATTTCCCTTTATTTCTCCTCGCACGACATGTATCCGCTTAGCTCCGGGACTAATCTTGTTGCAAACCATTTCACTTTCTCTGATTTCTTGAAATATTATTTGACCAGGTGTGGGTTCCAAACTGTGCGCCTCAGGAGATGTGATCGGTATGATACTCACCCCATGACCCTTTTCCTTGAGTACGTTTTGCAGCCTTTGGCCTCCTTGGCTGTACTCCATCTGCAGTCTTCTTTGTCCTTCCCTTCATGGATTTTTACTTGGTGGGGTTAAACTCCAGGAGCCGTTTGTCGGACCGGGCTTGTAGCCTGTCCAGATCTCCTTGTGGGCTTACCTGATCCCAGTCCACTTGTATTCATCTCATTATCTTCACATTGTCTGCAATAGGGATACCTCTGAATCCTTCCGTACTGTCATGTCATTTACATTTACTAGAAACAGCACCGGACCTAGGACTGATCCCTGTGGAACCCTACTCGACACCCACCCCCTCTGACACCTCGTCACGCACCAACACACTTTGTTTCCTTCATGTTAGGTATTCTCCAATCCATTGCAATACTCTCCCTGTTGTTCCTGTCTGCTCCTTCAGCTTTTCAACCAGTCTCTTGTGTGGGACTGTATCGGAAGTTCAAGAAGATTCCATCCTTTGTCACTTGTCTCACTTCTGTTGCCTTATCGTAGAACTCCAGTAGGTTTGTGATACAAGATTTTCCTTTCCTGAAGCCATTCTGATTATCATGTATGAGTCCATTTCTTTCTTAATTCTCCACCACATTTCTTCTGATAATCATCTCCATAACTTTACATAGTATACATGTCATTAACACAGGTCTGTAGTTTAGTGCTACCTGATTCTCTCTCCTTTCTTAAAAACTGGAAATACATTTTCTGTCTTCCACACCTCAGGCAGTTGCCACAAGTGTACGCAGTGTGTCCAGCACCTGCTGCTTCTCCCTACTCCTTCGGTTTGCTGGAAGCTTCTGTCTCCACTGTGAATGCCTCCCTCAATCCCCTACCCACATGGAGGGTATTCCGGGGATCAACGCACCTGCTGTCCTGTCTATGGATCAGGGCCTCATCAACTAGGCAGTTACTGCTGGCCACGTAGTCCATCATACGAACCACAGCCTGGCTGATCCGGCACTGACTTTTGGTATCTGTCCAGCTCCCTCTTATAGACAACCAGGGGCCTATTTTTTGAGCTGAGCTCCTCACATACTTCCAGGTCACTCCCTGTGAGTTCCCCTCTTTTCTTCTTCAACCTGAGCACCTGGTCCTTGACTGTTTTCCTCCTATGTGTCTGTATAACAACTTTGGATCAGATTTGGCTTTTGATGCTGTCATTCTCTCATTGCCGCTTGGCCTCTCTCCTTATCCGTGCACATTCATATCTGCCTCTTCGGCTCAGCTCCTTTGCCTTCTCTACTTTTCCCATGTTCTAACACACTTGGTTTTGGCCTCTTCACATCTTCGGGTAAACCTTAGGTTTACTCTAGTCTTTCAATTCTTTCTGTTGCAACTTGGCACAAACTTCTCCTCTGCTTCCCTGCAGTCACGTGTTTCATCATTTCATTTACTGTCTTCCCTTCTAGTTATTTTACCCACTGTACCTCATGCAGGAATTCCCTCATATGTTGGTAATTCCCTCTCCTGTAGTTTGGTTTTTCCCGTCTTTCTAGTTCTGCCTTTATTGTTAACTCTATGTACTGGAAACTGAGGACCGCGTGATCGGTAGCGCCGAGGGGCGTTTCGTGTAGGATTTCCCCTATGTCTGAACCGTTGAAGGTGATTGTGAGGTACAGCCTAGTGGTTCATCGTCTCCTCCTTCTCTGGTTGTGTCCTTAACATGTTGATATATGAAGCTTTCCAGCACCGCCTCCACCATCTTGGCTCTCTACATCTCGGGTCTCCCATGTGGCTATGTGGCTCCAGATTTTCCTAGTCTGTCTCCTTGTGGTTGAAGTCCACATGATGAGTAATTTTGTCGTGCTTGTGTGGGCCCTTCTGGCCACCTCGGCTAGTATGGAAACCATTGTTCTGCTACTCTCATCATATTCTTGTCTAGGTCTCCTGCTGCTCAGTGGCGGGTTGTACATCACTACTATCATCACTTTTGGACCTCCGGTTAGAAGTGTTCCTATTATGTAGTCATCCACTTCACCTCTGACTAGTCCTGCCGCTCGTCACTCCTATGTGTAATTCCATCTGTGATGGTATATTACACCATCAACTTCTTTTCCAGCCTGGACTATATTCAGGGGGTGAGAGGGAATGGTAGACTGGTGGTGTGGTGGTATTAATGTTGGGGTGGAGGCTGTGGGTGTGGAGTGTGGTTTGTTTCTGGTTATTGTTTTTGGTTGGTGTGGATTGGCAGGGACAGGGGACAGGGGGTGGTTCTTTGTGCAGTTGTGTTTCCCCCGAGGCTGTGCTTCTCAGTGCGTGTGTGTGTGTGTGTGTGTGTGTGTGTGTGTGTGTGTGTGTGTGTGTGTGTGTGTGTGTGTGTGTGTGTGTGTGTGTGTGTGTGTGTGTGTGTCTGTGTCTGTGTGTGTGTGCTGCTGTGTGTGTGTCTGAGATAGAAATATTTTAGAATTACAAGGATCATTTACAAAATATACGAGGTATACAGAGAAGGTGACCGTCAGGTGAAATAGGGGAAGACATCTGCTTGTCTTCTCTAACCTGAGCAATTAGTTAGTTTGGAAATTTTCACTTGTGTATAAAGTGTATGGTAGTGTGACACTTCCTACCCTCCCTGCCTCCCTTCACAATCAAGATATACAGGTTCGACTCTTACAGTGCTCATTAACTGGCTGGTATATTCAGTGAATTGAACTTTTTTTTTTACGAAATTTTTATTAAATCCGAAGTAAATGAATATCTGGATTAATGGTTATGAATATGTGGATGTAACATACCAAATCGGCAATATGTGTTATGTACACATTCGTGCACATGTATGCACAGAGCTATTATTGAAACAAGCACCATCACACTAACAGAAAATATCTGGGCACTCCGTAGCAATAGGCTGTGTAATAAAAAGAAACGAGCTGGATGTAGCAATTACCAGTTCATTCCGTATAGACGACTCTCACTCGTTTTACATGTTCACATAATAACACAATTTCGTACCTATTATTCGGTGCATTTTAGCTTTGCAAAAATTACCATTCAATATGACACTCAATTAGTTTAAAATAATTTTTTTTTATGGATTTGTATATAATTCTTAAATCATCTTCATACGTGGACTCACAGATTGTATTCGCTAAATTTCGTTTGCATTGGCTGGGTCACAGCTCCTGGCCAAGTAATTACAGTTCTCCCGGGACCTGATAAACAACATCTCTAAATTGGGTCTGGAATTTACCTCCCCAGGTTCTCATCTAATTCATCAACGTCGATATATCCATAAAGTTCACTTGTGCTTTTAGATGACATGTCCCCTGGTTTTCGCATTCCAAATATTCTCGTCACAGTCAGTCGTCACGTGAGGTCACAGACCCTGAGCTGCCTTGGGGATTAGTGTGGACGGTTACAAAGCATGGCTTGCTTCTGCAGTGTTTTAAAAATTGAGGTTGGAGAGTTGAAGGAGGAGGTCTTGCTTCTCCAGGAGGAGATTAGGAGGCTGAAGGTCCACCTCAATGGGTCTGGGAGAGAGTGTGAGGTGGCTGGAGTTGTGGGGAATGAGGCTTCTAGCAGCGAGGTGCAGTCTGTCTCTCGCTGTGAGGAGGCTGTAGTTGGGGAGGCAGCAACGGCTACCAGCAGTGAGGTGCAGCCCAGCACCTGCTACAAGTGGCGAGTAGTTCACAGTAATGGAAGGCGCATCAGAGTAAGGAAAGTTAAGAGTGAAGATCTGAAGGTAGGAAATCGCTTCTCTGTTCTTCAGGATGAATGTACTTCAGTGGCCAGTGAAGGTAAGGGTACTACTGCCCCTGCTAATGGAGGTAAGCGCATTCTTGTGGTTGGTGACTCTCAGGTAAGATACATTGACCGTGCTTTTTGTAATAGGAATAAGAAGATGAGAGATAGAGTGTGCTTCCCTGGAGCTGGTGTTGGGGACATTGTCAACAGGCTGGATAATATCATGTCAGGTAATGGGAGCAAGCCCATTATCTGTCTCAGTGCTGGTGGAAATGATATTGGGAAGGGTAGGAGAGAAGAGCTGCTAGATAAGTACAGGTCAGCTATAGATTTCATTAAGTCTAAGGGAGGGATCCCAATCATATGTAGCATCTTGCCTAGAAGGGGAGTAGGAAATGAATGGTTGTCTAGGGCAATTGGTGTAAATTGCTGGCTAGACAGATACTGCAAGGAACTTGCAATCCCATTCATTGACAACTGGAACAACTTTTATGGCAAACATGATATGTATGCAAGGGATGGGGTACATCTCTCTGGGGCTGGGGTGGTAGCACTTGCAGACTCGATTGAGAAGGCCATTGGTGAAATGCCTATGATTTTAAACTGATGGAAGATAGAGGTATGGGTGTGTGTGGGAAACAAGCAGGTTGCAACACTTGGGTTGGAAACAGTAAATGTATAAAAGGCATTCAGCATGAAGTTATAAATAAAGACAATAGATCAGGTCAGCAAACAAAGGGGGACAGCAGAGGGCAGCAAGGGACTAGCTCCCTTAAGGTTTACTATACTAATAGCAGGAGTGTAAGAAATAAGATAGATGAGCTAAGATTAATTGCAAGTGCAGGAGACATAGATATTATTGCTATAACAGAGACCTGGCTCAATCTGAAAGATAGAGAGATGCCCTCTGAATGTCACATACAAGGCTATAAATTATTCCACACTGACAGGGTCAACAGGAAAGGTGGTGGAGTAGCGATGTATGTCAGAGACAATTTAAATTGTTGTGTTAGACAAGATATTAAATTAGAAGCGTCAGCCACTGAATCTGTTTGGTTACAGCTTCTCGAGGGCCGAGAAAAACTAATTTTGGGTGTGATTTACAGGGCCCCAAATCTTGATAGGGAGTGCAGTAAACTTCTATGGGACGAAATTCGTAAGGCATCTACATACGAAAATGTTGTGCTAATGGGAGATTTCAACTATAGACAGATTGACTGGAGCAATTTGACAGGAAATTTAGAGTCAGGTGACTTTCTTGATACGATCCAGGATTGTTTTTTAAAACAGTTTGTGACAGAGCCAACTAGGGGAAATAACCTCCTTGACTTGGTTCTTGCCAGTAGGGAAACACTAATTAATAATCTTGAGGTTAATGATGAGCTTGGGGAAAGTGATCACAAATCACTCAGTTTTAATATATCATGGAATTCCCCTAATAATGGCAATCAAGTCTCCGTCCCTGACTTTCGCTTGGCTGATTTCATAGGACTGAAAAATTACTTAGGTGGGCTGAACTGGAATGACCTGACTAAGGGTCAGGTAGGTGGTGATGGTTGCCGATATGATGCTTTCCAGGGCATAGTTCTAGCTGCTCAGTCAAATTATGTTCCAAATAGGGAAATCAGATCAAACAAAAATGATCCTAAATGGATGAACAATAGATTAAAATATCTGACTGGTCAAAAGAGAGGCATATATAGGCAAATCAAAAGAGGAGAGGGGCAATTGAGAAATCGATATATTCAGTTAAAGAGAGAAATAAAAAAGGGAATTAGAAAAGCAAAAAGAGATTATGAGGTTAAAGTTGCAAGAGAATCGAAGACTAACACAAAAGGATTCTTTCAGGTATACAGAAGTAAGATCAGGGACAAGATAGGCCCACTCAAAAGTTCCTCGGGTCAGCTCACTGACAGTGATAAGGAAATGTGTAGAATTTTTAACACATACTTCCTCTCAGTTTTTACACAGGAGGATACCAGCGATATTCCAGTAATGATAAATTATGTAGAACAGGACGATAATAAACTGTGTACTATTAGGGTCACAAGTGACATGGTCCTTAGGCAAATAGATAAATTAAAACCTAACAAATCCCCAGGCCCTGATGAACTGTATGCAAGGGTTCTAAAGGAATGTAAAGAGGAGCTTAGCACACCTTTGGCTAATCTTTTCAACATATCACTACAAACTGGCATGGTGCCAGATAAGTGGAAAATGGCAAATGTGATACCTATTTTCAAAACAGGTGACAGGTCCTTAGCTTCGAACTATAGACCAATAAGCCTAACCTCCATAGTGGGAAAATTTATGGAATCAATAATTGCCGAGGCAGTTCGTAGCCACCTTGAAAAGCATAAATTAATCAACGAATCTCAGCATGGTTTTACAAAGGGGCGTTCCTGCCTTACGAATTTATTAACTTTTTTCACTAAGGTATTTGAGGAGGTAGATCATGGTAATGAATATGATATTGTGTATATGGACTTCAGTAAGGCTTTTGACAGGGTCCCACATCAGAGACTATTGAGGAAAATTAAAGCACATGGAATAGGAGGAGAAATTTTTTCCTGGATAGAGGCATGGTTGACAAATAGGCAGCAGAGAGTTTGCATAAATGGGGAGAAATCAGAGTGGGGAAGTGTCACGAGCGGTGTTCCACAGGGGTCAGTGTTGGGCCCCCTGCTGTTCACAATCTACATAAACGACATAGATGAGGGCATAAAGAGCGACATCGGCAAGTTTGCCGATGACACCAAAATAGGCCGTCGAATTCATTCTGACGAGGACATTCGAGCACTCCAGGAAGATTTGAATAGACTGATGCAGTGGTCGGAGAAGTGGCAGATGCAGTTTAATATCGACAAATGCAAAGTTCTAAATGTTGGACAGGACAATAACCATGCCACATATAAACTAAATAATGTAGATCTTAATATTACGGATTGCGAAAAAGATTTAGGAGTTCTGGTTAGCAGTAATCTGAAACCAAGACAACAGTGCATAAGTGTTCGCAATAAAGCTAATAGAATCCTTGGCTTC
The DNA here is from genome assembly GCF_038502225.1 of Cherax quadricarinatus. Lineage (NCBI taxonomy): Eukaryota > Metazoa > Arthropoda > Malacostraca > Decapoda > Parastacidae > Cherax > Cherax quadricarinatus. Next base: position 49,954,169 of record NC_091303.1, on the reverse strand, counting down.
ATATCAAGAAGCATAAATAATAGGAGTCCTCAAGTTGTTCTTCAACTCTATACATCCTTGGTTAGGCCTCATTTAGATTATGCTGCACAGTTTTGGTCACCTTATTACAGAATGGATATAAATTCTCTGGAAAATGTACAAAGGAGGATGACAAAGTTGATTTCATGTATCAGAAACCTTCCCTATGAGGATAGACTAAGGGCCCTGAATCTGCACTCTCTAGAAAGACGTAGAATTAGGGGGGATATGATTGAGGTGTATAAATGGAAGACAGGAATAAATAAAGGGGATGTAAATAGTGTGCTAAAAATATCTAGCCTAGACAGGACTCGCAGCAATGGTTTTAAGTTGGAAAAATTCAGATTCAGGAAGGATATAGGAAAGTACTGGTTTGGTAATAGAGTTGTGGATGAGTGGAACAAACTCCCAAGTACCGTTATAGAGGCCAGAACGTTGTGTAGCTTTAAAAATAGGTTGGATAAATACATGAGTGGATGTGGGTGGGTGTGAGTTAGACCTGATAGCTTGTGCTACCAGGTCGGTTGCCGTGTTCCTCCCTTAAGTCAATGTGACCTGACCTGACTAGGTTGGGTGCATTGGCTTAAGCCGGTAGGAGACTTGGACCTGCCTCGCATGGGCCAGTAGGCCTTCTGCAGTGTTCCTTCGTTCTTATGTTCTTATGTTCTTATTAAATTTTGTGGTCATGTCATCTATAATTTGTGTGTATTTTATGGCCACTGAGAGAGATTCTTCTAGTTTCTCCTAATAGTGCATCCTACTATAATAATAATAATAATAATAATAATAATAATAATAATAATAATAATAATGAAATTAATATTAATAAAATTAATAATAATAACAATAATAATAATAATAATAATAATAATAATAATAATAATAATAATAATAATAATAATAAGAAATGTTTCAAATGTTGTGCGATCCCGAAAAGGTAAGTAAGTAAGTAAGTAAGTAAGTTTATTCAGGTATACACAAATACAGTTACATAGAATTATCATACATAGCAGCATATGTGTAGAGAACCTGGGATAACCCAAAAAAGTCAGACAGAGTGACTTATTTCCATTGGAACACAAGGTATTCTTGTGTTCCATATTTTCGATCGCTTGTACTTCAGTGTAAGCGAAAGGAAGAGTGCAGAGTGCGACATAAGTTTGTAATGCATTCATAACAGGTTTTCACAAGTCATCATAAGAGATTATGAGGTTAAAGTCACAAAGTATTCGATGACTAACCCAAAAGGTTGCTTTCAGGTATACAGTAATATGATTAGGGACAAGACTGGCCCACTTTAAATCTGCTCGAGTGAACTCACTGATAGTGATAAAGATATGAGTAGAAGCTTTAACAATTATTTCCTATCAGTTTTTATACAGGAAGATACTAGAAAAATTCCAGAAATAATAAGTTATGTAGATCAGGATAAAAATATGCTGTGCGCGATCAAAGTCACCAGTGAAATGGTCGTCTAAGAGATTAAAACATAATATATCAAAGGGTTCTGATGAACTGTGGTAAGGGTTATGAAGGAATGTGAGGAAGAACTGATCAAACTCTTGGCTAGTCTTTTCAGCATATCATTACAAACTGGCATAGTGCCAGATAAGTGGAAAATGGCAAATGTGATACCTATCTACATAACAGGTAACAGGTCCTCAGCTTAATAACCAATGTGAGAAAATTGATGGAATCAATAATTATCGAGGCTATTCAAAGTCACTTTGAAAGACATAAATTGATTAATGAATCTCAGCACGGTTTTACAAAGGGGCGTTCCTGCCTTACCAATTTACTAACTTTTTTCATTAAGCTATTTCAGGAGGAAGATGATAGTACTGTATAAGATATTGTGTATATGGACTTCAGTAAGGCTTTTGACATAGTTCCACAACGGAAGTTGTTAAGGAACGTAAAGGCACACGGAGCAGGAATAATTTTTTCATGGATACAGGCGTGGATGACAGATAACAGAGAGTTTGTATAAATGGGGAGAAATCAGAGTGGGGATACGTCACAGTGTTCCACAGGGGTCAGTGTTGGGCCCTTTGTTATTCACAATTTACATAAACATAGATGAGAGAATAAATAGCGACATAAGGAAGACTCGACGTAACCAAAACAGGCCGTCGAATTAATTCTGATGTGGACACTAGAGCGCTACAGGAGGATCTGAATAGACTGATGCAGTGGTTGAAGAAGTGGCAAATGCATTTTAATGTTGACAAATGCAAGTTCTAAGCGTTGGAAACGTAAATAACCATGACACTTAAAAACTAAATTGTGTAGATGTTAATCACTGATTGCAAAAAAGATTTAGGAGTTCTAGTTAGCAGTAACCCAAAACCAAAACAACAGTACGTGATTGCAATAAAGGAAATGTAAATATCAGGAGTCCTTAGATTATTCGTCAACTCTATCGCTGGCTCATCCTAAGTTAGATTATCCTGCACAGATCTGTTCACCGTTTTACAGAATGCATATAAATTGCTGGGAAACGTACAAAGAAGGATGGGAAAGTTGATTCCATGTATCAGAAATCTTTCCTACGAGCATACACTCAAGGCCCTGAATCTTAATAAAGGGCTATAAATAACGTGCTAGAAATGTCTAACCTAGAAGGGACTCACATCAATGGGCTCAAGTTGGAAAAAAAATAGACTGAGAAAGGATATAGGAAATCATAGGTTTGGTAACAAAGTTATGGATTAGTGGAACATACTCCCGAGTAACGTCACTGAAGGTAAAACATGTGGTGACTTGTACCTTGCTCAGTGAAGACGTGGTTAGTGTGATCCCTGTGAAACTGAACCAGGATGTTCTCTATTGAGCAACTCTACCAGTAGCTTAAGGAGGCGCTAAGGGTGGCTAAGCTCGAGACACAGCAATTGACAAGAAGATTCGTAGTAATCCTCCAGTTGTGAATTCTCAGGTCAAGAGGGGAACCTGGACAGTGGCTGGGCAGCATGGAATGAAGCTTAAAATCAAGAGGACGGATGGAGAGGTAGAAACAACAAATAAGCAGGACAGACAGATTAGGTACATGGACAGGGCCTTCTGCCTGAAGGATAAGAGAAGGAGACAGAGGGTTTGCTTTCCTGGGGCTGGGATGGACAATATTATCTAAAGCCGTTCAGAAGAGCTAAACTTATTATTTAGCGTGATTAAACAGGAATAAAAATTTCACACTATTTTAGACATAAAATGTTCTTATACAAACTTAAACATATGAATGTCACACTCCACCCTCGTCGTAATTTTTGGCACTTTTTTTGAACGTTTGAAGCTAAGCCGCTATGAATTTTGAATTTATCCTAGACATTCCATAATAGGTTGTAGAGCACTTGAAAATTCCAATTGTTCAAAGACTTTGGTTTTGATCAATTCCAATCTTGAAAAATTGAAGCAGATTGGACGAGGTGTTCTCGAGTTATTTCTAATATAAAATCGAAATGTAGGAGAGAGAAAAAAACAATGGAACATCTTCAAAGTACCCCTTCAAGATATCTAATAATAATAATAATAATAATAATAATAATAATAATAATAATAATAATAATAACAACTTTTAAATGTCACTCAGTGTGTAAATAATCCTAAATATTAATGCCCTCCAGCAAGGTAGTAAGCTCTCAGCCGCCCGCCGTCGTCTACCAACGACACAAACAGCTTTCATTGCAACTTTGTTGGTGGCCACTTCAAAATGAACCGAAAACTACACGTCTATGCACATACACACTCACTTATTTTGTTATCTGATGGCAAGAAAAGGCCAGCCAGGTTCTCATTTCTAGCTATTTCCTGGCGCCAAAGTCGGCGTTAGTTAAAAAATGAACACGTTCTGTTCTCTAGTGTCGCCTTCAGTGACCACTCTGAGCAAAATCAATGCTCACGAAATTATCCTGCAAGATACTATCTGTGGCCAAACAGTGATTTCGAATTTTCAGTTCCTTAGTATGGTGTATAGAGCCAGATTCTTGGAACAAATGGCATGTGCACACGCCCTATGATCACAGTTGTTGAAGCCATTCCTAGCTACCTGGAATGGCTCAGATAAATTGCAAAGCCCTAAGCTGCTTACCTTCAGTCGTTCAAATAAGGTGTCGCGTATTCCACGACGTAGTTTATTAAGATTCACGATGTAGGCGTTGATATGCCCATTTTAGGCTTAAAATAGTGTGATTTTTTCTGTCAAATCACGTTAGTCTCTTCTAAACGGTTTTAGTGTTTATTGGCTACTGCATCATAAGGCTAGGATAGAATCCCTTTAGTTTTGCTTGTGTACGGGAGAGTTTGTCAGTAAAGTAAAATAGTTAAAAAACTTGATGTATGGATTCAGTCCATCAGTCGTGATGGACTGATTAAATCGACTCCACGATGAGGGACTGATTACCGAAGATTCACTCTGATCTTGACCACTCTACTTTATATCAGACGGATGAAGCCACTGTGTGGTGAAAAGTTTCCAGAATAAAGATACCCAAGTGTTGCACATGTGTCATTTATCAACTTATCGATTCTCTGAACCATTTATCTACATTGATATGTTTTACAAGACGTGGGTTCCATACTGGTACTGCAGACTCCAAGATGGACTTGGCAAATGTCATGTCTAAGGTTGTTTAAAGCTTCCTTGGTAAGGTACCTCAAGGTCTTCCTTAAATTTACCAGTGTTGTGTTTGATGTGACCTTTATCTGGTTATGTCCCATATGACATTGTTAACCCATGTGTTTGTACTCGCCTAATTGTGGTTGCAGGGGTCGAGACTAAGCTTCTGGTCCCGCCTCTTCACTGATCTCTACATGGTTCTCTCTCTGCTCCCTGAGCTTTGTCATACCTTGTCTTAAAGCTATGTATGGTTCCTGCATTCACTACATTACTCGATAGACTATTCTACTTCCTGACGACTCTATGACTGAAGAAATACTTCCAAACATCCCTGTGACTCATCTGAGTCTTCAGCTTCCAATTGCGTCCCTTTGTTTCTGTGTCCCCTCTCTGGCACATCCTGTCTCTGTCCACCTATCTATTCCACGCAGTATTTTGTATGTCGTTATCATGTCTCCCCTGACCCTCCTGTCCTCCAGTGTCGTCAGGCCGATTTCCCTCAAGCTTTATTCGTAGGACATTCCCCTGAGCTCCGGAACTAACCTTGTTGTAAACCTTTGCACTTTCTCAAATTTCTTGTCATGCTTGACCAGGTGTGAGTTCCAAATTGGTGCTGCATACTCCAGTATGAGCCTGACGTACACAATGCACAGTGTCTTGAACGATTCCTTACCAATGTACCGGAACGCTATTCTCAGGTTCGCCAGGCGTCCATATGCTGCAGCAGTTATCTGGTTGATGTCTGCTTATGGGGACGTACGTGCTAGGTGTTATGCTCACCCCAAGATCATTCGCCTTGAGTGAAGTTTGCAATCTTTGTCCACCCAGCCTAAACTCTGTCTGCGGTCTTCTTTGCCCTTCCCCAATCTTCATGACTTTGTATTTGGCAGGGTTGAATTAGAGAAGCCAGTTGCTGGACCACGTGTCCAGCCTGTCTAGGTATCTTTGCAGTCCAGCCTGATCCTTATCTGATTTAATTCTCCTCATTAACTTCTCATAATCTGCGAACAGGGACACTTTCGAGTCTATCCCTTCCATCATGTCGTTCACATATACGAGAAACAGCACCGGTCCTAGGACTGACCCCTGTTGAACACCGTTCATCACAGGCGCCCACTCTGACACCTCGCCGGAAACCATGACTAGTTGTTTCCTCCTTGTCAGGTTTTCTCTGATCCATTGCCGTGCCTTTCCTATTATGCGTGCCTGATCCTCTGGCTTTTGCACTAATCTCTTGTGTGTGTGTGTGTGTGTGTGTGTGTGTGTGTGTGTGTGTGTGTGTGTGTGTGTGTGTGTGTGTGTGTGTGTGTGTAGTCACCTAATTGTGGTTGCAGGGGTCAAGTCGTAGCTCCTGTCCCCACCTCTTCACTGGTCGCTACTAGCTCCTCTCTCTCCCTTCTCCATGAGCTTTATCATACTTCATTTTAAAACTATGTATGGATCCTGGCTCCACTACGTCACTTTCCAGACTATTCCACTTTGTGACAACTCACAGGTTAAATGTCACCTAACTTCCCTCTGACTGATCTGAGTCTTCATCTTCTAGTTTTGACTGCTTACTATATGTCCCATCTCTGAAATCCGTCCTGTCCTCCAGTGACGTAAGGTCTATTCCCCTTAAACATTCTTCGTAGGACATTCCCCTTAGCTCAGGAACTAGTCTTGTTGCGTACCTTTGCACTTTCTCTAATTTCTTAACGTGCTTGATCAGACGTGGGTTCCAAACTGGTGCTGCATACTCCAATATGAGCCTAACGTATACGGTGTACAGAGTCTTGAGCGATTCCTTAATGAGGTATTGGTACGTTATTCTTAGGTTTTCCCGGCGCCCATATGCAGCAGCAGTTGTCTGATTGATGTGGGCCTCAGATGTACTCGGTATTATACTCACACTCAAGATCCTTTTTCTTGAGTCAGGTTTGCAGTCATTGGCCCCCAAGCCTGTACTCTGTCTGTGGTCTTCTATGCCCTTCCCCAATCATCATGACTGCATTTGGTGGGGTTAAATTCCAGGATCCAGTTGCTGCACCATGCTTTAAGCCTGTCCAGGTCCCTTTTTAGTCCTGTCTGATCTTCATCCGATTTAATTCGCCTCAATAACTTCACGTCATGTTCAAACAGGGATACCACTGAGTCTGTCCCTTCCAGCATGTCATTCGCATATACGAAAAGCAGCACCGATTCTTGGACTGACCCCTGTGGCACACCGCTCGTCACAGGCGCCCGCTCTGACACCTCGTCGCATACCATGACTCGTTGTTTCCTTCCTGTCAGGTATTCTCTGATCCATTGCAGTGCATTTCCTATTATGCGTGCCTGATCCAATAGCTTTTACACTAATCTCTGGTGTGGCACTGTGTCGAAGGCCTTCTTGCAGTCCAAGAAAATGAAGTCTACCCACCCTTCTCTCTCTCTTGCCTTCGCTCGGTTTCCCTGAAACCGTGCTAATTGTCGTGTAAAAGCTTGTTCCTTTCTAGGTGCTCCACCACTCTTCTCCTGATATTATTCTGCATGACTTTGCATACCATACATGTCAGTGATACTGGTCTGTAGTTTAATACCTCGTGTCTATCACCTTTCTTAAAAACTGAGACTACATTTACCGTCTTCCACACCTCAGGTAGTTGCCCAGTTTCCATGTATGTATTGAAGACTGTTGTTAGTAGTACATGCAACGTCCCGCTTGATCTCTAAGGACCCACGGGGAGAAGTTGTCTGGTCCCATCGACTTTGGAGTACTGAATTCACTTAGCAGCGTCTTCACCTCCATCTTGGTTGTATGTATTTCGTCCAGCACTTCTTGCTGTATCCTTTGTTGGTGTACCCCATCATTTCGGCTTTCCAGAGTCCTGTAAATACTTCATTAATTTTCATATTGAGGTTCTCACATACTTGTCGGTTATTTCTAGTAAATTTCCCTCCTTCATTCCTCAACCTGATTTCGTTGTCTTTGACTGTTGTTTTCCTCTTTATGTGGCCATAATACTGCTTCGGATCAGGTTTGGCTTTCGATGCTATGTCGTTTTCATATTGCCGATTGGTCTCCCTAATTATTGGTGCATATTTGGTTCTGGCTCAACGACAGATCTCTATTTTCCTGGGTCCTTAGTCTTCTCTACTTTTTCCATTCTCTAGCACACATAGTTCTTGCCTCTCTAAACTTTTGGATGAGCCAAGGGCTCTTTATGATCTTCCCATTATTTCTGTTCCTCATGGGAACGAACCTCTCCTCTGCCTCCTTGCATTTTGTTGTTACGTATTCCATCATTTCGTTTACTGATTTTATCACCAGTTCTCTTTCTCATTTAACCCCTTTCATGAAATTCCTCATGGCTGTGTAGGCTTCCCTTTTGTAGTTTGGCTTTTCCCATCCTACTCCCCCATGCATCCCTCTCCACTTTTAACTATGTGTTCAAAGCTCAGAACCATATGATCACTACCTACAAGGAGCCTTTCGTATGTGATGTCCTAAATGTTTGAGCTACTCAAGGTGAATACGAGGTCCAGTCTTGCTGATTCATCCTCTCGTCTCTCTCTGGTAGTGTCCCTAATATCTTGATGCATGAGGTTTTCCAGTGCTACTTCCATCTTCTTGGCTCTCCATGTTTCAAGTCCCCCATGTGACTCTAGGTTTTCCCACTCAATCCCCTTGTGATTGAAATCACCCATAACTAGTAACTTTGCCCTACCAATGTGAGCCCTTCTGGCCACCTCAGCTAGTGTGTCCACTATTGCTCTGTTGCTCTCTTCATATTCTTCTCTTGGCCACTTGCTGTTCTGTGGTGGGTTGTACATTTCTGCAATTACCACCTTAGGGTCCCCAGACTGAATTGATCCTACATGTAGTCCATGTCCCCCATTCTGTTCAATCCTTCCATTTCCTTAAATCGCCACTGGTTTTTGATGAGCAGTGCAACTCCTCTTCCCTCTCTGCTCCCTCTAACTTTCCTCAGGATCTGATATCTGGATGGAAAGATCACTTTCATTACCATCCCTGTGAGTTTTGTTTCTGTAAGTATTATGTCTGGGGACATCTTGATTCTTTCATGTCACTCCTCACATTTGTTATTTCATCATTCGTGTGCCAAACCTTCAACTTCCTGTCTAAAACTGTGGTCTGGAGGTACACTGAGGTTGAGGAAGCAGGGAACCTGCATCTTTGTATCCTCTTTCAGTTTCTCTCTGTCTTCTCATGTTCTGTCATGGTCGAGGTACACCCACCAGAACTGTGCCCCTTAGTTGTGCTTTCTCCTGCAGGATTCTTTTTCATGCAGTTTCTGACCTGAAAATTAGTTTGACTGGCTAATTTCTTCCCCTTGAGAACCCCACAATTCTCAGAAAATTTGTCGACTGGGTCATGTCATTCTCTCCTGTTGCTTTCATGATATTTTCAATCACTTGTTTTCTAGCTGTTATCTTGTTTTGTAGGTTTCCCCTCCGATTTCCTGGAGCTCAAGAACAAAGACTGACCTCTCTCAGTCATCCCCCCACTGCAACTCCCTTTGTGTCACCTGATACGATTTAATTGCCTCCATTGCAGCTTTCCTTTCTTCAATCCCCTCTCTACCTGCTGTCTCTGTACCCAATGGCCTGTCATTTTTCCTACTTAATTTTTCCTGGGCACTGCTGTGGTCTGGCCGGGCTAGCATAACTCTCGTGTGTGTGCACCCGAGCGTGCGAGTTTGTGTGTGGGGTGTTGGGAGTAAGGGGAAAAGGGTGAGAGTATGTCATTCCTAACCAAACATACATCACATTTTCTTTAGTCAGGTGAACAGAGAAAACTCCACCTCTCGCCCATCGACAAAAAAATGCTATCCTCTCCAGAATTACTTCTTTTATAAAATAAGACTGTTGTGAGGAGTAAGAGCGACGTGTTCCCTCCTAACACAGCCGAGTGTAAACCTCAAGCAGGCTCAGCCGGTGCTGAGCCCTGGGATTAACACTTTCCCCGGGCTCCAGTTCATTTTTTTTGCCAAGCTTCAAGACAAGATAACTTCCGAAAACGATAACTCTCTGTTAATTTTCTTCTCTCTGCTTTTCCGCCGTTTTCAAATATACAATAAGAAATTCCGAATTTCTTTCTTTTTCGTTTCAGAAGTTTTAAAGTCATTATAAATTTAGCTTTCATTAGATAAAACTTAACTGGGATTTTCTCAACATGAGTACAGCATTAAAACGAAATAAAAAAATGCGTTTTAATTTATTCCACTTGGATGCATTTTGGATTCCATCAAGTCAATTTACTTTTTACGAGAGAGTTTTCAGGTAAGAACTTCGTCCTAAATATATTAACGTAATAAATTAGTGATTAACAAATAAAACTGATTCTTATATTCAGAATGTGTGTGTACTCACCTGGTTGTGGTTGCAGAGGTCGAGACACAGATCCTGGGCCCCGCCTCCTCACTGGTCGCTACTAGGTCACTCTCCCTGCTCCATTAGCTTTATCATACCTCTTTTTACAGCTTTGTATAGATCCTGCCTCCACTACATCCCTTTCCAGATTATTCCACTTCCTGACAACTCTGTGACTGGAGAAATACTTCCTAACATCCCTGTGATTCATCTGAGTCTTCAACTTCCAACTGTGACCCCTTGTTGCTTTCTCATCTGTGGAACATCCTGTCTCTTTTCACCTTTTCGATTCCTCTCAGTACTTTATATGTTGTTTTCATATCTTCTCCTGTCTCTCCTCTCCTCCATTGTCATCAGCTCGATTTCCCTTAACCTTTCTTCGTAGGACATGCCCCTTAACTCCGGGACTAGTCTTGTTGCAAGCCTTTACACTTCTCTAAGTTCCATTCGTGACTTGCTAGGTGTGGGTTCAAATTGGTGCTGCACACTCCAATACGGGCTTGACGTACACGGTGTACAGGGTCCTGAACGATTCCTTATTGAAATGTCGGAATACTATTCTTAGGTTTACTAGGTGCCCATATGCTGCAGCATATGGGCCATCATTGTATGGTGCCAGTAACACTTGCTGCCTTCAGTATTGACCTGAAGTGTCGGTGTTATGTGCTATTATGTCCGGGAACACTTAACACTGCCACGAGTATCTAGTTATTTGGTTGATGTGCACCTCAGGAGATGTGCCCGGTGTTATACTCACCCCAAGATTCTTTGCCTTGAGTGAGGTTTGTAGTCTTGGCCCCCTAGACTGTAATCCGTCTGCGGTCTTCTTTGCCCTTCCCCAATCTTCAAGACTTTGCATTTGGTGGGGTTGAACTACAGGAGCCAGTTTCTGGATCAGGCCTGCAGCCTGTCCAGATCCCTTTGTAGCTCTGTCTGGTCCTCATCCGATTGAATTCTTCTCATTAACTTTACATCTTCTGCAAACAGGGACACTTCAGTCGTGTCATTCATATATATACCACAAAAAGCACCAGTCCTAGGACTGACCCCTGTGGAAGACCGCTCGTCACAGGCGCCCACGCTGACACCTCTTCATGTACCATGACTCGCTGATGTCTTCCCGACAGGTATTCCCTGATCCGTTCAATCTGTCATGCCTGTCTGGACCTCCAGCTTTTGCTGGAGCTGCGTCAAAAGCCTTCTTGCAGTCAAAGATAATGGAATCTACCCACCCCTCTCTCTCTCTTGTCTTACTGCTGTCACCCTGTCATAAAACTCCAGTAGGTTTGTGACACAGGATTTCCAGTCCCTGAAACTGTGCTGGTTGTCGTTCATAAGCTCATTCCTCTCTATGTGTTCCACCACTCTTCTCCTGATAATCTTCTCCATGACTTTGCATACTTTACATGTCAGTGACACTGGTCTGTAGTTTAATCCTTCGTGTCTGTCTCCTTTTTAAAACCTGTCTTCCATACCTTAGGTAGTCGGCCTGTTTCGATAGATGTATTCAAGATTGTTGTTAGTGGCACACATAGCACCTCTGCTCCCTCTCTTGGGATCCAAGGAGAGATGCTATCCGGCCCCATCGCCTTTAAAATATCTAGCTCGCTTAGCAGCCTCTTCACCTCCTCCTCGATTGTATGTATTGTGTCCAACACTTGATGGTGTACCCCACCTCTCCGTCTTTCTGGAGTTCCTTTTGTCTCTGTGAATACTTCTTTGAATCTCATGTTGAGCTCCTCACATAGGTCTCGGTCGTTTCTTGTGATCTTCCCACCTTCCTTCCTCAGCCTGATTACCTGGTCCTTGACAGTTGTGTGTGTGTGCGTATGTGTACTCACATATATGTAATCAAATATTTGTGGTCGCAGAGTTCGAATCTTTTCTTGCTCTCAGATCCTTGTCGTACCTCTCCTTAAAGCTATGTATGGTTGCCCTTCTACATCAATCTCCAGATTTTTCCACTTTTTAACAACTCTAGTGTTGAAAAAATACTTCCTAACATCCTTGTTACTCATTTAAGTTTACAACTTCTAGTTATGACCCCTTGTTCTTGTGTCCCATCGCTGAAACATTCTGGCGCTGTTCACCTTTTCAATTCCTCTCAGTATTTTATACGTCGTTATCTTGTTCCATTTTCTCTCCTTTTCTTCATTGTCGTAAGGTTGAGTTCCCTTAATGTCTCCTCGTAGGACATGTCCCATAGCTCTGGGACTGATCTTGTTGCAAAACTTTGCTCTTTCCCTAATTTCTTGACATGCTTGACCAGGTTTGGGTTACATACGAGTGCTGTTTACTCTAATATGGCCCTGACGTGCACAGTGTCGTGAATGCCTTAGGAATGTGTTCGGTGTGATGCTTACACCAACATCCTTTACCTTGTCCCCAGAGCATGTACTCCATCTGCGGTCTTCTTTGTCCTTCCTCAAGCTTCATGACTTTGCATTTGGTGAGGCTAAACTACAGGAGCGATTTGTCACACCAGGATTGCAATGTGACAGATTTCTTTGAAGTCCTACCAGGTTCTTATCTCCTTGAATTCTACGCGTTAGCTTCACGTCGTCTGTAAACAGGAACACCTCTGAATCTATCACTTCCACCATGTCATTCACATATACAGGAAACAACACCAACGAAAAGACTGATCCTTGTGGACCCCGCTAGGCACATGCACCCACTCTGACACCTTGTCATGTACCATCCTCCCTGTCAGGTATTCACTGATCTACTGCAGTCTTTTTTCCTGCTATTCCTGTAATTCCTCTAGCTTTTGGACTAATGTCTTTGTGAGGGAAAGATTTGTTCGATAATTGTGGAAGCATAAATGAATGGTGGTGGTAGTATAAATTGATGAATGCTTGTTGAGTAAGGGGCGTGCATCATTACTTCTCTAACCCACCCCCTCCTTCTCCCCTCCCAGTGGGAGTTAACAAAAGACTCTCCTAGGGAGGTGGATATCACCTGACTTTCTGCTCCCTCCAATTCTGTAAATATGGAACTCCACTCTTATTTCTTTTTACATTATATGCGTGTTTTTTTTTCCTTTTTTGTTAATGTAACCGGAGTCACTGCTTGTCCGGGGTTTTAACTTTTGTTCACTTTGTCTTGTAGCCTTGTGGACTGAATTGGGTCATTCGACGCAGGAGAGACAAGCAGGGAAGCTAGATCTATGGATTAAAACTGAAACTTCACTTATCTTGCACTAACACAGCAGTGTGTCATATCACACTTTTTGGACAGACCATCAGTTGTCTTCAAACCCCTTCAGCAGTCTGCATCAAGCACGCAGAGCCAGTGTCTCACCATCTGTGCTCTCCGTGTCAGGCCGAATTTTACGCAAGAGTCGCATACACCTTCCATTACCTCTTCAAGAACACGCTTCTTGCTCAACATCATGTATCCTTGTTTGTATGTAGTGTATCCAGCACTTGTTGGTTTTCTTTATCAACTCGGTTTGCTGGACGCCTTTCTGTCTTCACTGAGAATGCCTCCCTAAAAATCTTGCTGAACTCTTGACATACTTCCTGGTTATTTCTTGTGAGCTCTCCTCCTTCCTCCCTTCCTCAGCCTGATTAGTGATCCTTGATTTTTGTTTTCCTTCTGATGTGCCTGTACATCAACTCTAGTTCAGATTTAGCTCTCGATGCTATGCCATTCTCATACTGCCTCTGGGCCTCCCTCTTTTTCCATGCATATTCGTTTCTGGCTCTTCGGCTCGGTTCCTTATTTTCCTTGGCCCTTTGTCTTTACTTTTTCTCCATGTTCTAGCGCACTTGGGTTTGGCTTCTCTACCTATATCTTTCAGTGAACCATGGGCTCACTTTTGTCTTCCCACTGTTTCTATTGCCCTTGGAAGCGAACTTCTCCCTTCCTACAATTTGTGGCCTTTGTTCTCTTTTCCACTGCACCTGATGAAGGAATTGCATAATACCTGTGTAATCCTCTCTTTTGACGTTTCGCTCCTCCCATATTTAATATCCCCAACGTCTGAACGGCTGAAAGTGAATACTAGGACCAACTATGCTGGTTCATCCTCTCTTTTCTCTCTGGTTGTGTCCCTAACATATTGGTGCATGAGGTTTTCCAGTATCATATCTAGCATCTTATCCCACTACATTTCTGGTCTCCCATATAGTTCCAAATTTTCCCAGTCGAGTTCCTTTTTGGCTGAAATCACCCATGACGAGTAATTTTGCACTACCCAAGTGGACCCTTTTTGCCACTTCAGCTAATGTGTCCAGCATTGCCATGTTGATCTCATCAAACTCTTGCTATACTCTTTTGCTATTCTGTGGCTGGTTGTACATAACTGTTATCATCAACTTGTGTGTATGTGTGTGTACTCACCTATTTGTGGTTGCAGGGGTCGAGTCATAGATCCTGGCCCCGCCTCTTCACTGGTTGCTACTGGGTCCTCTCTCTCCCTGCTCCATGAGCTTTATCAAACCTCGTCTTAAAACTATGTATGGTTCCCGCCTCCACTATGTCACTTTCTAGGCTATTCCACTGCCTGACAACTCTGTGACTGAAGAAATATTTTCTAACATCTCTGACTCATCTGAGTCTTCAACTTCCAATTGTGACCCCTTGCTTCTGTGTCCCATCTCTGGAATATCCTTTGTCCACCTTGTCTATTCGGCGCAGTATGTTATATGTCGTTATCATGTCTCTCATGACCCTCCTGTCCTCCAGTGTCGCCAGGTCAATTTCCCTTAACCTTTCTTCGTAAGACAATCCCCTTAGCTCTGGGACTAGTCTTGTTCCAAAGCTTTGCACTTTCTCTAATTTCTTGACGTGCTTGACCAGGTGTGGATTCCAAACTGGTGCTACATACTCTAGTATGGGCCTGAGGTAAATAAGAAGATAAGAACATAAGAAAGAAGGAACATGCAACAGGCCTACTGACCCATGCGGAGCAGGTCCATGTCCCCCCCCTGATTAGCTCAATGACCCACCCTGTCTGGTCACCTCCACTCAAGGAAGGAGCACCGCACCAGACCCAGCAGCACAAGCTAGTCAGGTCCAACTCACATCCACCCACACCCACTCATGAATTTATCTAACCTATTTTTAAAACTACACAATGTTTTAGCCTCAATAACTGTACTCTGGACTTTGTTCCACTCATCCACAACTCTATTACTAAGCCAGTGCTTTCCTATATCCTTCCTGAATCTGAATTTTTCCAACTTGAAACCATAGCTGCGAGTCCTGTCTTGGCTGGAAATTTTCAGCACGCTATTTACATCCCCTTTATTTATTCTTGTTTTCCATTTATACACCTCGATCATATCCCCCCTAATTCTATGGCCTTTCGAGAGAGTGCAGATTCAAGGCGCTCAGTCTATCCTCATAGGGAAGATTCCTGATACATGGGATCATCTTCGTCATCCTCCTCTGTACGTTTTCCACAGAATTTATATCCATTCTGTAATACGGTGACCAGAACTGAGGAGCATAGTCTAAATGAGGCCTAACCAAGGATATATAGAGTTGAAGAACAACCTGAGGACTTCTATTTATACTTGTAGATATGAAGCCAAGAATTCTGTTAGCTTTATTGCGAACACTAATGCACTGTTGTCTTGGTTTTAGATTACTGCTAACCAGAACTCCTAAATCCTTTTCGCAATCAGTAATCTTAAGATCTACATTATTTAGTTTATATGTGGCATGGTTATTTTCCTGTCCGTCATTTAGAACTTTGCATTTGTCTATATTAAACTGCATTTGCCACTTCTCCGACCATTGCATCAGTCTATTCAAATCATCCTGGAGTGCTCTAGTGTCCTCATCAGAATGAAATGATGTACAGAATCTTGAACGATGCCTTACTGAGGTATCGGAAGGCTATCCTTAGGTTTGCCAGACGCCCGTACGCTGCAGCAGTTTTCTGATTATTGTGCGCCTCAGATGTGCTCGGTGTTAAACTCACCACAAGATCTTTTTTCTTGAGTGAGGTTTGCAGTCTTTGGCCACCTAGACTATACTGTGTGTGCGGTCTTCTTTGTCCTTCCCGATCTTGACGATTTTGCATGTGGCAAGGTTAAATTCAAGGAGCCAGTTTCTGGACCAGGCTTGCAGCCTTTCCAAGTCTCTTTGTAGTCCTGCCTGATCATCGACCGATTTAATTCTCCTCATTAACTTCACATCATCTGCAAACAAGGACACTTCTGACTCTATCCCTTCCGTTTTGTCATTCACATATACCAAAAACAGCACATGGTCCTAGCACTGACCCCTGTGGAACCCCGCTTGTCACAGGCGCCCACTCTGACACGTCGTCACGTACCATGACTCGTTGTTACCTCCCTGTCAGGTATTCTCTGATCTATTGTAGTGCCTTTCCTGTTATGTGTGCCTGATCCTCTAGCTTTTGCAGTAACCTCTTATGAGGAACTGTGTCGAAGGCCTTCTTGCAATCCACGAAAATGCTGTCTATCCACCCCTCTCTCTCTTGTGTTACTTCTGTCACTTTGTCATAAAACTAAAGTAAGTTTGTGACACAGGATTTTCCTTCACTGAAACTGTGCTGGTTGTCGATTATACACTTGTTTCTTTCCAGGTGCTCCACCACTCTCCTCCTGATGATCTTCTCCATGACTTTGCATACTATACACGTTAGTGACACAGGTCTGTAGTTTAATGGCTCGTGTCTGTCTCCTTTTTTAAGAATTGGGACTTCATTTGCCATCTTCCATACCTCAGGGAGTTGCCCAGTTTTAATGGATGTGTTGAAGATCTTTTTTAGTAGCACATACAGTATCTCTGCTCCCTCTCTAAGGACCCACGGAGAGATGTTGTCTGGTTCCACCGTCTTTGACGTATCAAGTTCACATAGCAGCTTCTTCACCTCCTTCTCGGTTATGTCTACCTCATCCAGCACTTGTTGGTGTACCTCCCTGTTCTGATTTCCTGGAGTCTTACCTGTTTCCACTATAAATACTTTTTTAAATCTCAGGTTGAACTCCTCACATAACTCTTGATCGTTTCTTGTGAACTCCCCATCATCCTTCCTCAGTCTGATTACCTGGTCCTTGACTGTTGTTTTCCTCCTGATGTGGCTATACAACAGCTTCGGGTCAGACTTGACTTTCGATGCTATGTCATTTTCGTATTGTCCCTGAGCCTCCCTTCTTATCTGCGCATATTCGTTTCTGGCTCTTCGGCTCTTTATTTTCCTGGGTCCTTTGTCTTCTGTACCTTTTCCCTCCACTAGTACGCCTAGGTTTTGCCTCCCTACACCTTTGGGTGAACCAAGGACTCGTTCTGGTCTTCCTACTATTTCTGTTTCCCTTGGGAACAAACCTCTCCCCTGCCTCCTTGCATTTTATTGTCACATAGTCCATCATTTCTTTTACTGGTTTTCCTGCCAGTTCCCTCTCCCACTGAACGTTTTGCCTGTGTAGTCCCCCTCCCCCTTTTGTAGTTTGGCTTTCCCGCCCTATTCCTGCTTCTCTCTCCACTTGTAGCTCAGCTATTTAGTCAGAGCACAGAACCACATGATCACTAGCTCCAAGGGGCCTTTCATACATAATATGCTCGACGTGCGAACTACTCAAGGTGAATACAAGGTCCAGTTTTGCAGGATCATCCTCACCTCTCTCTCTGGTAGTATCTCTAACATGTTGATGCATAAGGTTTTCCAGTACCACATCCATCATCTTGGCTCTCCATGTTTCGGGATCTCCATGGGGCTCCAGGTTTTCCCAATCTCCTTGTGATTGAAATCATCCATAACTAGTAACTTTGCTACTCCTATGTGAGCTCTTCTGGCCACCTCGGCTAGTGTGTCGATCATTGCTCTGTTGCTCTCGTCGTGTTCTTCTCTTGGCCTCCTGCAGTTCTGTGGCAGGTTGTACATTACTGCAATTACCACCTTATGGCCCTCAGACTGGATTGTTACTACTAAGTAGTCCTTTTCGTGTGTATGTGTGCTCACCTATCTGTGGTTGCAGGGGTCGAGACATAGCTCCAGGTCCCGCCTCTTCAATGATTGCTACTAGGTCCTCTTCCTGCTCCATGTGTTTTATCATACCTCGCCTTTAAACTATGTATGGCTCCTGCCTCCACTACATTACTTACCAGACTGTTGCACTTCCTGACAACTCTATGACTAAAGAAATAATTCCTAGCATCTCTTTGACTCATCTGAGACTTCAACTTCCAATTGCGACCCCTTGTCTCTCTCTCACATCTCTGGAACATCCTGTCTCTGTCCACCTTGTTAATTCGTCGCATTACTTCGCATGCCGTTATCATGTTTTCCCTAACCCTCCTGTCCTCCAGTGTCGTCTGGCTGATTTCCCTAACCTTTCTTCGCAGGACATTCCCCTTAGCTCTTGAACTAGCTTTGTTTCAAACCTTTGCACTTTCTCTAATTTCTTGACGTGCTTGATAAGATGTGGGTTACAAATTGGTGCTACATACTTCAATATGGGCTTGAAGTATATGGTGTACAGAGTCTTGAACGATTCCTTAATGAGGTATCGGAACGCTATTCTCAGGTTTGCCAGGCGCCCACATGCTGCACCAGTTGACTGGTTGTGTGCCTCAGGAGATGTGCTCGGTATTATACTCACACAAAGATCCTTTTCTTGGACTTAGGTTTGCAGTCTTTGGCCACCTAGACTGTACTCTGTGTGAGTGTGTGTGTGTGTGTGTGTGTGTGTGTGTGTGTGTGTGTGTGTGTGTGTGTGTGTGTGTGTGTGTGTGTGTGTGTCAGTGTGTGTGTGTGTGTGTGTGTGTGTGTGTGTGTGTGTGTGTGTGTACTCACCTAATTGTGGTTGCAGGGGTCGATACACAGTTCCTGGCCCCTCCTCTGCTTCCAGAGCTCTGTCATACCTCGTCTTAAAGCTATGTATGGTTCCTGCCTCCACTACATCACTTGTTAAGCTATTGCACTTCCTGACGACTCTATGACTGAAGAAATACTTCCTAACATCCCAATGACTCGCCTGAGTCTTCAGCTTCCAGTTGTGACCCCTTGTTTCTGTGTCTCATCTCTGGCACATCCTGTCTCTGTCCACTTTGTCTAATCCACGCAGTATCTTGTATGCCGTTATCATGTCTCCCCAGACCCGCCTGTCCAATATCGTCAGTCCGATTTTCCTCAACCTTTCTTCGTAGGACATACCCCTGAGCTCCGGAACTAGCCTTGTTTCAAACCTTTGTACTTTCTCTAATTTCTTGACGAGTTCGTCCAGGTCTGAGTTCCAAACTGGAGCTGCATACTCCAGTATGGGCCTGATGTACACAGTGTACAGTTTCTTGAACGATTCCTTACTAAGGTACCGGAACGCTATTCTCAGGTTAGACAGGCGCCCGTATGCTGCAGCAGTTATCTGGTTGATGTGTGCCTCCGGAGACATGCTCGGTGTTATGGTCGCCCCAAGATCTTTCTCCTTGAGCGAGGTTTGCAGTCCTTGGCCACCTAGTCTATACTCTATATGCGGTCTTCTTTGCCCTTCTCCGATCTTCATGACTTTGCACTTGGCAGGGTTGAATTCAAGAAGCCAGTTGCTGGACCACGTGTCCAGCCTGTCCAGGTGTGTTAGTTACCATTTTGTCCTAGGCACATGTCGATTAGACACTAGGCCTGTTGTAGGTGTGTAGGTGTTACCATTTTGTCCTAGGCACATGTCGAT
Source organism: Cherax quadricarinatus (assembly GCF_038502225.1). Lineage (NCBI taxonomy): Eukaryota > Metazoa > Arthropoda > Malacostraca > Decapoda > Parastacidae > Cherax > Cherax quadricarinatus. The sequence continues at coordinate 49,934,537 of NC_091303.1, read as the reverse complement.
TAGACACTAGGCCTGTTGTTGTTGTTGTTGTTGTGTGTGTGTGTGTGTGTGTGTGTGTGTGTGTGTGTGTGTGTGTGTGTCAGTGAATGTGTGTGTGTGTGTGTGTGTGTGTGTGTGTGTGTGTCAGTGAATGTGTGTGTGTGTATGTGTGTGTGTGTGTGTGTCAGTGAATGTGTGTGTGTGTGTGTGTGTGTGTGTGTGTGTGTGTGTGTATGTGTCAGTGAATGTGTGTGTGTGTGTGTGTGTCAGTGAATGTGTGTGTGTGTGTGTATACTCACCTATATGTACTCACCTATATGTGGTTGCAGGGGTCGAGTCATCGCTTCTGGCCCTGCCTCTTCACTGGTCGATAGTAATTCACCCTCTCCCTGCTCCATGATCTTTGTCATACCTCTTCTTAAAGATATTTATGGAACTTGCCTCCACTGCTTTACTCTCCAGATTATTCCAATTCCTGACAACTCTAAAACTAAAGAAACATTTCCTAACATCCCTATGACTCATCTGGGTTTTCAGCTTCCAATTGTGTCCCCTTGTTTCTGTATCCCATCTCTGCAACATTCGATCCTTGGATTTTATACGTTGTTATCATGTCCCCCCTATCCTTCCTATCCTTTAGTGTCATCAGGTTGAGTTCTCTTAACCTCTCCTCATAAGACATACCCCTCAGTTTCGGGACTACTCGTGTTGCAAATTTTTGCACTTTCTCCAATTTCGTGACGTGTTTGACTAAGTGAGGGTTCCATACCGGCGCTGCATATTCCAGTATAGGCCGTACGTACACGGTGTATAATGTCGTGAATGACTCCTTACTCAGATGTCTTAACGCCAATCTCAGGTTTGCCAATCTCCCATATGCTGCAGCAGTTATTTGATTGATGTGTGCCTCATGGGACATGTTCGTTATAATGCTTACCCAAAGATCCTTTTCTTTAATTGACGTTTGCAGCTGTTGGTTTCCTAACCTGTACTCCGTCTGCGGTCTTCTGTGTCCTTCCCCCATCTTCATGACCCTACACTTACTGGGGTTAAACTCCAGGAACCATTTGTCGGACCATACTTGAAGTTTGTCCAGATCCCCTTGTAATCTTAACTGATCCTCGCCCACTTATATTCTCCTCATCAGTTTCACATAATCAGAAAACAGTGACACTTCTGAATCTATTCCTTCCACTATGTCATTCACGTATACAAGAAACAGAACCGGGCCTAGAACTTAACCTTGTGGAACCCCACTCGACACCTGCGCCCACTCCGACACTTCAGCACGTACCAACACTCGTTGTTTCCTTCCTGTCAGGTATTCCCTGATTCATTGCAGTACTTTCCCCGTTATTCCTCTGTGTGTGTGTGTGTGTGTGTCAGTGAAAGTGTGTACTCACCTCACCTAGTTGCGGTTGCCGGGGTCGAGTCACAGCTCCTGGTCCCGCCTCTTCACATGGCCACTACCCGGTCACTCATCCCCCTCCGTGAGCTTTATCGTACTTCTTCTTAAAGCCATATATGGATCCTGCCTCCACTACATCACTACCCAGGCTGTGCGAGTGTGTGTGTGTGTGTGTGTGTGTGTGTGTGTGTGTGTGTGTGTGTGTGTGTGTGTGTGTGTGTGTATGTGTGTGTGTGTATGTGTGTGTATTTCCCACAGGAAAAAGTGATATCACATATGAAAATTCCTGCAACTCACACACAAAAAAGTTTTCTATCCATCTTTTTTTTGAGGACGGACTAAACGTTTTATTACTGAGGGGATGACACCGATTTTACATTTTATATTGTATTGATAGATATTTCACTTTTACATTTTTGTTTCACTCTACCTGAGCATCTTTCCTACTGATGAATTTTATGGAATATTTGTCATGATAAAACTCTTCAGTGTGTTTGTATCAAACTACAAAGTTGGAAGAGAAACTAAATAGACAAACAGAAAATACATACACTATATATATATATATATATATATATATATATATATATATATATATATATATATATATATATATATATATATATATATATATATATATATATATATATATATATTTATATATATATAAATATAGCTGGAATGGGGACCCTCATCCTCAGAGAAGATAATAAACGTACCTCAGGGAAAACTCAAGGTTCTCCCCGGAGCTGTTTGAATATTTTCTTCTCCTACCACCCCCTATATATTTTTTATTCTATGTGAACATTTATTAATAAACAAAATACATTTACAGAAAAAAACATAAACATGAATACAATGGCACAATGTATCAAAGATCATGAATTTCCTCCAGCTCCTCCGAGGCTGGACGTGAGCCAAGTATACAGCAAGCATTTCCCCTCTGGATGGCGATGCTGAGGCGCTGGAACATGAAAGTGGCTGCCCTTGGGTCCCTGGTGGTGTCGATGAGTCTGGAACCCAATTCTTTAAGGAAACGTGTGGCATTTTTTCCCCATGATCCCAAGGTTTCTGATCCCACTGCGACAAATTGATACTGTTGGCTAATGTCCCTGTACTTGCTGATCTTGTACTCCTCCCTGTGGTCAGCACCTCCTCCCTGTCGCCCCACACTGTGATGGATTTAGGTGTCAGCCAGTGTGGACACACAGGTATAGTCCCATGCTAAGAGCTTGCCATTCTTCCAAGGATAGATGGTGATCCCGTCGGGGCGGTTTGCTGGGTTGTGGGTATTGTTTGCTGCAAGTGATCGTGGCTCCCTCTCGGCAGGGCATCCAGCTGTAGCAAGGGTTCTCTTAATGATGTCGTTGACCTCATTGTGTCTTGCATGCCAGCCCTTGGTTTTGGAACAGTTAAGACCATGTAGACCGTATTGGTCTGCTTGCACTTTGCCGCAAATACACATATATTCTGTGTGAATTGGGGCAGCAAGGCGCAGAGCCACTTAGGGTCGAGTCGCGTTCCCATTGCCGATATGGGAACTGTTTGGAGGAAGTCCCCGGAGTGAGGTGCACTCACAGCCTGGAGACGGGCAATCTCCCTATCTGATGTTGCAGCCCTGAGCATGTTGGCAAGCACCTTTTCAGCAATTGGGCCATCCCAGCTTGACTGTTTGTGAGCCAGTGCTGCACTAGGCTTTGGTGCTGGAGCAGCAAGAGTCTCCCATTCGGTGATGGCACTGGCATAGCTAGGGTCTTCTATTCCTGCTGAGTCACTGAGGGTGTCAGGAAGAATTTGTCTTATCAACTCGTTTGATGCAATGGAAGAGGATAGGAAAGCTGGTAGAGCAATCTGGGAGGATCTGCGTACTCCTAGGCCTCCAAGTCTGACCGGAAGTGAGGTTTGCAACCACTGTCCATTATTACAAAAAAAGTAATTTTTAAAAGAAGATGGTAAGATTTACTCCTTTTGTAATAAAGAGTTCGGGATACATAAATACACACATTAAAATAAATTAATCTTTAATCAACTATCTTTGGCCTAGAGGTATTTGAACTATGATATATAATATGTACATGTTACTATAATAAATTATAAATAGCATTTTATTAAAATAATAAATAATTCATAACCCTACACAGGGTACAACTTTCTTTACACTACTGTGTCACTATATATATATCTCTATGCTAAAATAATAAATTAAGTAACATTTAAAATATATTACAGTCAACTGTTTCTCACGACACTATTCAGTGTACACTACAACCAGGCCATCTTCAGTGTCCCACGACACCCTTTTCATCACAGTGTTCCACTACGGTCCTGTGCATATCTCAGTGTTCCACTCCATCATACGTTCCTAAGTGTCACACTACGGTCCTGGCCCAGTTCAGTGTAACACTCCAACCTATTCTTCATGTAATGTCCCACTAAACAGCATCTGATGATTCCAGCCCACAGTTGATCAGCGTAGACGGTGAGTCCACAGACATCACCAGTAGTCCAGTAAATCCTCTCCAAAGCCGGTTGACACACCGCTAGCCGAGCACCATGCTGCAAGCTCACTGAATGCGGCCGTCAAGTAACTGAGGCCAACAGACTCAGTGAGCTGCGGTGAGCGGTTCTTCTAACGCCAGTAGATAGGTACGATTAGGTGGTCAGGTACCTACTGCGTAGATATGTACCCTGAGGAGTTCAGGTACTTAATGTTGCTAAAGCCAGTAGACGTGTACCCTTAGGTGTTCAGGTACCTCCATCGTCAAGGGTTACTAAAAAGATTCAATACACTCTCTAGCATACTGCCTTCAGGAGAGAGTCATACTTTCTTGAGTTTTGGACTGCTGAAGGCTGGGGAAGGCTGGGGAGCATCTCAGAAAATAGGTAAGTTTTGGGATTGACAGGCACCTGGTGAGTAGGTAGAAGGCATCGTGTGTGTCAATGTCTTTCATCCTGCTTTCCATCGTCCGGAGGTCTGAGACTTTTTTTTCCTAGGATCAGATCGATGGCATTGGACCCAAGAGGAGCACCGAGGAGAGTGCTATTGGCTGGATCAATGGCTCGTGCTCCTGGTAAAACGGCACTAATATTCTGGATCATCTGTTGATTGGTAGAAACTATTTCACATTTGGTGGGGTTTAAAGAAAGGCCCAGGCTTTCTCCCATGTCTTTAATTTTGCTGATGTCCTCTAGGAGCGATTCTGTTGTGCCAGCTTGGGTACCGTCGTCCAGGAACCAGATATTGAGCTCACTGGAGAATGCCTCCGTGACTTCCTTGATGACCAAACAAAATAGAAAGGGGGCGAGAGGGTCCCCCTGTTGTACGCCCTCACACGAGTCAATTTCATGGACCCCAAACAATAGTTTGGAAGTCACACTATAACACGATTCTATGAAGGGATAAAGAGAAGGGAAGTTTCTATAAACTGCTTGGAGAGCAACATCCCTTCTGACTGAGTTGAAAGCATTGGCAAAGTCCAATTTGACCAAGGCTTTTTCATAGGACATGTTTTTGATATATACTCGTGCTGCGTGGGCAGCTGCTTCACAGCCCTGTTGAACGCCGAAACCGAGCTGAGTTGGTTTCAGCATTGCAGCAGCCTCTTGACTCACCCTTCTTACTGCAGCCTTGGCGACTAGGCGCCGAAGGGTGTTACCCACTGCAATGGGCCTGATTCCGCCATCCTTTTTCCGGAGGGCACACAATGAGGCACCAAAAAAAAAAGGGTCTGATGGCCTCTGGGACACCGCCAGCCAGGCACAGGTTGGAAAATTTAGTGAGTTAAGACAGCAGCCTCTCTGAAACCTCACCAAGTGCTGGATTGAGTATTTGTTTTAAGTGTTGAGGCATTAAACCGGTGAAACCTCCTGCTGAACCCTGTGGAAATGTCATAGCAGCTTTATACACATCAGCATCCTGTAAGGTTAGATGTTCTACGCCTGCTGCAATGTCAGGGAGGTCAATGTTGGTACTGGGAGCCCTGGGTGGATGTTTGTCCTTCAGAGCTTGCGCCGTGCTGACGTCCTTGGGAGCGATGGTATCCTCACTGGTTATAAGTCTCAAAGCTCCAATAGTATTACCCTCTTCTATTTTTTTGCTAATTTGGGCTCTGATTTTTGAGGTGTCGGGTGTCCTGTTGTTGGCATTTGCCCGGCTGGTGTTTGTCGCCCTAGGGGGAAGACGGACGAGGTTGTCATCCCTTGGGAATGCATTTATTGCCTTAATAACATGTGTTGCTAGTGACTTGTCCCTCCTTGGTGGGACAGCCAAACAGGCATTGCCAAAAAGTAGCAAGTTGTGCCAGGATCTGTTGTTTGAAGGAGCATCGTTGACTTTCTTCAGAAGGTCAGTGAATTTGCTAGCAGCTTGAGGGCGAGCTGCTTTGGGGATGTGTGTCAGAGTCCTGGTGGATGTTAATTTGATTGCAGATTTGAGGTCCTCTGTAGAGGTGAAGTCACGGTAGCTGTCAGCCCTGTCTGCTGGGGAAGGCTGTTGGTTGTTCTCATTTGGAGCTCTCCTGGAGCCTAGACATCCATTGTGTGCACGGATGTTGCCAGATGTGGGATTGAGTGCACATTCCCTGTGGCACACCCGGCAGATGCCTCGTGAACGACAGCTTTGGCTCTGTCGTGAAGATTCCTGGGAACCCGCGACTACTTGTGACATTGCTGATATCGTGGGGGTGGGAGGGCGCCAGCTGTGGGGTGACGGGTGAAGGGCAGCATGGATGCATGGGGGATGAGGGTGGGGGAGTAGCGAGCGGCGGAACTTGTAATTGGTGGGGCACTAAACGGCAACACCCTTGGTCAGGAAGTCAGTGGGCCTAGGCTGGGATGAGGGGAGGGGATCTGGGATGGGGGAGGGGGGAGGGAGTGGCCCTGTGTGTTCGTGCCGAATATGTAAAACTGGTCAATTAGCAAGAACTCATTTAAAATTAAGTCCTTTCTAAAATTTTCTCTTATACGTATAAAGATATATTTTTTTCATTAATGTTGATGTAAAAATTTATAATTTTGCACCAAAAGGAACTTAGAAAACTTACCTAACCTTATTATAACAAGAACAATTTATTTTAGCCTAACCCAACTAAATATATTTTAGACTTGTTTACAATAATTTAATATTAAACAAACACAGTGAAATATATGTTTTTCGTTAGGTTCAGAATGATTTTGTCGAAATTATTGCATACACAAATTTTCACTTTCCTATATGGCAAAATGAGCGTTGCTTTTTAAGCCAAGATCGCAAGTTCTGCCTATTCGGCACGACATATATATATGTCGTGCCGAATATGTAAAACTGGTCAATTAGCAAGAACTCATTCAAAATTAAGTCCTTTTTAAAATTTTCTTTATACGTTTAAAGATATATTTTTTTCACTAATGTTAATGTAAAAATTTTTAATTTTGCACCAAAAGAATCTTAGAAAACTTACCTAACCTTATTGTAACTAGAACAATTTATTTTAGCCTAACTCAACTAAATATATTTTAGATTTGTTTACAATAATTTAATAATAAACAAACATAGTGAAATATATTTTTTTCGTTAGGTTCAGAACGATTTTGGCGAAATTATTGCATACACAAATTTTCGCTTGTCCTATATGGCAAGATGAGCGTTGCTATTTAAGCCAAGATCGCAAGTTCTGCTTATTCGGCACGACATATATATATCTAGACATACATATATACATATATATATATATATATATATATATATATATATATATATATATATATATATATAAATATATATAATATTCTTTCAACAAACCGGCCATATCCCAACGAGGCTGGGTGGCTCAAATAGAAAAACAAAAGTTTCTCTTTTTAACTTTAGTAAAGTATAGAGGAGAGGGAATTACTAGCACCTTGCTCCCGGCATTTTAGTCGCCTCTTACGATACACATGGCTTACAGAAAAATAATTCCGTTCCACTTCCCCATGGAGATTAATAGGAACAAAAACTAGAATGAAAATAGAAGAAAACCCAGAGTGGTGAGTATATATATATGCTTCTCCATGCATGTGTAGTGTGACCTAAGTGTAAGTAGAAGTAGCAAGACGTACCTGAAATCTTGCATGTTTATAAGACAGAAAACAAACACCAGCAATCCTACCATCATGTCATGTAAAACAATTACAGGCTTTCGTTTTACACTCACTTGGCAGGACGGTAGTACTTCCATCGGCGTTTGCTCTCTACCAACCTACTACATATATATATATATATATATATATATATATATATATATATATATATATATTATCACACTGGCCGATTCCCACCAAGGAAGGGTGGCCCGAAAAAGAAAAACTTTCACCATCATTCACTCCATCACTGTCTTGCCAGAAGGGTGCTTTACACTACAGTTTTTAAAGTGCAACATTAATTAACAGCTCTCCTTCAGAGTGCAGACACTGTACTTCCCATCTCCAGGACTCAAGTCCGGCCTGCCGGTTTCCCTGAATCCCTTCATAAATGTTACTTTGCTCACACTCCAACAGCACGTCAAGTATTAAAAACCATTTGTCTCCATTCACTCGTATCAAACACGCTCAAGGATGCCTGCTGGAAGTCCAAGCCCCTCGCACACAAAACCTCCTTTACCCCCTCCCTCCAACCTTTCCTAGGCCGACCCCTACCCCGCCTTCCTTCCACTACAGACTGATACACTCTTGAAGTCATTTTGTTTCGCTCCATTCTCTCTACATGTCCGAACCACCTCAACAACCCTTCCTCAGCCCTCTGGACAACAGTTTTGGTAATCCCGCACCTCCTCCTAACTTCCAAACTACGAATTCTCTGCATTATATTCACACCACACATTGCCCTCAGACATGACATCTCCACTGCCTCCAGCCTTCTCCTCGCTGCAACATTCATCACCCATGCTTCACACCCATATAAGAGCGTTGGTAAAACTATACTCTCATACATTCCCCTCTTTGCCTCCAAGGACAAAGTTCTTTGTCTCCACAGACTCCTAAGTGCACCACTCACTCTTTTTCCCTCATCAATTCTATGATTCACCTCATCCTTCATAGACCCATCCGCTGACACGTCCACTCCCAAATATCTGAATACATTCACCTCCTCCATACTCTCTCATATATATATATATATATATATATATATATATATATATATATATATATATATATATATATATATATATATATATATTTATATATATATATATATATATATATATATATATATATATATATATATATATATATATATATATATATATATATATATATATATATATATATATATATATATATATATATATATATATATATATATATATATATATATATATAGTTAATTCATTTGTATAAAGGCAAAGGGGATAAAAGAGAGTGCAAAAATTACAGGGGGAAAAGTCTGTTGAGTATACCTAGTAAAGTGTATGGTAGAGTTATTATTGAAAGAGTAGGATAGCAGGTGAAGGCGGCGGCTTCAGGAAAGGTAGGTGTGTAGACCAAGTGTTTACAGTAAAACATTCAGGTAAACAGTATTTAGATAAGGCTAAAGAGGTTTTTGTGGCATTTATAGATTTGGAAAAGGCGTATGACAGGGTGGATACCGGGCAATGTGGTAGATGTTGCAGGTGTATGGTGTAGGAGGTAGGTTACTGAAAGCAGTGAAGAGTTTTTACGAGGATAGTGAGGCTCAAGTTAGAGTATGTAGGATAGAGGGAAATTATTTCCCAGTAAAAGTAGGCCTTAGACAAGGATGTGTGATGTCACCGTGGTTGTTTAATATATTTATAGATGGGGTTGTAAGAGAAGTAAATGCGAGGGTCTTGGCAAGAGGCGTGGAGTTAAAAGATAAAGAATCAAACATAAAGTGGGAGTTGTTACAGTTGCTGTTTGCTGATGACACTGTGCTCTTGGGAGATTCTAAAGAGGAGTTGCACAGGTTGGTGGATGAATTTGGTAGGGTATGTAAAAGAGGAAAATTAAAAGTGAATATAGGAAAGAGTAAGGTTACGAGGATAACAAAAAGATTAGGTGATGAAAGATTGGATATCAGATTGGAGGGAGAGAGTATGGAGGAGGTGAATGTATTCAGATATTTGGGAGTGCCAGCGGATGGGTCTATGAAAGATGAGGTGAATCATAGAATTGATGAGGGGAAAAGGGTGAGTGGTGCACTTAGGAGTCTGTGGAGACAAAGAACTTTGTCCTTGGAAGCAAAGAGGGGAATGTATGAGAGCGTAATTTTACCAACGCTCTTATATGGGTGTGGAGCATGGGTGATGAATGATGCAGCGTGGAGAAGACTGGAGGACAGGATGATAACAGATGCAAAATTTCCACCTGGATATCACTTCCTGAGGAAAGACTGAGGAAGCGTAGGGGAAGGAGGAGTAGCACTGCTCATTAAAAACTTGTGGGGATTTGACGAAATTGAAGGAATGGATGGAATGGGTGAAAGGGACTACATAGTAGGAACAATCCAGTCTGCAGGCCATAAAGGGGTAATTGCAGTGATGTTCAACCTGCCACAGAGCTGCAGGAGGCCAAGAGAAGAATACGGAAAGAGCAACAGAGCAATGGTCGACACACTAGCCGAGGTGGCCAGAAGAGCTCACATGGGTAGAGCAAAGTCACTAGATATGGGTGATTTCAATCACAAGGATATTTTTTGGGGAAAAACTGGAGCCACATGGGAGCCCCGAAACATGGAGAGCCAAGATGATGGATTTGATATTAGAAAACCTCATGTATCAACATGTTAGAGACATTACCAGAGAGAGATGAAAATGGACCAGCAAGACTATACCTAGTATTCACCTTGAGTAGTTTAGACATCGAGGATATTACGTACGATAGGCCCCTTGGAGCTAGTGGTCATGTGGTTCTGTGCTTTGAATGCACTCTTGAGCGTCAAGTGGATTGGGTAGCAGGAATAGGACAGGAGAAGCCAAACTACAAAAGGGGTGACTAGACAGGCATTAGGAACTTCATGCAAGACGTTCAGTGGGAAAGAGAAATGGCAGGAAAGTCAATAAAAGAAATAATGGACTACATGACAATGAAATGCAAGGAGGCAGAGGTGAGGTTAGTTCCCCAAGCAAAGAGAAATATTCGGAAGACAAGAACGAGTCCTTGTTTCGCACAAAGGCGTAGGGAGGCAAAAATTAAGTGTGCTAGAGAATGGAAAAAGTACAGAAGACAAAGAACCCCAGAAAATAAAGAGATCAGCCAAGGAGCCAGAAACGAATATGCACAGATAACAAGGAAGGCTCAGCGACAATGCGAAAATGACATAACATCGAAAGTCAAATCTGACCCTTGTATAGCCACATCAGGAGGAAAACAACAGTCAATGAGCAGGTAAACAGGCTGAGGAAGGAAGGTGGGGAGTTCACAAGAAACGACCAAGAAGGATCTGAGAAGCTCAACATGAGAGTTTAAGAAGTATTTACAGTGGAGACAGGAAGCCAGAATAGGGAGGTACTCCAACAAGGGATACCCAACAAGTGCTGGATGAAATATACACAACCGAGGAGGAGGTGAAGAAGCTATGTGAACTTGATACATCAAAGGTGGTGGGACTGGACAACATCTCTCCATGGGTCCTTAAAGAGGGAGCAGAGATGCTGTGTGTGCCACTTACAAATATCTTCAATACATCCACTGAAACTGAGCAACTACCTGAGGTATGGGAGCTAGCAAATATAGTCCCAATTTATAAGAAAGGAGACAGACACGCATTATTAAACTACAGACCTATGTCACTGACGTGTTTAGTATGCAAAGTCATAGAAATTATCATGAGGAGAGTGGTGGGGCACCTAGAAAGACAAACTTATAAACGACAACCAGCACAGTTTCAAGGAAGGAAAATCCTGTGTCACAAACCTACTGGAGTTTTATGACAATGTAACGGAAGTAAAACATGAGAGAGAGGGGTGGATAGATTGCATTTTCTTAGACTGCAAAAAGGCCATCGACAGAGTTTCTCACAAAACCGAATATAGAATATAGTTTAGGTGTCCAAAGACTAAAAACCTCTCTCAAGGAAAAAGATCATGGTGTGAGTATAATTCCGAGCACATCTCCTGAGGCGCACATCAACCAAATAACCTAAGAATAGCATTTCGGTACCGCAATAAGGAATCATTCAAGACTATACACCGTGTACGTCAGGCCCATATTGGAGTATGCAGCACCAGTTTGAAATCCACACCTGGTCAAGCACATCAAGAAATTAGAGAAAGGGCAAAGGTTTGCAACGAGACTAGTCCCAGAGCTAAGGTTATTTTCCTACAAAGAAAGGTTAAGAGAAATCAGTCTGGCGACACTTTAGGACAGGAGGGTTATGGAAGACATGATAACGACATATAAAATACCGCGAGGAATTGGCTAGGTGGAAAAAGACAGGATGTTCCAGAGATAGGACACAGAAGCAAGGGGTCACAATTGGAAGTTGAAGACTCCGATGAGTCAAAGGGATGTTAGGAAGTATTTTTCCAGTCATAGAGTTATCAGGAAGCGGGAAAGCCTAGAAAGTGATGTAGTGGAGGCAGGAACCAAAGCAGTGAGAGAGAGGACCTAGTAGCAAACAGTGATGAGGGAGAGCCAGGAGCTATGAGTCGACCCCTGCAACCACAAATAGGTGAGTACACATAGTTGAGTACACTCACATTCACAAACACGCACACACACAAACACACACGCAAACGCACACACACGCAAACGCGCGCACACACACACACACACACGCACACACTGGCACATAGGCCAATTGACACCACACAGTGACTCGATAGCTCTTACCTACTCGTTTCCCTACACCTCTCCCTCTCTCTCTCTCTCTCTCTCTCTCTCTCTTTCCTCTCTCCCTTTTGTCTTCCTCTCCCTCCCTACCTTCCTCCCTTTCTCTCCCTTTAACTCCCTTACCACTCTTTCTCACCCTCATCACTCTCCCTCTCCCCATCTCTCTCCCTCTCAACTCCCCACCCCCACCTCTTTTATCCCTCTATCTTTTTTTTTTTTTTGTTACACAGGGTTTGACTAGTTTAGGTTAAGGATCCCTAACTTTAATGACAAGCTCTGTTGTCTACGCCATCTCATTTGAAAGCATTTTTGATATGAGCATGCAAGTAAGGAACTGGATGAAGATGGAGCTATCTGTGGCCAGCATTTTCATTTGATCAACTGACTATCTCGCTGACATCATTATTCTGTGCGAATGTGTTCCAGATTCAAGTCATCCTGGCGATAAATGATCTCAGATGAAGTGATGTTCTGGAGAAGGGTACAGCTAGAGTGAAGTTGGTGCTTTTTGCCCGTTTTGTGGTTCAGAAGCTTGCTTCACGCTGTCCTCGAAGTGGATACAAGTGTGGTACCTTGACAATATTGGCCTTGTACATAACAGTAAGGCCATCCACATCCCTACAATGTTGAAGGCTCTGCTGAAATGACAGATCTATCCAGGATGGGTCCAGGAGAGAGATGAGACGTCTTACTCTGTTCTCTGTCAAGCAGTTGCAGATGAGAGGGGGGTGGGGTAGACAAACCAAGAAAGTGGAGCATACTCGGAGTATCCTCTCTCTTTTTCTCTCCACTCTCATTCTCTTCCTCTACCCCTCTTTCTCTCCATCTCTCTCTCTCTCTTTATCAATCTCCACCCACACCTCCTTTATTCCTCTTTCTCTCCAGCTATCTCTCTCCCTCTCTACCACTCTCTTCCTACTTGTTTAACACACACACACACACACCTACACACACACACACACACACACACACACATCTACACACACACACACACTCACACACATCTACACACACACACACACACACACACATCTACACACACACACACACACACACACACACACACACACACACACACACACACACACACACACACAGCACGCACACACGCACTACAACACCTAATTCATTAAAATATGGTGGCTCAGAAGGGAAGTTGAAGGCTCAGGGGATCAGAGGAAAATGGTTCTTCTCGTAAGGAAGAATAGATGGAAGACCAATGTAGAAGGATGGAACATGGGTAGGAGAGCAAACTTGGAGAAGAAATGGGCGTTATAAACCGAAGCCGAAGAAGCCAGGATATGGGCCATAGAATTGAAGTAAATAAGCTGAAGCGAGTTACAAGGCTATTGCCCAAAGAAGACATAGCAATTGAAGTAGGTACACCCGTACTGAACGAAGAGCCCAATGGAGAGGAAAGAGACAAGACTTTCATTAAGGCCCTATCAGGTTACCAAGTAGTGCTGAGGAAGGAAGGAGGATAGCAGTAAGGTAGTTGGGAGATGGTGGAGAGGGGGATAGGTCCCATGCAGAGGCACGACCATGCCACCATGTGTTACAGGAAAAAATAAGGGAGACAATGGTCATGTACAAATGGGACCCAGAGACAGAGGAAAAGTCAATGGGAGGGGAGGACACACAATGAAAAAAGGAGGAAGAAAAACAGGAGTTTGAAAATGCCATCAAAGAAATAGGTGAGGAGGACATGACTAAGTAAATTTTCAGAGAATAGGAGGGTACTTGAAAGGGAGAAATCGACCGGTCAAACTGATTTTCAAGACAGAAATGGTGCGAAACAGGATCCTGCAAGAGACCACGGTTGATGGAATCGTCAACATAAAAGAGGGTATTCATAGACAGAAACAGAACAAGAAGAGAGTAACAGCCGCTGAGATAGAGGACACACAAGCGAAAGGGGCTAGGAAGAGAGAGAAGGGCGGGGTCAGCAGAGGACTACCAAAGCAGGGAAGAGCACAAGTGCAAGCACACACAGAATCACCCCCAGAATCCCACAACCAAACATGTTATCCTAACACAAACCACAATCTTCCTTACAGCCCCCACCACACACTATGCTGTAGAATCCCACAGCACACTGCCAGGTCCCCCCACCCATAAAACTCATGGAGCAGGAAGAGTGACCTAGTAGCGACCAGTGAAGAGGCTGGGCCAGGAGCTGTGAATCGACCTCTGCAACCACAGCTAGGTGAGTAAAACTAGGTGAGTACACACACACACACAAACAGACATACACACACATATATGCACACACATACACACACGTGTACTCTAGGAGAGCTTTCTGCAAAAAGGGAGACAGAGCTTCCTGTGAAATTTGAAAAGAGGTTGGAGGAGGAGAAGAAGAACTGGGAGTCTCAAGTCAGAGTTGCAGTAGCCAGGATGAGGGTCCTAGAATATGAGGTAAATAGGCTGAAGCAAGCCACAGGGATATTGACCGGAGGAGGCACAACAACTGAAGCTAGTACACCCCTACCGAACGAGGGGCCCAACATAACTTATGCTTCGCCTCACCTGACTACAGTAAATAAGCCACGTCTACGGCCCTATGCCGTACATTCTACAAGATTGATAGACTGAACAATCGACTCCAGGCTGAGGGACTGATTACCTCAAACTCCACCTCTCCTTACACCTTTCTGCTTTCTATTGAACTGATGAAGCCACTGTGTGACGAAACATTTCCTCAATAAAGATTCCCATATGTTGCGTGTCTCAATCTTCAATCTGGTGATAGTAATACAGGAACTACACAACAATTATTTGTTCTAAAATGCTTCTTGATACTGCAAAGACAATTTAAATTTTATTTTCTTGCTGCTAAGGGTAGTAAAGATAGCCACAATGTCAGAGAAGTTATTTCAGAACTTCCTACACAATCCTGTCATCCCTAAAATTCGTTAGAGATTTATTTGTTTTTAAGAACATAAGAATGGAGGAACACTGCAGAATGCCTCCTGGCCCATACAAGATAGATGCTTATCAAAACCACCCCTACCCTAAACTACCCAAGAATTTACTCCCGTACTACCTAGGTAGTAGGTTGGTAGACAGCAGCCACCCAGGGAAGTACTACCGTCCTGCCAGATGACTGTGAAACAGAAACCTGTAACTGTTTTGCATGATGGTAGGATTGCTGGTGTCTTTTTCTGTCTCATAAACACGCTAGATAACAGGGATATCTTGTTACTCCTACTTACACTTTGGTCACACTTCACAGACACGCACATGCATATATATATACATACATCTAGGTTTTCCCCTTTTTCTACATAGCTCTTGTTCTTCTTTATTTCTATTGTCCATGGCGAAGTGGAAAAGAATCTTTCCTCCGTAAGCCATGCGTGTCGTATGAGGCGACTAAAATGCCGGGAGCAATGGGCTAGTAACCCCTTCTCCTGTAGACATTTACTAAAAAAGAGAAGAAGAAAAACTTTATAAAACTGGGATGCTTGAATGTGCGTGGATGTAGTGCAGATGACAAGAAACAGATGATTGCTGATGTTATGAATGAAAAGAAGTTGGATGTCCTGGCCCTAAGCGAAACAAAGCTGAAGGGGGTAGGGGAGTTTCGGTGGGGGGAAATAAATGGGATTAAATCTGGAGTATCTGAGAGAGTTAGAGCAAAGGAAGGGGTAGCAGTAATGTTGAATGATCAGTTATGGAAGGAGAAAAGAGAATATAAATGTGTAAATGCAAGAATTATGTGGATTAAAGTAAAGGTTGGATTCGAGAAGTGGGTCATAATAAGCGTGTATGCACCTGGAGAAGAGAGGAATGCAGAGGAGAGAGAGAGATTTTGGGAGATGTTAAGTGAGAGAGTAATTGTGGTAGGGGACCTGAATGCTAAAGTAGGAGAAACTTTTAGAGAGGATGTGGTAGGTAAGTTTGGGGTGCCAGGTGTAAATGATAATGGGAGCCCTTTGATTGAACTTTGTATAGAAAGGGGTTTAGTTATAGGTAATACATATTTTAAGGAAAAGAGGATAAATAAGTATACAAGATATAATGTAGGGCGAAATGACAGTAGTTTGTTGGATTATGTATTGGTAGATAAAAGACTGTTGAGTAGACTTCAGGATGTACATATTTACAGAGGGGCCACAGATATATCAGATCACTTTCTAGTTGTAGCTACAGAGTAAAAGATAGATGGGATACAAGGAGAATAGAAGCATCAGGGAAGAGAGAGGTGAAGGTTTATAAACTAAAAGAGGAGGCAGTTGGGGAAAGATATAAACAGCTATTGGAGGATAGATGGGCTAATAAGAGCATAGGCAATGGGGTCGAAGAGGAATGGGGTAGGTTTAAAAATGTAGTGTTCGAGTGTTCAGCAGAAGTTTGTTGTTACAGGAAAGTGGGTGCGGGAGGGAAGAGGAGCGATTGGTGGAATGATGATGTAAAGAGAGTAGTAAGGGAGAAAAAGTTAGCATATGAGAAGTTTTTACAAAGCAGAAGTGATGCAAGGAGGGAAGAGTATATGGAGAAAAAGAGAGAGGTTAAGAGAGTGGTGAAGCAATGTAAAAAGAGAGCAAATGAGAGAGTGGGTGAGATGTTATCAACAAATTTTGTTGAAAATAAGAAAAAGTTTTGGAGTGAGATTAACAAGTTAAGGAAACCTAGAGAACAAATGGATTTGTCAGTTAAAAATAGGAGAGGAGAGTTATTAAATGGAGAGTTAGAGGTATTGGGAAGATGGAGGGAATATTTTGAGGAATTGTTAAATGTTGATGAAGATAGGGAAGCTGTGATTTCGTGTATAGGGCAAGGAGGAATAACATCTTGTAGGAGTGAGGAAGAGCCAGTTGTGAGTGTGGGGGAAGTTCGTGAGGCAGTAGGTAAAATGAAAGGGGGTAAGGCAGCCGGGATTGATGGGATAAAGATAGAAATGTTAAAAGCAGGTGGGGATATAGTTTTGGAGTGGTTGGTGCAATTATTTAATAAATGTATGGAAGAGGGTAAGGTACCTAGGGATTGGCAGAGAGCATGCATAGTTCGTTTGTATAAAGGCAAAGGAGACAAAAGAGAGTGCAAAAATTATAGGGGGATAAGTCTGTTGAGTATACCTGGTAAAGTGTATGGTAGAGTTATTATTGAAAGAATTAAAAGTAAGACGGAGAATAGGATAGCAGATGAACAAGGAGGCTTTAGGAAAGGTAGGGGGTGTGTGGACCAGGTGTTTACAGTGAAACATATAAGAGAACAGTATTTAGATTAGGCTAAAGAGGTCTTTGTGGCATTTATGGATTTGGAAAAGGCGTATGACAGGGTGGATAGGGGGGCAATGTGGCAGATGTTGCAGGTGTATGGTGTAGGAGGTAGGTTACTGAAAGCAGTGAAGAGTTTTTACGAGGATAGTGAGGCTCAAGTTAGAGTATGTAGGAAAGAGGGAAATTATTAACCAGTAAAAGTAGGCCTTAGACAAGGATGTGTGATGTCTCCACGGTTGTTTAATATATTTATAGATGGGGTTGTAAGAGAAGTAAATGCGAGTGTCTTGGCAAAAGGCGTGGAGTTAAAAGATAATCACACAAAGTGGGAGTTGTCACAGTTGCTCTTTGCTGATGACACTGTGCTCTTGGGAGATTCTGAAGAGAAGTTGCAGAGATTGGTGGATGAATTTGGTAGGGTGCGCAAAAGAAGAAAATTAAAAGTGAATACAGGAAAGAGTAAGGTTATGAGGATAACAAAAATATTAGGTGATGAAAGATTGGATATCAGATTGGAGGGAGAGAGTATGGAGGAGGTGAATGTATTCAGATATTTGGGAGTGGACGTGTCAGCGGATGGGTCTATGAAAGATGAGGTGAATCATAGAATTGATGAGGGGAAAAGGGTGAGTGGTGCACTTAGGAGTCTGTGGAGACAAAGAACTTTGTCCTTGGAGGCAAAGAGGGGAATGTATGAGAGTATAGTTTTACCAACACTCTTATATGAGTGTGAAGCATGGGTGATGAATACTGCAGCGAGGAGAAGGCTGGAGGCAGTGGAGATGTCATGTCTGAGGGCAATGTGTGGTGTGAATATAATGCAGAGAATTCGTAGTTTGGAAGTTAGGAGGAGGTGCGGGATTACCAAAACTGTTGTCCAGAGGGCTGAGGAAGGGTTGTTGAGGTGGTTGGGACATGTAGAGAGAATGGAGCGAAACAGAATGACTTCAAGAGTGTATCAGTCTGTAGTGGAAGGAAGGCGGGGTAGGGGTCGGCCTAGGAAAGGTTGGAAGTAGGGGATAAAGGAGGTTTTGTGTGCGAGGGGCTTGGACTTCCAGCAGGCGTGGGTGAGCGTGTTTGATAGGAGTGAATGGAGACGAATGGTTTTTAATACTTGACGTGCTGTTGGTGTGTGAGCAAAGTAACATTTATGAAGGGGTTCAGGGAAACCGGCAGGCCGGACTTGAGTCCTGGAGATGGGAAGTACAGTGCCTGCACTCTGAAGGAGGGGTGTTAATGTTGCAGTTTAAAAACTGTAGTGTAAAGCACCCTTCTGGCAAGACAGTGATGGAGTGAATGATGGTGAAAGTTTTTCTTTTTCGGGCCACCCTGCCTTGGTGGGAATCGGCCAGTGTGTTAATAAAATAATAATAACCCAAGACACCAATCAAACCTAGCTCCTCCCACTCATACATTTGTCCAGTCTGTTTTTAAAGCTGCCCAAGGTCCTAGCCTCTATCACCCTACTAGGAAGGCCGTTCCACACATCCACAACTCTCTTTGAAAACCAGTGCTTACCTATATCTTTCTAAATCTAAATTTATCTTACCTGGTTCGACACCCTCATTCACTTACACACTTCGACGATATCTCCTCTCATTCAGAGAGTGGAGATTTAAGGCTCTGTCTTCATACAGGAGGTTCCTTATACAGTAAATCATTTCAGTCATTCTTCTCTGTTCTCCAATGAGTCTATATCCATCCTGTAGTAAGGACACCAAAACTGAGCGGCATAATCTAAATGAGGTCTCATATAGATTATGCCGCTCAATTTTGCGGGCTGGATAATGTTGGGTGTCCAAAAATGTTAACTGCCTTTTGCGATCCCTTTCCATTCCCTACTTCGTGACCTAAAAAGGTGACTAAAGACTGGCCAAAGGAAGATTTACTGTGGTTCACCTTTAACTTAAATTTTCTAAACCAGTTGAAAAGATCTTATAAGTGCGGAATTATGTTCGTCGCAGGTGTTAGAAACCACATTTAAATCGTCCGGTTAAGCCTCAGTGCTTACTATCTCTTCTATAGCATGATGGACAAGTTTTTGGAATGTGACTGGGGAGTTTCTCATGCTGAAAAGAATCATAGTATACTGGCAATAGTCTCCTGGAATCAAAGGCAGAGAATTCCTGCCCCTGTCAGTTAAAGGAAATTGATGGAAACCATTCAGGTAAAATTTGGAGACAAATTTGAAGTCCATGACATCGTCCAATCCAGAAGTAGGTAAGCGTCTCGCACTGGCATCTCATACACCTTTCGGTAATTAGTACACATCGGAACTCCTCCATCAGGTTTCTTCATGATGATGAAAGGTGAGGCTCATATACTTCAGAAATTTTCTATTAACCCATATTCTAGAAAGAAATTTACCTCTTCTTGTAGTAGTCTCTGTTTCTCTGGGTTAATTCTGTAGGAAGACAGAGTTTAAGAGGTTAAGCTCAGCCCATGTACACACACACACACACACACACACACACACACACACACACACACACACACACACACACACACGTCATGAAAACCAAGACTGCACATTTTCGGAATGTTCGTGAGAGGACTGCCATTTATAGTTCCGTGATTCCCAACATGAAAGGAGACGTTTCCTAAGTAGATCTGAACTATGCAGTCTAATTTGGACCTCCGGAATTTTTTAGGAGTCAGAATCGTCATCGAAGTCTGTAGGTATAGAAGACAATCTCATTATCTAGGCCTGAAGTGCTTAAAATTGTTTTCTAATGTGATTTGTATAGTAAACTTGACTCATTTCGGGTTAGTCAGAAGGCACCACCATACAATTAGGATCTGAATTTTTCTCCACCAACTGCATAGGACCAGTAAACCTTGCCTTTAAGGTGTGACTAGGTATATAATTTTTCTCCCATGCATAACGAATGTGGTGTCGATGTTTTTTCATTCTTGTTTCATGTTTTCCCTGGGCTTTGTTAATGTTGTCTTTACCCATCTGATATACTAGGTGTAATCTTGCCTTGAGTTCGCACGGAACCTTCGACGGGTTTTCTCCCAGCCAACCGTCTTTGAGCACTTACAAAGGTCACCCAGTGCCTAATGACCTTTGGGATTGAGGATAATAAGTTGAAGAAAGGCACTGCTTAATGCCTAAACAACTGAAAAGCTCTCTAAAGGCGTTTTCAGTAAAATTGATACTCTGATCATTTTGAATATTCCATGAGATTTTCACATGTGATATAAATCTTATGAGGGCTAAGGAATAAAGAGGCATAATACCGTGACGGGAACAATACACAAATAACCCGCACTTAGGAGAGAGGAGCTTAAGACGACGTTTCGGTCCGACTTAGACCTGGTAATTTTATCTAAGATAGTAAAAGATATATTGGTTTCGTAACTTGGTTTTAGTAGAGGCCCTACACAGTCTATGATAAGGTCTGCGAAGGATTCTCCATAAGCTGGTATGGGACGTAGTGGAGCAAGTTTGATGTAATGTCCAGGTTTTTGCCTCTGCTGGCACTCTGGGGAGGACCTGATGTTGCTCTCGATATCCTGTTTTAAACATGACCAATCAAACAATTTACTAATATTGTAAAAGGTTTTGGTAATTCCTATATGTCCTCTATAGATGAATTTTGGGCCACCCTCAAAATCTGGTACCTAAACTTCGTACGAACATTTGTGGTGTGGACCTTCCTATTACCTCCTTATGAGTTTTTTTTTCATTAAGACTTTTTCCTAGAATGGCATCTGGAGAGAGACACTACATCAGGTTTAACAACTGCTGACATTAAGGCAGAAGCAAGAGTAGGGTCACTGTGTTGTTCTTCTCTGAAGGTCGGACTGTCAGTCATGGAGTCAGGAGTATTTGGTCTCCAAAGATAATGTCAGCATATTTCCAAGACTTTCCCTTGGTCATTGCCCGAGTTACAACCATTGCCCAAGTTACAAGAGGTTCAGAAGCAGAGGTTTCAAGAATGACTACAGGATCAGGACGCAGTCTGGAAGAGGGGACGGCATTACCTACCATCTGTAGCGCCTCTTTCATGGGAAATTCACCTAACACACCCACTGTTAAGTAACCTATAAAATATTTGCTCTAAGAAATGTTCTGTGTAGAGTAACTGAATATATAGCCCTTCTATACGCTTTTAGTAAAACTAAGCTAATTAAATAAGTGTTTTTAGAGGTTGATAATACTACGGGTTTAGATGTAGTAGTAGCAGATGTAGTATACATTCTACAAGCTTGATGGACTGAACACATCGACTCCAAGCTGAGGGACTGATTACTTCAAACTCCTCCTCTCCTTTCACCTTTCTACTTTGTATTGGACTGATGAAGCCACTGTGTGGCGAAACGTTTCCTGAATAAAGATTCCAATATGTTGCATAAGTTTCTCAATCTTCAACTTGTCGGTTTTTCAAACCATTCAACACAGCACACAAAATGCATGATAAAGGAATAACAGGAAAAGTTATCTGGATCTATAATTTCCTGACAAATAGAACACAGAGTAATAGTAAACAGAGTAAAGTCATAGACAGCCACGGTGAAAAGCTCTGTTCCACAAGGCACAGTACTCACTCCCATTCTATTCCTCATCCTCATTTCGGACATAGAGATGTAAGCTACAGCTCCGTGTCTTCCTTTGCAGATATCCGGATTGACATGGCAGTGACCTCCATCGAAGACACTGCAAGACTCCAAGCGGACATCAACCGAATCTTCAAATGGGCCACTCAAACAATATGAAGTTTAACGAGGAGAAATTTAAACTACTTAGATATGGAAAACTTGAGGAAATTAAAAATGTATCAGGGTATACGACAAATTCTAACCATACAAAAGAGCGAAAAAGAAATGTGAAGGACCTGGGAGTGATGATGTTAGAGGATCTCGCCTTCAGAGACCACAACAATGTATCTGACTCACATGCAAGGAAAATGATAGGATGGATAATGAGAACCTTCAAATCTAGGGACACCAAGCCCATGATGATTCTCTTCAAATCGCTTGTTCTCTCTAGGCTGGAATACTGCTATACACTAACGGCCTCCTTCAAGACTGAAGACATTGCACACCTGGAGAGCGTACAAAGAACTTTCACGGCACACATAAGTAAGATAAAGCACCTAAATTACTGGGAACGGTACATGATAATATACACTAGGACGGTCCAGGAAGGATTGGTACCAAATCTGCACACGAAAGTCACTCCCTATGGAAGCAAAAGACTCGGCAGATGTAACAATCCCCCGATGAAAAGCAGAGGTGCCACGAGTAAATTGAGAGACAACACAATTAGTGTCCAGGGCCCAAGACTTATCAACTGCCTCCCAGCATACATAACGGGGATTACCAATAGAGCCCTGGCTGTCTTCAAGAAGGCACTGGACTGGCACCTAAAGTCAGTACCTGACCAATTGGGCTGTGGTTCGCATGTCAGTTTACGTGCGCCCAGCAATAAGAGCCTGGTTGATCAGACCCTGATCCACCATGAGGCCAGGTCTCAGGCCGAGCCGCAGGGGCGTTGACCCCCGAAACCATCTCCAGGTAAACTCCAGGTAAACCTCTTTTAAAAGGGATCAGTATTGTAAACTCCATGAATACTTTGAACTTGTAGTGGAGAATCAAACTATCAGTACTGACACCTGGCTGATACTATAGAAAGTGGACATACAGGCCTCTACTTTGTCTTTGCAAGGTGAAATACTTAGAATTGATACAATATTGTCCATAGATTGCTGTGAACCGGACTTATCCGATTTCCGGCATTTGGAAGACCGTCTTTGGAGTTTTAAACAGTCTGAGATAATGTGGCTGAGCTTATAAAAGTGGTAGCATGACACAGGATTAGGAATCTTGTCTTGAGTGCCTGTCTGCTCTTCAGAGGTGCGTCGTGGCTCGCTCATGGCTAGTCTTCTGGCCACCTAAAGAGGTCTTTATCTCTATATCCTTTATCAACACAATGCTGATGGGAAAATATTTTAGGGGGCTCTTTCACTCGGGCATCAGCTTGCCTCAAAATTATCTGCTAACATTTCTGCTCTCACCTCCTGACCAACTGACTCATAGTTATCGAACGAAATTAGTTGTATCATGTTACAAAAGTCTGAGACGCCAGCTGTGTTGTACCACATTTGAAACGTCTTTGACTGGATCCAAATACTATCTACACAAGATTCAACGCTGTTCAACGTGAACTCTCGTCGGTATTTGACATAGATACACTGATATACACAGAAAACTGTAGCCTTCACAACAAAGTAATTTCAGAAGTTATCTTCACACAAACCAGAAATTCTTGTGCTTTATCAGTGCTGGCCAATGCAGACCCTGATTTTCGAATGCCTTGAAAATCTATTTAGGTACCTACTCAGAAAAACGAAATATAGAGAACACAGACTTCTGAATATCAATGTATTTATCACAGATGTATACACTGGTATTGTCTCTTCTATCACGTTCTACCTTTTCAAAGCACGGTGTTTCCTCGTTTGCTCAAGTATACGTTTCGCCAGTTCAAGCGCCAACAAAACAGAGTGACCCTGAGATAAACCAGGTCTACTTGCTTCTTCGACTGGTGAAGTATCAGACAGTCGTTCAGGAATATCATAATCACCATCACGAGCAAGGAACCGGATTGGGGAGCAGAGCCTAAAACGAGCTCTCTGAGTAGCCGACATACCAGACTGAAATGCCATACTACATGATTACGGCCTTAATTAAATAAGAATTAGCTCACGAAACTGTGCAACAGTTACAGTAAACTGATAATCAATGCCAACTTACCTACCAACACAGTAGAGATAGTTTGGGCAAGGACGGCAAAACATATGCCGTCAACAAACGCTCAACACCTTCACGAGCCATCACCTAGACAGCACTGTTAAAAAGCACAATCCTTTAATAATACATGCATTGTATAATAGCTGTAACATTAAGACACTGATGTAACCAAGCAGAACAATGCCCTTGGTTTAACAGAACAATGTACAGTAGCAGAGCAGTGTAAGGCAGTGAAGACAAAAAATAAAAGCTTCAGGACATTCACATTACATTATGAATGCAGGCATGCGATTCCAATGCTTGTTGCTCCTGGCCATAATTTAGTCTCAAGACAAGGATCACCTCAAGCACTTACAGGAAAAGGCAAACACAAGGGGGTAGTTTTTTTTTAACTGTATATTCCATTCATCAAGATATGTACAATATTTACAAAGTTAAATAATCATCAGTACATCAATATTGAGCAAGAGGGAAAAAAAATCACTCGTAACAATTGGTTTTGCACCTCAGAATAGATTACAATTTGCGAGTGTATATGTCCAGTGTTGGTGAGCATCGGTTCCTCGGCCAGGTGGTAAAGAATAACCTCAACTTGCCTGGGGACAAGAAATCAGACTTTTCGTTGACTGAACTGGACAATCGACAGAGGCAATTGGGCCACCCCTAAATAACTTGTTCGACTCTAATTACCAACTGGAGGGTTGAGAGAGCATGCTAATGGGTGTGTGCACTCTGCATAAATTGTAACATGTGGCACATGTCATATTTACAGTTACACATATGATGAATATTGTGGACTTCGTCGGTAGAGCTAGGTGTGTCTACAAGCTGGACTTGCTTAAGGAATACTCTCACTACCCTTAGGTGATAGGGTGAAGAAGATTTTAGCCTTTGTAGTTTAAAAGATCCATTATCATCATGTAACTTCTTTTGGCATGCATAATACACCTGTCACATTTCAAAAACTATTCATGAAGTCGTTAATGGGTTAGTAGGAATTAGAATGTACTAAGACGACTTAAGGGCATAGGAAGGTTTAATAAGACAAAAAAAAAAAAATAAAAAAAAGGGTAAAATAAAGACAATTTTTTCTTATTGAAAAATAATATATAAATCTGGCACCTTTTGGTGCCATCATATCATTTCTAAATTTTCTAAGTATATTTATAGCAATTCTAAATTATGTTTTATGACATCAAAATGACAAAATGCTTATTGTATTATATTTTTTTCGATTATTAGTTTTGTGTCAGATTTTAGAAAATACACTACATGGCATTTATTTTTGAAGCTCCTATGAGATGGCGTCTGCCACACGGCTGCCAAAGTTGGTACGTTTGCATAAAATTGGTTATATTTAACATCTGTTGTACATTTGATATGATGCCCAATATTTTTTGTACATTTTAGGAATTTTGTTTAAAATTTTTAAATTTTGTCCAGAAGTCTCTAAGTTGTAATTGCTTAGAGGAATTGTTTAACAATACTGAAATCCCTTTTCAAAATCTACTAGGATTTGCCAGCAATACTGCTAGTGTTATGAAGTAAAGCAAAGGAGGAATCTAGCAGAGATGTATCGGATGTAAAAATTTAGATATCCATGGATGTGGATGTGTATGAGGATGTCTTACTTATTTTGCAGATGAAGATGTGGATGTAAGAAATTGTGTGGATGTTATGCAGATGTTGATGCAGATGTAAGAAATTTTGCAGATATCTGTTTACAATGAAATGTAGATGCGGATGTAAGAAACTGTGCGGATGTGGATATCCGATACATCACTAGACTCTAGTATCTGAAAACAAAAATTCTCATATCTTCATACCACCTTGTGTTTGCCATTCATTGCACTTACGTGCTTCTAAAGCATATACTGAACTGCCACGTTATTTATAAGAGTAAGCCAGAAATATTTTTTTTTTCATATTTGAGTAACAGTCCTAAGCATTCAAATGAATATAAAGAATTTCAAACATTTACAAATACCAATCCTCAAAAATATCTAAACATTAGCTGCACAAGATTGCTTTTCCTTGAGCAAGTGTTGAAAAGAATTTTAGAGCAATGACTTGCATTTTTATAGTTCCTCACATCTGCTGCATTAAAAGATGGCATTCCTACTGCTTCAAAAATTATATATGAATTACAAAATACCATTACAAAAATGTATTATGTTTTCTTAGCTTATATTTTGCCTGACATCAATAAGTTCAATTTGGAGTATCAAGCAGAAACATTAAAATTCATAAATTAAGGAATTTTATTAATAGTGTTAAAGGAATTATCGGTCATTTCATCGAGAATTTCTGAGTCCTAATGATATAAGTAAAATCAATATTAATGTTCCTTCAATATATCTCAGGACAGATGACATTTATTGTGGTGTCATTGTAGAATGTATTTTCCCGGAAAATTCAACAAAAATTCCCATGAAAGAATTGCAAGAATTTCGAGTAAAAAGGAGGTAATTCAGTACCTTTTTATCATGTGAAGTGTTTGCAAAATTAGAGTCGCTTGAGGCGCTGGGCCCAGCTAAAGTTATTGAGGGAAGACCTACATCAATTATCCCATTAGTTATGAAATTGTCTTACTTACTTGATGAAGAATATTATGAACAAATAAAGAATGATAGGAGCTGGCAATGCAAGATCAACCTTTAAATGCTGAAAAAGTGCCTGAAAATTTATCTCAAGAAAAATGCAGTGAGGAATATCGCTTCTTTCTGTTGTCAAAATTTATGATGAGTCTTCCTCCATTGCCTGAGTCTACAGTATCTGCTGCAGTGAGGAATATCGCTTCTTTCTGTTGTCAAAATTTATGACGAGTCTTCCTCCATTGCCTGAGTCTTCAGTATCTGCTGAAAGAATTTTCTCCTTACCAACCTGTCGGTATTGTATACCATTTAGATGTTCAACATTAAAGTAAGAAGCTGCATATCTCTGAAAATGTCCACCTAAAATGCGGTAATAAGATCTAAATCTTTACGTCAAGATATTAACTGCACGACTTGGAATCTACCAAAAGAGCTTTGTGATAGAGAGCAGCAAAAAAGATGGTATAGAACATAGGAACATAAGAACATAAGAAAGAAGGAACACTGCAACAAGCCTACTGACCCATGTGGAGCAGGTCCAGGTCCCCCCCCTTCCCCGGATTAGCCCAATGACCCACCCAGTCTGGTCACCACCACCAAAACTACACAACGTCTTAGCCTCAATAACTATACTCGGGACTTTGTTCCACTCATCCACAACTCTACCAAACCAGTACTTTCCTATATCCTTCCTGAATCTGAATTTTTCCAACTTGAAAGATTGTGGCGAGTCCTCTCTTGGCTGGAAATTTTCAGCACACTATTTACATCCTCTTTATTCATTCCTGTTTTCCATTTATACACCTCGATCATATCCCCCCTAATTCTACGCCTTTCGAGAGAGTACAGATTCAGGGCCCTCAGTCTATCCTCATAGGGAAGATTTCTAATACAAGGGATCATCTTTGTCATCCCCCTCTGTACGTTTTCCAGAGCATTTATATCCATTCTGTAATGCGGTGACCAGAACTGAGCAGCATAGTCTAAATGAGGCCTAACCAAAAATATATAGAATTGAAGAACAACCTGAGGACTTCTATTATTTATACTTCTAGATTTGAAGCCAAGAATTCTGTTAGTTTTATTGCGAGCACTAATGCACTGTTGTCTTGGTTTTAGATTACTGCTAACCAGAACTCACAAATCCTTTTCGAAATCGGTAGTATTAAGATCTACATTTAGTTTATAAGTCGCATGGTTATTTTCCTGTCCAACATTTAGAACTTTGCATTTGTCTATATTAAACTGCATCTGCCACTTCTCCGACCATTGCTTCAGTCTATTCAAATCATCCTGGAGTGCTCTAGTGTCCTCATTAGAATGAATTGGACGGCCTATTTTGGTCTCATCAGCAAATTTGCTAATGTCCCTATTTATTCCCTCATCTATGACGTTTATGTGAATTGTGAACAACAACGGGCCCAACACTGACCACATTTATGCAAACTCTCTGCTGCCTATTTGTCAGCCATGCCTCTACCCAGAAAAAAATTTCTCCTCCTATTCCATGTGCCTTAAGTTTCCTCAATAGCCTCTGACGTGGAACTCTATCGAAAGCCTTACTGAAGTCCATATACACAATATCATATTCATTACCATTATCTACCTCCTCAAACACCATAGTGAAAAATGTTAGTAAATTCGTAAGACAGGAACGCCCCTTTGTAAAACCGTGTTGAGATTCATTGATCAATCTGTGCCTATGAAGATGGCTACGAATTGCTTCGGCAATTATTGATTCCATAAATTTTCCCAGTATGGAGGGTAGGCTTATTGGTCTATAGTTCGAAGCCAAGGACCTGTCACCTGCCTTGTAAATAGGTATTACATTTGCCATTTTCCACTTATCAGGCACTATGCCAGTTTGTAGTGATATGTTAAAAAGAATAGCCAAAGGTATACTAAGTTCCTCTTTACATTCCTTTAACACCCTTGCAAACAGTTCATCAGGACCTGGGGATTTGTTAGGTTTCAGTTTCTCTATTTGTCTGAGGACCATGTCACTAGTTACCGCAATCGTACATAGTTTATCATCATCCTGTTCTACATAATCCATTATTTCAGGAATATAGCTAGTATTTTCCTGGGTGAAAACTCAGAGGAAGTACGTATTAAGAATCACACACATACTCTTATCACTGTTAGTTATCTGACCACAGTTACTCTTAAGTGGGCCAATCGTGTCCCTAATCTTACTTCTGTATATCTGAAAGAACCCTTTTGGGTTGGTCTTTGAATCCCTTGCAACCTTAGCCTCATAATCCCTTTTAGCTTTTCTTATTCCTTTCTTTATTTCTCTCTTTAATTAAATATATTAATTTTTTAACTGCCCATCCCCTCTTTTGATACGCCTATATATGCTTCTCTTTTGACCAGTGAGAAGTTTCAATCTATTGTTCATCCATTTGGGATCGTTTTTGTTAGATCTAATTTCCCTACTAGAAACAAAAAATGTCTGGGCAGCTAGAACTATGCTCTGAAAAACGTCATATTGGCAACCAAGATCACCTAACTGACCCATAGTCAGGACATCCCAATTTAGCCAACCCAGGTAATTTTTCAGTCCCATGAAGTCCGCCAAACGACAATCTGGGACAGATATTTGATTGCAGTTATCTGGGTGATTCCATGATATATTGAAACTAAGTGATTTGTGATCACTTTTCCCAAGTTCATCATTAACCTCAAGATTATTAATTAGTGACTCTTTGTTGGCAAGAACCAAATCAAACAGACTGTTTTCTCTAGTTAGTTCCATCACAACCTGTTCTAAAATGCAATCCTGAACCGTATCAAGAGACGCACTAGACTCAAGATTTCCTGTCATGTTGTTCCAATCAATTTGTCTAAAGTTAAAATCTCCCATTATCACAACACTTTCATATCTAGATGCCTTATGAATTTCGTCCCATAACAGCTTACTGCCCTCCCTATCAAGGTTTGGGAGCGTATAAATCACACCCAGAATTAATTTGTCACGAACCTCGAGAAACTGTAGCCAAACAGATTCTGTGTTCGATGTTTCTAATCATATATCATGTCTAAGACAACAATTTAAATTTTCTCTGACTTACATCGCCACTCAACCACCTTTCCTGTTGACCCTATCAGTGTGGAATAGTTTTTAACCCTGTGTGTTGCATTCAGAAGGCATTTCTCTATCTTTCAGGTTGAACCAGGCCTCTGTTATACCAGTATCTATATTACCTACGCTTGCAAGTAATCTTAGTTCATCTATCTTACTTCTTAGACTCCTACTATTTTATAGTAAACCTTAAGGGAGCTAGTCATTCGTTGCCCTCTGCTATCTCTCTTTGTTTGTTGATGAATTGATTTGCCATTACTAGCAAATTTATTTTAATATTGTCTTTTGAACATATTCTTGAGGCATTCTGGTACTAACTGTTGTTTTTAACCCTAATGCTGCAGCCTGATTGTTTCCCACCAACACCCATACCTCTATAATCTATCAGTTTAAATTCCTAGACAAGTCATCAATTACCCTCTCAATCGAATTGGCTAATGCAACCACTCCATCCCCAGAGAGAGAGATGAACCCCATCCCTTGCATACATATCACGTTTGCCAAGGCATAGGTCCTAGTTATCAATGAATGGGATTGCAAGTTCCTTGCAGTACCTGTCTAGCCAGCAATTTATACCAATTGCCCTAGACACCCATTCATTAACCACTCCCTTTCTAGGCAAGATGCTACATATGACTGGGATCCCTCCCTTAGACCTAACGACATCTATGGCTGACCTGTACTTATCCTGCAGCTCCGGTCTCCTGCCCTTCCCAATGTCATTACCCTCAGCACTAAGACAGATAATGGGCTTGTTCCCATTACCTGACATAATATTATCCAACCTGCTGACTGTGTCACCAACACCAGCTCCTGGAATGCACAATCTCTGTCTGACTTTTCTGTCTCTGTTACAAAAAGCATGGTCCATATATCTTACCTGAGAATCTTGTACTATTAAAATATTCTTACCTTGATTAGCAGGGGGATCAGTGGTACCTTTACCCTCACTAACCACTGAAGTACACTCGTCCTGGAGAACAGAGAATCGATTTCCTACCTTTACATTTTCTCTGTTAGCCCTCTTTATCTTCCTTCTTCCCGAACTGTGAACCACTTGCCACTTAAAGCGGCTGCAACCATCACTGCTGGTGATCATTTCCTCCTTACCAGCTAAATCATTCTCACACTCACTCCCAGACTCATCTAGGCGAAGCTTCAGCCTCTTATTTTCCTCCTGAAGAAGTAGTACCTCCTTCTTCAACACTTTAACCTGATGTGTAAAACACTACAAGAAGCCATGGTGCTTGGTAACACCCGATGCTAACTCCCAGAGCTTAGGACAGGTATGACCGCAGGTGACCACTGACCTCAGCGTTCTGCGTAGTGATGAAGTTAAATGTATTTTTTTCCAGTTTCAGATGTTTTATAGTGTTTATATACTGATGTTTAAAATTTGTCACGGTTATGTATTTTCGGTATCTTTTCGTGAAAAGTTTGGTATTACAAAATAAATTTCGGCAACCCTGGTCCATCCAAAGTTCTCGCTTTTCTGACTAATGATGCTTCTCATCCGTAGATTTTTAAAAATATTTTTTTTTTACTTTTCTTATATGTAAGTTATTCCTATTCTGGAAGCTTCTTTTCAATTTTTTGTGAATGTGTCACGATTTTTGCACACAGTAATGACCAATCGTGGTTTTGCAATCCTGCAACTATTAGTTGTAGTAGCCTTTAACGTTCATGTATTTTTTTTTATTTTCCCCAAAAAATTCTTCTTTAAAAAAAATCAAACCCTTTTTTTAAATACAAGATATTGACATTTCGGTCATATTTAGTTACTCGGTCGTTCTTCAGCCTGTTAGCTTTCATGTATAGCCAACCATAACATTTTACATCTTACCGGTATTACGAAAAATGTTCCAGAGTGATGCCATATCAAAAATAGATTTATTTTCTCCCCCTCTTTTTATTTTTAAGTAAACTTTGGGTAGAACTTCCAGTATAGACGTTTGAACAGCTTCTTAATTTATAATAATTTTTTTTGATATCGGAGGAATTTTAATAAAGTTGAACCTCAGTTTGCCTACGTCCCTAGTGGCCATTTCTGACATCTGTGGTGAAAAAAACCATCAATTTTCGAAACTTCCTGAAAGCTTTAGGATATGTAATTTAACTGTAAACAACCAAAAATCAACCTTTGAGAGGTAATAAAGGTCTTTCAATGGGTCAAGGTAAAATAGCACTTAAAAATGCGAATTTTTATATCTGGAGGGATTTATAGTTTTTTTTTTAAATTTCAGATATATTGCTACCTGACTTAACCCCATTTATTTCTCCTCACTGAAACTCACCTACCCTCTTTAGCTTTGTTTCACTTAGAGCTATGACATTCAACTTCTTTTCATTGATAACATTGACAAATATCTGTTTCTTATATGCACTACATCCACGCACATTCAAACATCCCAGTTTTATAAAAAAATTCTCATTATTTTTAGTAATTTATACAGGAGATGGGGTTACTATCCCCTTGCTCCCGGCATTTTAGTCGCCTCTTATGATACGCATGACTTACAGAAGAAGAATTATGTTCCACTTCCCCCATGGAGATGTAAAGAACTAAAAAGAACAAGAAATATCTAAACAAAAAAAATTTGATCGGTGTATTTACAAATACGTGTACATGTAGTGTGCCTATGTGTAAGTATAAGAAGCAAGACGTACCTGTTTTCTTGTGTGTTGAGACAGGAAGAAAAAACACCAGCATTCCTATCAATGTGTAAAACATTTACAGGTTTCCGTTTCACACGCATGTGGCAGGACGGTAGTACTTCCTGGGTGGTTGCTGTCAAAAAACCTACTTCCACAGGACAGTAGTACCTCCCTGGGTGGTTGCTGTCAAACAACCTACTTCCAGAGGACAGTAGTACCTCCCTGGGTGGTTGCTGTCAAACAACCTACTTCCAGAGGACAGTAGTACCTCCCTGGGTGGTTGCTGTCAAACAACCTACTTCCACAGGACAGTAGTACCTTCCTGGGTGGTTGCTGTCAAACAACCTACTTCCAGAGGACAGTAGTATCTCCCTGGGTGATTGCTGTCAAACAACCTACTTCCAGAGGACAGTAGTACCTCCCTGGGTGGTTGCTGTCAAACAACCTACTTCCAGAGGACAGTAGTACCTCCCTGGGTGGTTGCTGTCAAACAACCTACTTCCAGAGGACAGTAGTACCTCCCTGGGTGGTTGCTGTCAAACAACCTACTTCCAGAGGACAGTAGTACCTCCCTGGGTGGCTGCTGTCAAACAACCTACTTCCACAGGACAGTAGTACCTCCCTGGGTGGTTGCTGTCAAACAACCTACTTCCAGAGGACAATAGTATCTCCCTGGGTGGTTCCTGTCAAACAACCTACTTCCAGAGGACAGTAGTACCTCCCTGGGTGGTTGCTGACAAGCAACCTACTTCCAGAGGACAGTAGTACCTCCCTGGGTAGTTGCTGTCAAACAACCTACTTCCACAGGACAGTAGTACCTCCCTGGGTGGTTGCTGTCAAACAACCTACTTCCAGAGGACAGTAGTACCTCCCTGGGTGGTTGCTGACAAGCAACCTACTTTCAGAGGACAGTAGTACCTCCCTGGGTAGTTGCTGTCAAACAACCTACTTCCACAGGACAGTAGTACCTCCCTGGGTGGTTGCTGTCAAACAACCTACTTCCAGAGGACAGTAGTACCTCCCTGGGTGGTTGCTGTCAAACAACCTACTTCCAGAGGACAGTAGTACCTCCCTGGGTGGTTGCTGTCAAACAACCTACTTCCACAGGACAGTAGTACCTCCCTGGGTGGTTGCTGTCAAACAACCTACTTCCACAGGACAGTAGTACCTTCCTGGGTGGTTGCTGTCAAACAACCTACTTCCAGAGGACAGTAGTATCTCCCTGGGTGGTTGCTGTCAAACAACCTACTTCCACAGGACAGTAGTACCTCCCTGGGTGGTTGCTGTCAAACAACCTACTTCCAGAGGACAGTAGTACCTCCCTGGGTGGTTGCTGACAAGCAACCTACTTCCTACGTGCAGCCAGCAATTCTAGCAAAATATTTTGGAGTCCTGTCATCCAAAATTATGACAAAGACGATCATGTCGGGACATTGAGTGTTCACGAAAATGTGCGTGACCTTCCCAACATTGGTAAAGAATCCACTAATGTTGGCCGACAGGATGCTGATAGACTGGTTCCTCATGACTGTGTTCAGCTTGAGGTGATGGGTGTGTAAGATGCTCAGTGTCATTGTCTTTCTCTCTCTCTCTCTCTCTCTCTCTCTCGCTCTCTCTCTAACAACAAAAGCTAGGAATGCAATAAAACATCATACATGGAAAAATCATATAATTACATTCTGCACATTCGTAAATATAATTTCATGTGCTAGACAAGACTTTCAAATTTTTAATCTTTCTATTTTTGGGATTGAAGAGCGTCTAATTATTTCAGTGACACTAAAGTACATTGTCGTATCATGCCAGGGAAGCTACAGCACATTGTTGCATTATGCCAGCAACGCTACACTACACTCTTGTTTTACACCAGGGACGCTGTATACACTGCTGCAGAACGGCAAGGACGCTACAGTACACAAATGTATTCTAAACACATAAAAACATTAGAAAATGGACGAGAACTTGAGCAAACTTTCTGGTCATGGTATTAACGAGAACTGATACTGAGAGATAACTGGAAAAAAAAAACTGAAACGCTAAGATACTCTATTGTAAAAATTTCGGTCTGGGAAACTAATCATTCCAAATAATACGTATGAGTAGGAAAACATAAGCTTCAATTGTCAGAAAGAAATATGTGCGGCTGTTTAGCTTAAGTTTAGTGGTAGATCATCTGACAGCGTGTATAGAGGAGAGAAAAGTAAAGCTTCGTCGATTACCATCTTTACTACTGTTGTGGTAATATTTTTAACATTGTGTTTTATTGAGAGTTCTTGTTATGATATAAAGGAAAGGCTACTAAATAATGGCATCTGCTAAGATCTGGTTCCTGGAATATCTTCAGTACACTTGTTCACTGCATCAGGGGTGTTCAGTGTTTCCTGAATATCTTCAGCACACATGTTCACTGCATCAGGGGTGTTCAGTGTTTCCTGAATATCTTCAGTACACATGTTCACTGCATCAGGGGTGTCCAGTGTTTCCTGAATATCTTCAGTACACATGTTCACTGCATCAGGGGTGTCCAGTGTTTCCTGAATATCTTCAGCACACATGTTCACTGCATCAGGGGTGTCCAGTGTTTCCTGAATATCTTCAGTACACATGTTCACTGCATCAGGGGTGTCCAGTGTTTCCTGAATATCTTCAGTACACATGTTCACTGCATCAGGGGTGTCCAGTGTTTCCTGAATATCTTCAGCACACATGTTCACTGCATCTTCAGTACACATGTTCACTGCATCAGGGGTGTCCAGTGTTTCCTGAATATCTTCAGTACACATATTCACTGCATCAGGGGTGTCCAGTGTTTCCTGAATATCTTCAGTACACATGTTCACTGCATCAGGGGTGTCCAGTGTTTCCTGAATATCTTCAGTACACATGTTCACTGCATCAGGGGTGTCCAGTGTTTCCTGAATATCTTCAGTACACATGTTCACTGCATCAGGGGTGTCCAGTGTTTCCTGAATATCTTCAGCACACATGTTCACTGCATCTTCAGTACACATGTTCACTGCATCAGGGGTGTCCAGTGTTTCCTGAATATCTTCAGTACACATATTCACTGCATCAGGGGTGTCCAGTGTTTCCTGAATATCTTCAGTACACATGTTCACTGCATCAGGGGTGTCCAGTGTTTCCTGAATATCTTCAGTACACATGTTCACTGCATCAGGGGTGTCCAGTGTTTCCTGAATATCTTCAGCACACATGTTCACTGCATCTTCAGTACACATGTTCACTGCATCAGGGGTGTCCAGTGTTTCCTGAATATCTTCAGTACACATGTTCACTGCATCAGGGGTGTCCAGTGTTTCCTGAATATCTTCAGCACACATGTTCACTGCATCAGGGGTGTCCAGTGTTTCCTGAATATCTTCAGTACACATGTTCACTGCATCAGGGGTCTTCAGTGTTTCCTGAATATCTTCAGTACACATGTTCACTGCATCAGGGGTGTCCAGTGTTTCCTGAATATCTTCACTACACATATTCACTGCATCAGGGGTGTCCAGTGTTTCCTGAATATCTTCAGCACACATGTTCACTGCATCAGGGGTGTCCAGTGTTTCCTGAATATCTTCAGCACACATGTTCACTGCATCAGGGGTGTCCAGTGTTTCCCGAATATCTTCACTACACATGTTCACTGGATCAGGGGTGTCCAGTGTTTCCTGAATATCTTCAGTACACATGTTCACTGCGTCAGGGGTCTTCAGTACACATGCTCACTGCATCAGGGGTCTTTAGTACACATGTTCACTGCATCAGGGGTCCAGTGTTTCCGGGAACCATGCATTAAGTTTCGCTTGCAGAAGTCACAGTACGCACCAGGAGGTTGCTGCTGGCTGGACCACCTGTCGTATTGCTGGCTACACTGCCAGTACGTGTCGTATTGCTGGCTACACTGCCAGTACGTGTCGTATTGCTGGCTACACTGCCAGTACGTGTCGTATTGCTGGCTACACTGCCAGTACGTGTCGTATTGCTGGCTACACTGCCAGTACGTGTCGTATTGCTGGCTACACTGCCAGTACGTGTCGTATTGCTGGCTACACTGCTCTTAAGTACATATCCCTTCATTACTCTTCATAAAATCATGGTTAATGGAATCTCTAGCCAAATAACCCAAGTCTCTGTTTAACAGGCGTTCTGAAGGTCCAATGTAATCTGCAGAACGATGAGTCTGGTGCCGTTATATAGTTTTAGGAGTACGATGAGCCTGAATTGTTATGCGTTAATTCATATACCTAAATATATTAAATAAACCAAATTTCTCTCCCTTCCTTGTCCTCTTTTTCCATTGTCTACTGTAGTTAAATTTTGTTGATCCACTCATGGATGAAGAAAATAGCGTCTTAAAAAATCCATTTTCCCTCAGTATGGACAGGTTATCACGAGAGATGATAATTCCCAAATAACTGTAGCTTCAGGTTGGCTTACACGAAACTTTTGATGCTCCTATACTTTATGAATTTATAATATTTACATTGACCTAATTAAGACTTTCACTAAATTTGATCACACTTCAACATTGTGTATTCAGGGAAGCATAGCTTGCTTTTGTTTCCACTTCATAACTTTTATATAAAATAAGGTAATAGAACACTGTTAATGTATCCAGAAGTGGGGAGAAGATGGACGTTTATGGAAGGAAAGAAAGCTGAAGAACCACGTATGAGATGGAAAGTAAGATAGGGAAAAATAATAGTTCTAGGGTAGAAAGTCTGCAAAATCAACTAGATTTGTTAGTGATGTATATTTATGTCATGTTTTATCGCTGCAGAATATGGGTGTCTGGCAAGCCTAAGAACAGCGTTTGAACCCCTAAGTAAGGAGTCCTTCACTACATCGTGTACGTCAGGTTCACACCGGTCAAGAAACTGGAGAAAGTGCAAAAGTTTGCAACAAGACTAGCCCCGAAGCTAAGGAGAGGTTAAGAGAACCCAACCTGAAGACACTGGAGGAGGAGAGGGATAAGGGGAGACATGATAACTACATAAAACACTGAGAGGAATTGACAAGGTGGATAGGGTCATAATGTTTCAGAGATGAGACACAGGAAGAAGGGGTCACAGGGGGAAGCACAGGGATGTTAATAAGTATTTCTTCAGTCTCAGAGTTGTCAGGAAGTGGAACGATTTAGAGTGTGATGTACTGTTGGGTCAGAGAGAGCGTGGCTTAGTAGCCACTAATGAAGTGGTGGGACCAGGAGTTATGACTCGACCCCTGTAGCAACAAATAAATAAGTATAAATAGGCGATTCCACACCCATACACTCAATCGACAAGTGCCTTTGACAACCAGTAATTAACTCATCATTCCAAGTAATGACTAATTACATGGTCATCTAAGAGAAATTTAGTTACTTAATATGTAATCCTCCAGTGTAATTTAATATCCATTGTGCAATAAACATTCCATTATATACTAAACATAGTAATTATAATTTTAAAAATAAAAATATAGGAAAAGTATCGGAATCGGTATCGGCCGAAAACTGGGTATCGGTACTGGCAACTGCAAGAATTTTTTCTATCATCCCGGACCTAATTCATACACATATGCATATATACCCAGAAATGCACATACAGTTATAAATACATTCGCACAATCGTAGATACACACGCAGACACTATTCCTTTGGCCCGCACTGAGGTAGAAGGGGCTGGGCTTATGGGGTACAGGGATA
This sequence comes from Cherax quadricarinatus, assembly GCF_038502225.1. Taxonomy (NCBI): domain Eukaryota; kingdom Metazoa; phylum Arthropoda; class Malacostraca; order Decapoda; family Parastacidae; genus Cherax; species Cherax quadricarinatus. The sequence goes on along the minus strand of NC_091303.1, from coordinate 49,896,331 downwards.
CATTTCTCGAACTTCCCAGTGACTGAAATATATCTAGTTCTTAGCAAACAGCCTCGCAACGAGCCGAGGGTTCTCCTCCTGTCTGCCATTCCCACGTTCTCTTTTATTCCCCTCATCGCTCCTTCTATTGCATACTCCCTCCCCTTCCATCTCTTCAGTTTACCTCTCTCTCTCTCTCTCTCTCTCTCTCTCTCTCTCTCTCTCTCTCTCTCTCTCTTCTCCTGTCTCTTCACCTTTCCTATATTCCTCCGCCGCTCCTCAGTTCTACACTGATCCACTACATCACCAATTTAATAACGCTCTGGTAATGCTATATTATACCCTTCCCCCGCCCGCCTGTTTATCAGGCAAGCGACTACTTACAACAAAATTGCCCTCCCCCGTATCTCAATCGGCCATTACCGTAAATCGTCCACCCTCGTCTGGCCTACCTGCCGCACCCCGCCGTTCCATTAGGCACGAATAGCCGGACCCGGGCCGGGATTTGGCTGTGAGGATCGATCCTGGGGCACTGTGGTCCATCTGTCACCACCTAGCCGCACTCTGCCAGTACGCCACAGTATGTGAAAGATGAGAGGGTGGGGGAGAAAAGAGAAAAAGGAGAGAGGGAAACAGAAATAGGGCGATGAATTGGTAAGGAGTGTGATGAGAATGTGAGAGAGAGAGAGAGAGAGAGACAGACAGACAGACAGACAGCGACAGGGAGACAGACAGACAGGCAGACAGATAGATAGACAGAGAGACAGAGAAAGATAGAGAGAGGGAAACAGTTGCGTGGAAGAGGACATGCAGTCGGTCGTCGAAGACATGGTGTGGACACCCACAACCTTCATTTCCCGCCAACACAGACTCCAGCAAAGGCTCACCAGGTACGTAATCTTGAGGTTCACCAGCAGCCAAACATCAACAGCCAAGAAAAAGAGGTGCAGGAACCAGGAAATAGAAGGCCACCTTCCCAGGCACCTACAGTAGGTAGTATTACCACTGTCACTGAAGGTGACACACCGCTGACAACTGTTTGTGAACTCTCAGATGTAATTACTGCCAAAAGAAGGAACATCAAAACCTCTATCGAAATACAAAGAGGAACTGGACATACGGGTCACCAGTTCTTTAGGAATTTATTCTCGGAACAAAGCAAAAGGATCTGAGAGGTGACGAACCCACTTACACGTCAACTACTCAGCTATTCCTATTTCAGCTCAGTAGTTGGTTCTGTGCCTGAAACAAGACCAGAGAGTCATGTCCCAGTGGCTGTACACAAACACTAGGAGCCACTCTATCAGAATCTTGTCTGCCAACATTAGAGGCCTCATTACTAATGCCTGTAATCGTACGCACAGTTACGTACACTCATCGTCCTGACATAACCCGACATAGGAAAGGTTTGGGAGGCGTTGTCGTATGCATGTCTAAAAGTGTGCAAACCCAACTCATTGATGGTGCCGTTGTTAATCACCTGGAAATGATGTACTTCAGGTTGTGCCTCTATATTATTACGCCCTTCCACTTCAACATAAATATCAACATATTATAATTACTGGAAACTATAACCATTGTCTTATACAATGGGATTTTGAGGAACTTGTTGCAGCATTTGACAGGAAAAACTTTGTTGACTTTTCCTCTTCTAATATCTATGGCTCTTTCGTTGAACGAGTAGTGAGCCACCTACAGCTCACTACTCTTGGTTATGTCGGCTCATATCGTTACAAGACGATACTAAAGATACCAAGAGAACGAAATGAAGAACCATTAATCTCAACCTGGCTGTTAAACAGAGGAAATTGGTTGGCCCTTTGTTCGGTAGCTTGCCACCTCCGACTGGAATTCTGTTCTCCACGATAATGTTGATAACCAAGTGAGAGCATTCACTAAATATATAATATATCCATACTCTCCAACACAATTACTGTACATCCCTCTCTGTCAGAATGTAAAGATGCTCTCAGACCAGTGTTAGTTTAGTTTTGCTTACCTAGAACCCTCTACTGCTAACTACAAAACTAGGAGAAGGTACAAGATGTATCCCATTATTTATAATAGGAACCACCACAAACACTCTTGTATCAAAATAAAGTAAATCCCAAAAAATCTGGGCAAATCTTAGATGGGAGGCTGACACAAAAATAAAAACCGAAATCAAGTAGAAAGGGCTCCAAAAACTGGTGGTTTTTGGTCAAGAATCGACATGGATATTCACCTGATAAAAGTATAATACCTTCATATCGCCAGGATTAGACTGTCTCTACAAGCATTCAAGAAATAGCTGACCTGTTTGCTGACTACTAGTAGCACTTTTCAGTATAACAGAGTCAGTAAAACAGTCAGTGTCGGTGCAAGTGTTTAACAGGAAAGTGTGCTCGATCCATTGTTATGGAAGGTCTACTTCAATGGCCTTGTTCACCTCATCCCAGATGCCAATGTTCGTGCATATGATTGAACTCCGACATTTATTTATCCCAGAAAGGAGATGCTAGCTGTTCTCAGGCACACCAGTCACCAGTTTAGAACTATATCAACCATGGAGGAATGATGTCACGTTACAGTTGCTTCTATGAAAACATAGGTCTCTAGGCAGCATAGTGTTAATGCTGGAGCAATGGTAAGAATGAATGAAAGAGTGGTAAAAACGGGGAAATGATGTGGATTTCCTATTGGTAAATTTGACCACAAAGTGCCTGTGAAGAATCACGCAATGAATCTTCTAAGGAAGGCATACAATAAGCTTACAACATTAAGGCGCATATCGTATCTGCTCGACAGGCTGAAAAAAAAACTGTACGAGGCACAAGTACACTCACACCTTGAGAATGCACTGCTTTCTGGGAATGGTTGTCATCCTTCTTATCTACGACGTCTGGACAGAAATATAGACCCGAGAACGACAACTTATCTCTAGCTAGGACTGGTCTGGATGGAGCTGTCAGTTCAGTAGAGTTTCCAGTACTGAAGATGTGTGTGTGTGTGTTTGGGGGGGGGGGCTTACTGTTAACTACAAATTCAATATTATCAAAGTACCACACTTGGCTCCATTTCGCAGACGAGAAGACAGCCTGTATACTACAAGACAAGTAGCAAACAGCAGCTAAACTCAATCTGTGCACTTCACAAGAACTTCACTTCATCAGAGATCATTCAGTTCTAAAAAGACTATTAAATCTGAAATATATTCGAACGAAAATTAAGTCAATAGACCAAATCTCTGGCCTACAGCTAGCCCAAACTTCATCTTGTTTCCTGTTTCATGTGAGCCGAGGAAGGTTAGGGTGCTCATAAATGATGGTAGGAATTCTTAACCAAACCTTTAATAATTCAGGGAAGAAAGGAGAGACAGAAAAAAACAGAGAGAGTGAGAGACAGAGAGAGAGACAGAGAGCGAGAGCGAGAGCGAGAGAGAGAGAGAGAGAGAGAGAGAGAGAGAGAGAGAGAGGTGGTGAGGGGTTAAGGAATGGGGACGTAAGGACGTGGGTGAGCTCAAAAAGTTTTGCTGTTTATCCATCCAAACAAAATATTACAGAGACAAAAACTATTTTTTACAAACAGTATTCACCCCAGACACATGCAATAAATTTGCGAAAAAGGTGTTAAATCCGATAAATTCTCTTAACTTTGTATACTTATTTCAGCCCTTGCAAAGGTCATTCTTTCAGCCCTTGCAAAGGTCATTCTTTCAGCCCTTGTAAGGTCATTCTTTCAGCCCTTGTAAGGTCATTCTTTCAGCCCTTGCAAAGATCATTCTTTCAGCCCTTGCAAAGGTCATTCTTTCAGCCCTTACAAAGGTCATTCTTTCAGCCCTTGTAAGGTCATTCTTTCAGCCCTTGCAAAAGTCATTCTTTTATCCCTAGCAAAGGACATTCTTTCAGCCCTTGCAAAGATCATTCTTTCAGTCCTTGCAAAGGTCATTCTTTCAGCCCTTGTAAGGTCATTCTTTCAGCCCTTGCAAAGATCATTCTTTCAGCCCTTGCAAAGATCATTCTTTCAGTCCTTGCAAAGATCATTCTTTCAGTCCTTGCAAAGATCATTCTTTCAGCCCTTGTAAGGTCATTCTTTCAGCCTTTGCAAAAGTCATTCTTTTATTCCTAGCAAAGGACATTCTTTCAGTCCTTGCAAAGATCATTCTTTCAGCCCTTGCAAAGATCATTCTTTCAGCCCTTGCAAAGATCATTCTTTCAGCCCTTGCAAAGATCATTCTTTCAGCCCTTGCAAAGATCATTCTTTCAGCCCTTGCAAAGGTCATTCTTTCAGTCCTTGTAAAGGTCATTCTTTCAGCCCTTGTAAAGATCATTCTTTCAGTCCTTGCAAAGATCATTCTTTCAGTCCTTGCAAAGATCATTCTTTCAGTCCTTGCAAAGATCATTCTTTCAGCCCTTGCAAAGATCATTCTTTCAGTCCTTGCAAAGATCATTCTTTCAGTCCTTGCAAAGATCATTCTTTCAGCCCTTGCAAAGATCATTCTTTCAGCCCTTGCAAAGGTCATTCTTTCACCCCTTCCAAAGGTCATTCTTTCTATAAATAACATTGACTCTAGAAATATTTTTCCTAATACATTTTTCCAGCCTTCGAATATTATATGAATTTTGAAATAGTGTTAACTGAGGAAACGTCAATAAATGTAAGAAAATATTTCTTAAATAAAAAAAAAATATAATGATACTAATTGTTAGAATAAGTAAACTTTGAAAAATGTTATAAATTCTAAAAATAATGTAAATTTAAAACAGTAAAAATTTTTAATTAACGATATCATGGAGTTAAATTGTTATTTGTGTTATTTACAAAAGCGAAAGTCAAACTGGATTTGCTGAATATATTAAGAATAAAAGTTTAAATTTTAAAAAATATATGTGAGATTTAAAAACAATTTAACCTCTGTTATCTCTGAAAAAAATGCTTGAAACTTTTTCAATAACTTCAAAGTTATACTAACTTTGGAAGATAATATTAGGCCTGAGGAAATATGTATACAGATAAATTTCATTAACCAAGTCTAGAAATGAAAAAAGTCAAGTAAATAGTTTTAATTCTGGGAAATGGTAATAACTCGAAAAGCCTATTACCTCCAGGAAGTGACATTACTTCCAGGAAGTGACATTACTTCCAGGAAGTGACATTACTTCCAGGAAGTGACATTACCTCTGGAATATTAGGTAGCTAAGCATTATTTTGTCTCCCCTTACTTCTCGTAATGTATTTCAAATTTATATTTGGAGTATATTGCGACCAGCGGCTGGAGTGGTATACTAGTTACCGTAAGAGGTATAATGCTACTGGCTATTAATTATTCCTGAGTATATGCGACAGGACGACTCATTTATAGTATAGTGGGCAAGTGTGGGATCTCTGCCCCGCTCGCTTGTTCCCCATGACAAGCTTGGGACTTCGTCCTGGCTCACATATTGCCTGAGACAAGTGTGATGAAGCTGCCTTCCTCACTTATTACTCGGGATGAACGTGAAAGTTTTCTTGGCTCATTTATTACGTGGAACGTGCGTGGGATCCCTGCTTGTCTCATATGCTGCTAGAGGCTCATTTTCTGCTCACTAAATGCGCGGTAGCATCGCATGGCTTACTTATTGCTTGATTTAAGTAGGGGAGATTTGATTGGCTCACTCATTGCCCGGAAGGGGCTTGGCAGCTCTTACTGGTTCAGGTGTTGCCAGGGACAAGAGTAGTTCTTTGTAGTAAATAGTTTAGAAAAAAACAATATAATCAATGAGACATTTGGTTAACATTTGGGTATCTCCATGCAGAGATTTCTTCAAAACTTGTTTAACTTATAGACACACCCTGCTTCCACTAGCGGTTATGTCCACTTGTGACTGCAGCTACTAGTGTTCCACCTCATCTGTAATATGTATGTAAGCTCAATCTCCTCGACAGATGAACAGAACACATCGACTCGAGATTGAGGGATTGATTACCTCAGACTCTTCATCATCATCGTCTTCAGCCTTTCTCCGCACTAGACTGAAGAAGCCACTGGCTGGCGTAACGTTTCCAGGAAAAAATATACCTTAATGTTGCGCAAGTGTCTCATTTATCAAGCTCTGTGTTGCTTATATATTGAACAGAGCAAGGAAACGTCCTTTGCCAGGATTGCTTGTTGCCAGAGGGAAGTATGGAAGTTCTGACTGAGGAACTTCCATACTTCCCTCTCAATGGAACTCCCATACTTCCCCCTGAATGGAACTTCCATACTTCCCCCTGAATGGAACTTCCATACTTTCCTCTGAATGGAACTTCCATACTTCCCACTGAATGGAACTTCCATACTTCCCCATGAATGGAACTTCCATACTTCCCCATGAATGGAACTTCCATACTTTCCTCTGAATGGAACTTCCATACTTCCCTCTAAATGGAACTTCCATACTTCCCTCTGAATGGAACTTCCATACTTCCCACTGAATGGAATTTTCATACTTCCCTCTGAATGGAACTTCCATACTTCCCCCTGAATGGAACTTCCATACTTTCCTCTGAATGGAACTTCCATACTTCCCTCTAAATGGAACTTCCATACTTCCCTCTGAATGGAACTTCCATACTTCCCTCTGAATGGAACTTCCATACTTCCCTCTGAATGGAACTTCCATACTTCCCTTTGAATGAAACTTCCATACTTCCCAATAAATGGAACTTCCATACGTCCCTCTGAATGGAACTTCCATACTTCCCTCTAAATGGAACTTCCATACTTCCTTCTGAATGGAACTTCCATACTTCCCTCTAAATGGAACTTCCATACTTCCCTCTGAATGGAACTTCCATACTTCCCTCTGAATGGAACTTCCATACTTCCCTCTGAATGGAACTTCCATACTTCCCTCTAATTGGAACTTCCATACTTCCCTCTAAATGGAACTTCCATACTTCCCTCTAAATGGAGCTTCCATACTTCCCTCTGAATGGAACTTCCATACTTCCCTCTGAATGGTACTTCCATACTTCCCTCTAAATGGAACTTCCATACTTCCCTCTAAATGGAACTTCCATACTTCCCTCTGAATGGAACTTCCATACTTCCCTCTAAATGGAACTTCCATACTTCCCTCTAAATGGAACTTCCATACTTCCCTCTGAATGGAGCTTCCATACTTCCCTCTAAATGGAACTTCCATACTTCCCTCTAAATGGAACTTCCATACTTCCCTCTGAATGGAACTTCCATACTTCCCTCTGAATGGAACTTCCATACTTCCCTCTAAATGGAACTTCCATACTTCCCTCTGAATGGAACTTCCATACTTCCCTCTGAATGGAACTTCCATATTTCCCTCTAAATGGAACTTCCATACTTCCCTCTGAATGGAACTTCCATACTTCCCTCTGAATGGAACTTCCATATTTCCCTCTAAATGGAACTTCTATACTTCCCTCTAAATGGAACTTCCATACTTCCCTCTGAATGGAACTTCCATACTTCCCTCTAAATGGAACTTCCATACTTCCCTCTGAATGGAACTTCCATACTTCCCTCTAAATGGAACTTCCATACTTCCCTCTGAATGGAACTTCCATACTTCCCTCTGAATGGTACTTCCATACTTCCCTCTAAATGGAACTTCCATACTTCCCTCTAAATGGAACTTCCATACTTCCCTCTAAATGGAACTTCCATACTTCCCCATGAATGGAACTTCCATACTTTCCTCTGAATGGAACTTCCATACTTCCCTCTACATGGAACTTCCATACTTCCCTCTGAATGGAACTTCCATACTTCCCTCTTAATGGAACTTCCATACTTCCCTCTAAATGGAACTTCCATACTTCCCTCTGAATGAAACCTCCATACTTCCCTCTAAATGGAACTTCCATACTTCCCTCTGAATGAAACTTCCATACTTCCCTCTAAATGGAACTTCCATACTTCCCTCTAAATGGAACTTCCATACTTCCCTCTAAATGGAACTTCCATACTTCCCTCTAAATGGAACTTCCATACTTCCCTCTAAATGGAACTTCCATACTTCCCTCTAAATGGAACTTCCATACTTCCCTCTAAATGGAACTTACATACTTCCCTCTAAATGGAACTTCCATACTTCCCTCTAAATAGAACTTCCATATTTCCCTCTGAATGGTACTTCCATACTTCCCTCTGAATGGAACTTCCATACTTCCCTCTAAATGGAACTTCCATACTTCCCTCTAAATGGAACTTCCATACTTCCCTCTAAATGGAACTTCCATACTTCCCTCTAAATGGAACTTCCATACTTCCCTCTAAATGGAACTTCCATACTTCCCTCTAAATGGAACTTCCATACTTCCCTCTAAATGGAACTTCCATACTTCCCTCTGAATGGTTCTCTCGTTGCCAAGGAAAAGTGGTAATTTTTTTATCTCTTATTGCCCATTAGGCTTTGTTATCTCTCTATATTAAATAATACACTTTTTTTTATTGTTATTTCAAATATTTTAGATATATTTTCCCTGCTCTGCTTCTCTGTCCGTATGCCAGTCTGTCTCACTATCTCTCTCTCTCTCTCTCTCTCTCTCTCTCTCTCTCTCTCTCTCTCTCTCTCTCTCTCTCTCTCTCTCTCACTAGCAACACAGGGGATCACACACAGCACGGCCACACTAGATGCTCAACTCACTAAGAATGCCACACAGGACGCTACACACAGGACGCTACACACGGGACGCTACACACAGGACGCTACACACAGGACGCTACCCGCTGGACGCTACACACACAAGGCTGCCGGCTGCCCACTGAACACTATACACAGGACGCTACACACTGAGCATTATACACAGGAAGCAACATATAAGACGCCACTCAGGAGATAATGAGCTCAGGACACCACACTCAGGACACCACACTCAGGACACCACACTCAGGACACCACACTCAGGACACCACACTCAGGACTTCAGAGAACGCATCACGCTGCACTCTAAACAGGAAGCCATGCAAATAACTCCACAGAGAGGACACCGTCTCAGAAACACGCCACGCACAACGCTATACAAAGGACGCCACACGTACAACGACCTACACAACACGCAATAGGAATATCTACATAGAGCACTCTACAAGCAGGACATCATTCACAGGATGCCACACATCCGTCATACACAGAACGCCACACATCATCCGTCATACACAGAACGCCACACATCATCCGTCATACACATAACGCCACACATCATCCGTCATACACAGGACCTCACAGAGGATGCCTCACTAAGACGCCTCGTGAAGGACAGAGACTGAGAAAGAAATAGAGGAAATGAGAATGAGATAATCAGACAAGCAGAGTGGAGAATAAGAACACGAAAAATTTTATGAAAAAAATGTAACGGAAAATGAGAATTGGAAGGCAAAACAGTACAAGAGTTAATAGGGATAATAATTTTCAATAGACAAAATGTGAAAAAAGAGAAATGAGAAGAACTGAATCAGTAGATTAACTAAAAATGCTAGAAAATCTTAGGGAAAGTTCCGAGGGATTCGAAGAATGTAAAACAAATACAACGGTAGAAAATAAGGAAATAAGGAAGAGTTTGAGGAATAATTGTGGGGTAAAATAAAAGCCGAGGGTATGACTTTACATACCGTACAAGTCTGTGACACTGATCTGTAGTTTTATGCCTCGTGTCTGTCTCCTTTCTTAAAAAATGGGACTACATTTGCCTTCTTCCATACCTAAGGTAGTTACCCACTTTCAATGAATATGTTGAGGATTGTTATTAGTAGCACTCACACAGCCTCTGTTCCCTCTCTAATGACCCTCAGATTCTAGGGACCCACAAATTGAAAAAAACAAGAATATTGTCCTAACTAAACCTAATGAAACACCACTGCATCCCACTGACACAGCTAACAAGATAAACGACTTCTTCTCAACCATAGGTTCTAATCTCGCCAATAAAATCCCACGTACCAATGCCCATGCCGGGGACTACCTAGATGGGAATTTCCCAAATTCCTTCTATCTTGCTCCAACTGAGCCCACAGAAATCACCGAGATTATAAAGTCACTTAAAAATAACTCAGGGAATCTGTCTCATGTCCCACCATTATTGAACAAGAGAGCGGCCCATGTCCTCTCGCATGCTATCTCATTACTTTTTAACATGTCACTAGAAACTAGCACCTTCCCGAAACTACTCAAGATGGCAAGGGTTAAACCAATACATAAAGGTGGTGACCCTACAGATTTAAACAACTATAGGCCAATATCAAACTTAACATTGCTATCCAAAATCTTTGAGAAACTCGTGCACAGGAGACTATATTCATTTATAACGGCACAAAACATACTCAACCCCTGCCAATTTGGATTCAGGAAAAATAAAAGCACTAACGATGCAATCATAAAAATGCTAGATCTGCTTTACACAGCATTGGAAAATAAGGAATATCCACTAGGAATTTTTATTGACCTAAGAAAAGCTTTTGACACAGTAGACCACGGCATCCTACTCCACAAACTTGATCATTATGGTATAAGAGGCCATGTACTTGCATATTTCAAATCTTACCTTACTAATAGGTATCAGTATGCCACCATTAAAGACACAGCATCAACAACACAGCCACTTGATACTGGAGTTCCGCAGGGAAGTGTCCTTGGCCCCCTGCTCTTCCTCATATACATCAATGATCTTCCAAACGTATCTCAACACCTGAACCCCATTCTCTTTGCTGACGACACGACTTATGTCATCTCTCACCCTAATCTTGCCACCCTCAACACCATTGTTAATGAGGAGCTGATCAAAATATCGACTTGGATGACTTTCGATGCTATGTCGTTTTTGTATTGTCGCTGAGTCTCCCTCCTTATCTGTGTATACTTGTTTCTGGCTCTTCGACTAAACGTTTATTTTCCTGGGTCCTTTGTATTCTGTATTTTTCCCAATCTCTAGCGCACTTAGGTTTTGTCTCTCTACACCTAAGAGTGAACCAAGGCCTCGTTCTGCTCATTCTCATAATTTCTGTTGCCTTTGGAACAAACCTCTCCTTTTCCTCCTTGCATTTTGTTGTCACGTAGTCCATTATTTCGTGTACTAGTTTTCATACCAATTCACTTTCTCACTGAACCTTTTGCAGGAAGTTCTTCATGCCTGTATAGTACTACCCCTCCCCCTTTTGTAGTCTGACTTTTCCCATCTACTCCTGTTACCCTCTCTACTTATAACTCTATGCATTCAAAGCTTAGAACCACGTGAACACTAGCTGCGAGGGGCCATTCATATGTGATGTTCAAACTACTCAAGGTGAATACGAGATCCAGCCTTGCTAGCTCGTTCTTACCTTTCTCTGGTAGTGTCCCTAACATGTTGGTGCATAAGGTTTTCCAGTACCACAACCATCGTCTCGGCTCTCCATATTTCGGGACTCCCCATTTGGCTCCAGGTTTTCCCACCCACTCTCCTTGTGATAGAAATCATCCATAACTAGTAACTTTGCTCTACCTGTGTGAGCTCTTCTGGTCACGTCAGCTAGTGTGTCCACTAGCTGCAGTTCTGTGGTGGGTGGTACATCATTACAATTACCACCTTAGGGCCTCCAGACTGAATTGTTCTAATATGTAGTCCATTTCGCCCCTTCCGTCCATTCCTTCCGTGTACTCAATTATGGTTGCAGGGGTGGAGCCACAGCTCCTGGCCCTGCCTCTTCACTGGTCACCTTCTAGGTCACACCCTGCTCCATGAGCTCTATCATACCTCTTCTTAAAGCTTTATACGGATCCTGCCTCTACCACCTCCTTTTCCAGACTATTCCACTTCCTGACAACTCTGTGACTGACATCCCTGTGACTCATCTGAGTCTCCAACTACCATTTGTGACCCCTTGTTCATGTGTCTCATTTCTGAAACATCCTGTCCCTGTCCACATTGTCGATTCCTCTCAGTATTTCATGTTATCATGTCCCCCCTGTCCCTCCTGTCCTCCAGTATCGTCAGGTCGAATTCCCTTAACCTCTCCTCGAAGGACATGCCCCTTAACTCCGGGACCAGTCTCGTTGAAAACCTTTCCAGGTTTTCTAATTTCCTGACGTGCGTCGCCAAGTGTGGGTTCTAAACTGGTGCTGCATACTCCAATATGGGCCTCATGTATACGGCGTACATAGTCCTGAACGACTCTTTACTGAGATATTGGAATACGATTCTTAGGTTTGCTAGTCGCCCGTATGCCGCAGTTGTTATTCGTTGATGTGCGCCTCAGGAGATGTGTTTAATGTCATACTCACCCCAAGATCCTTTTCATTGAGTGAGGTTAATAGTTTTTGGCCCCCTGGACTGCATTCTATCTGCGGTCTTCTTTGCCCATCCCCGATCTTCATGACTTTGCACCTGGCTCGGTTGAACTCCAGGAGCCATTTGCTAGACCAGGCCTGTAGCCTGTTCAGATCCCTTTGTAGTCCTGCCAGGTCCTCCTCCGATTGAATTCTCATCATTAACTTGACATCGTCTGTGAAAAGAGGCACTTCTGAGTCTAGTCCGTCCATCATGTCATACCAGAAACAGCACCGGCCCGAGGACTGACCACTGTGGAACCCCGCTCGTCAATGGCGCTCACTCCGACACCTCGTCACGTACCATGACTCTTTGCTGCCTTTGTGTCAGGTATTCCCAGATCCATTGCAGTGCCTTCCCTGTTATACCTCCCTGGTCCTCCAGCTTTTGCACTAATCTCTTGTGTGCGACTGTGTCAAAAGCCTTCTTACAATCCAAGAAAATGCAATCTACCCACCCCTCTCTCTCTCCAGTAGGTTTGTGACGCAGAATTTTCCGTCCCTGAACCTGTTCTGGTTGTAGTTGGTGAGCTCGTTCCTTTCTAGGTGCTCAACCACTCTGTATGTCAGTGATATTAGTCTGTAGTTTAGTGGTGCGTATCTGTCTCCTTTTTTAAAAACTGGGACTACATTTGCTGCCTTCCACACTTCCGGGAGCTGCCCTGTTTCGATAATGTGTTGATTGTGTTAGTGGTACACAGAGCACCTCTGTTTCCTCTCTCAGGACCCACAAAAAGTTGTTAACTGGCCCCATCGCCTTTGACGGATCTAGTTAGCAGTGCAGCCTCACCTCATCCTCGGTTGTATGTTTTGTGTCTAGTACGTGTTGATGTGCCCCACCTCTCTGTATTTCAGGAATCCTTTCTGTCTCCACTGTGAATACTTCTTTAAATGTCATGTTCATCTCTCCAGATATTTCTCGGTCATTTCTTTTGATCTCGCCTCATTCTTACCTCAGTCTGATTGCCTGGTCTTTGACTTATTTTGGGACGGACCTAACCTTCGCTGCTATGTCATTTTCGTACTGCCGTTGGCCTCCTTCCTTACCTATGCATATTCATTTCTTGGTCTTCCACTACTCTCCTTGTTTTCCTGGGTCCTTTGTCTCCTATACTTCTTACATTCTTTAGCGCATTTAGTTTTGGCCTCTCTACACCTCTTGTTGAACTAAGGGCCTGCTCTGGCCTTCTCATTATTTCTGTTGCTCTTGGGTACAAACCTTTCCTCTGCTGCCTTGCATATTGTCACACATTCCATCATCTCATTTACTAATTTCCCTGACATTTCTTCGTCCCACTGAACCTCATGCTACAACTTCCTCAAGCCTGTGTAGTCCTTCTCTTGTAGTCTGGCTGCATCCGCTATGTCCTTCCTGCTTACCTCTGCACTAGTAAATCTACTATGTAGTCGAAGCTCAGAACCGCATGATTACTAGCTCCGAGGGGCCTTTCAAATGAGATGTCCTCAATATTTGCACTACTGAAGGTGAATATTAGGTCCAGTCTTGCTGGTTCGCCATCTTCTCTCTCTGATAAATTAGACACATGTGCAACTCTTGGGTATCATTATTGAGGAAACGTTTCGCCACACAGTGGCTTCATCAGTCCATACGTAGGAGAAACTTGAAGAACAGGAGAAGAATGAGGTAATCAGTCCCTCAACCTTGAGGTTGAGGGACTGATTACCTCATTCTTCTCATGTTCTTCAAGTTTCTCCTACGTATGGACTGATGAAGCCACTGTGTGGCGGAACGTTTCCTCAATAATGATACCCAAGAGTTGCACATGTGTCTAATTTATCAACATGTCGGTTCTCTGAACCATCCATCTACAAATCTTCTCTCTCTGGTAGTGTCCCTGACGTGTTGAGTCATGAGGTTTTCCAGTACTACCTCCAACGTCGTTGCCCTCCAGACTTCTGGGCCCCCATATGGCTCCAGGTTTTCCTAGTCGATTTCTTTGTGTTTGAAGTTACCCACAATTAATTTCTTTGCTCTGCCCATATAGGCCCTTCTGACCACTTCAGCCAGTCTCCTGCTTCTCCTCTGTTTTCTCTCTCCACCTAGTCAAAATGCCATTGGTTTTTGATAAGCAGTACCACTCCTCCACCCACTCTGTTCTCTCTGTCTTTCCTCAGGATCTGATATCCAGTTGGGAAGATGGCATCTGTTATCATTCCAGTGAACTTGGGGAGTATGTGTGTGTGTGTGTGTGTGTGTGTACTCGCCTAGTTGCACTCACCTAGTTGAGGTTGCAGGGGTCGAGTCCAAGCTCCTGGCCCCCTCCTCTTCACTGGTCGCCACTAGGTCACTCTCCCTGAACCGTGAGCTTTATCATACCTCTGCTTAAAGCTATGTATGGATCCTGCCTCCACTACATCGCTTCCCAAACTATTCCACTTACTGACTACTCGGTGGCTGAAGAAATACTTCCTAACATCCCTGTGATTCATCTGTGTCTTCAACTTCCAACTATGTCCCCTTGTTACTGTGTCCAATCTCTGGAACATCCTGTCTTTGTCCACCTTGTCAATTCCTCTCATTATTTTGTATGTCGTTATCATGTCCCCCCTATCTCTCCTGTCCTCCAGTGTCGTCAGATTGATTTCCCTTAACCTCTCCTCGTAGGACATACCTCTTAGCTCCGGGACTAGTCTTGTTGCAAACCTTTGCACTTTCTCTAGTTTCTTTACGTGCTTGGCTAGGTGTGGGTTCCAAACTGGTGCCGCATACTCCAATATGGGCCTAACGTGCACGGTGTACAGGGTCCTGAATGATTCCTTATTAAGATGTCGGAATGCTGTTCTGAGGTTTGCTAGGCGCCCATGTGCTGCAGCCGTTATTTGGTTGATGTGCGCTTCAGGAGATGTGCCTGGTGTTATACTCACCCCAAGATCTTTTTCCTTAAGTGAGGTTTGTAGTCTCTGGCCCCCTAGACTGTGCTCCGTCTGCGGTCTTCTTTGCCCTTCCCCAATCTTCATGACTTTGCACTTGATGGGATTGAACTCCAGGAGCCAATTGCTGGACCAGGTCTGCAGCCTGTCCAGATCCCTTTGTAGTTCTGCATGGCCTTCGATCGAGTGAATTCTTCTCATCAACTTCACGTCATCTGCAAACAGGGACACCTCAGAGTCTATTCCTTCCGTCATGTCGTTCACAAATACCAGAAACAGCACTGGTCCTACGACTGACCCCTGTGGGACCCCGCTGGTCACAGGTGCCCACTCTGAAACCTCGCCACGTACCATGACTCGCTGCTGTCTTCCTGACAAGTATTCCCTGATCCATTGTAGTGCCTTCCCTGTTATCCCTGCTTGGTCCTCCAGTTTTTGCACCAGTAGCAGAAAAAAAATCAATTTTAAGACATGGAATTAAAGCCTGGTTCAAGAGACTCCAGTCATCCATATCATCTCTTGTGTGGAACTGTGTCAAACGCCTTCTTGCAGTCCAAGAATATGCAATCCACCCACCCCTCTCTCTCTTGTCTTACTGCTGTCACCATGTCATAGAACTCCAGTAGGTTTGTGACACAGGATTTCCCATCCCTGAAACCATGTTGGCTGCTGTTGATGAGATCATTCCTAGAACACACACACACGGGATTGTGTGCGCGTGTGTGTGTTATTTACCATTTTGTCCTAGGCACATGTCGATCAGACACTAGGCCTGTTGTATATGCGTGCATGTTTGTGTTTGTGTGTGTACTCACCTAATTGTGGTTGCAGGGATCGAGACTCAGCTCCTGGCCCCGCCTTTTCACTGACTGCTACTTGGTCCTCACTCTCCCTGCTCCATGAGCTTTATCATACCTCGTCTTAAAACTATATATGGTTCCTGCCTCCACTACATCGCTTGCCAGACTATTCCACTTCCTAACTACTCTGGGTCTTCAGTTTCCAATTGTGACCTCTTGTTTCTGTGTCTCATCGCTGTAACATCCCTTCTCTGTCCACCTTGTCTATTCCACGCAGTATTTTGTATGTCCTTATCATGTCTCCTCTGACCCTCCTGTCCTCCATTATCGTCAGATCGATTTCCTTTAACCTTTCTTCATAGGACTTTCCCCTTAGCTCTGGAACCAGTGGTCAGTGATCACGTGTGGTCATACCTATCCTAAGCTGTCTGGGATTAGCGTGGGGTGTTACCAAGCACCATGGCTTGTTGTAGTGTTTTAGAATCTCAGGTTAAAGTGTTGAAGAAGGAGATTCTACTTCTTCAGGAGGAAAATAGGAGGCTGAAGCTTCGTCCAGAGGGGTTTGGGAGTGTGAGATGGTTGTAGCTGGTGAGGAAGAAAACGTTACCAGCGGTGATTTGGAGAGTGGCAGCCGCTTTAAGTAGCAAGTGGTTCACAATTCAGGAAGATGATAAGGAAGGTTAATAGAGAAGATGTGAACGTAGGAAATCGATTCTCTGTTCTCCAGGACGAGTGCACTTCAGTGGTTAGTGAGGTTAAAGGTACCACTGACTCCCCTGCTTATCAAGGTAAGAATATTCTGATTGTGGGTGATTCTCAGGTAAGATGTGTGGACCTTGCTTTTTGTAACAGAGATAGAAAGGTCAAACAGAGGGTGTGCCTTCCAGGAGCTGGTGTTGGTGACATAGTCAGCAGGTTGGATAATATTATGTCAGGTAATGGGAACAAGCCCATTATCTGTCTTTGGGAGGGATCCCTATCATATGTAGCATCTTGCCTAGAACGGGAGTGGGCAATGAATGGATGTCTAGGCCAATTGGTATAAATTGGTAGCTAGACAGGTACTGCAAAGAACTTGCAATCCCAGTCATTGATATCTGGGAAATATTCTATGGTAAACGTGATATGTATGCAAGGGATGGGGTTCATCTCTCTGGGGCTCGAGTGGTTGCATTACCCAGTTCGATTGAGGGGGGTTATTGGTGACTTGTCTAGGACTTTAAACTGACAGATTATAGAGGTATGGGTGTTTGTGGGAAACAATCAGGCTGCAGCATTACGGTTGAAAATAACAGATATTACCGGGATACCTCAGGGATATGTTTAAAGACAATATTCAAAATAAAGTTGCTAGCAAACGCAAATTAACTGAACAACAAACAAAGAGAGTCAGTAGAGGCAACGAGTGACTAGCTCCCTTAAGGTTTATTATACAAATAATAGGAGTCTAAGAAATAAGATAGATAAGCTGAGATTACTTGCAAGTGCAGGTAATATAGATATTATTGCTAGAAAGAGCACAAATGTAGTAGACTTGATACTAATAATGCTCTTTTCTGTCACGTTAGTGATCATAGTCATCCTATTAACCAATCCTCTGTCAAAACTGTCAATCCTCATTCTAGCCTTTACAGACGCCATCTTGTTAAAACATCCCTTTCACAAAACTTTCCTAATATGAATCTTGAGGTTTGAGGTTTGAGGTTCTGACCAGAGCTTTGGTAAGATGGAAGGGGGGAAGAAGGATGGGTAAGGATGAAATGTGACCTGATCTTTATCTCCTTATCTCGTTTCCTCTTCTTCTCTCCTAATTATATTTGAATTTCCTCTCTTCTGCCTAGGTGGGTTCTGGCCAATGAGACATTATCTCTTCAGACTTACTACTACTACTACTGCTACTACTGCTACTACTACTACTACTGCTGCTGCTGCTTCCGTCGCCGCCGCCTCAACACTGATCACATCGACTCCAGGCTGAGAGAATGATTACCTCAAAATCCTGATTTTTCAGCCATTCTTTTCTGTACTTGACTGAGGAAGCCAATGGTGGGCGACACGTTTCCACAATATAGATACCCAAGTGTTGCAGAAGCGTTTAATTCATCATCTTGTCAGTTCCCACAACCATTCCATAGCCTCGCTTACACTCCACTCTGACTTTTGTTACTACCACTACTCCTTTCTTATTCCCACCTCTGCCACTATAGACTATTTACTGCTACTACTATTACTACTACTATTATTATACTACTATTACTACTACTACTACTATACTATCATCTCCTCTACCACTACTTCGACATTTATTCTACTAACTCCTTCTATCACCCCCCTTTAATATATATATATATACTGGCTTCCATCTGACCGAAACGTCCTCATAAGTTTATATCTCTTAAGTGAGGGATATCTGTGTATTATTTTAGTCATGGTATGGCGTTTACAACTGTATGTACAGTCAAAACATCGTGTCCCTATCCATCTTTACAATTCCTCTCAGTATTTTTTATATCGTTATCAGGTCCCTACTGTCCCTCATCTCTTCCAGTGTCGTCACTTTGATTTCCCTAAACCTCTCCTCGTAGGACATATCCTTTAGCTCCAGGACTAGTCTTGTTGCAAACGGTGTACGGAGTCTTGAACGATTCCGTACTGAGGTGGTGAAACGCTATTCCTAGGTTTACCAAGCGTCCACATACTGCAGCAGT
>NC_091303.1:49865171-49872671 GCF_038502225.1 Cherax quadricarinatus | reverse complement strand
GAAACGTTTTCTAATAAATATGTTATAGTGTTTGCTTACGTGTCTTTCTAAACCAACTTGTCGGTATTTATTACCAAGGTTTATACCACGCATATGATACATACACATACATACTCACACATACAAACACAAACAAAACACCCAAAACACACGAAAAAGTATCCATGCAAGTTCTGCACTCATATAAAAACAAACACACATACACGTGCTGGACAGACTGCACACAACCGAGGAGGAGAAGGTGAAGAAACAGCTACGGGAACTAGATACCTCGAAGGCGATGGGCCCACATAATATCTCTACTTGTGTCTTGAGAGAGGAAGCAGATGCACTGTGTGTACCACTAACAACAATCTTCAATAAATATTTCTAAGCAGGGCAACTGCTTGATATGTGGAAGACAACAAATGTAGTCCAGATTTTTAAGAAACGAGGAAGACAGGGTGCATTAAATTACAGACCAATGTCGCTGACATGTATTTAAAGTTATGGAGAAAATTGTCAGGCAAAGAGCGGTGGCTTACTTAGAACGCAATGGACTAACACAAGACAAACAGGACGGCTTCATGGAAGAGAAATCCTGCATCACGAACCTATTAGTGTTCTATGACACAGTAACAGATGTAAGAAGGGAGAGAGAGAGAGACAGATAGACTGCATCTCCTTCGACTGTAACAAGGCTTTTGACACAGTACCACACAAGAGACTGGTTGAAAAACTAGACCAACAGGTAGGAATTGGAGGGAAAGTACTGCAATGGATCAGGAAATATCTGACAGGAAGGAAACAAAGTGTGTCGGTCCGAGACGAGGTGTCAGGTTGGGTGAATGTGTCGTGTGGGGTTCCAAAAGTATCAATCCTAGATCCGGTGCCGTTTTTTGTATATGTGATTGACATGACTGAAGGGATAGATTCAGGGGTGTCCCTGTCTGCAGACGACGTGAAAATAATGAGAAGAATTTACAAGGTCGAGGATGAGGTAAGCCTACAAAGGAATCTGGATATTCTGCAAGCCTCGTCCAACAAATGGCTCCTTGAGTTTAACCCCAGCAAGTGCAATGTTATGAAGATAGGGAAGACAAAGGAGACCGCAGACGGAGTTCAGCCTAAAAGGGTAAAAGCTGAAAAATTCACTCAACGAAAATAATCTTGTTGTGAGCATCATATCGAGTATATCTCCTGAGGTGCACATCAACAAAGTAACTGCTGCAGCATACGAGCGCCTAGCAAACCTGAGAATAGCGTTACGACATCTAAGTAAAGACTCATTCACAACACGTACACCGTGTACATCAGGCTCATATTAGAGAATACTGCACTAATATGAAACCCACACCTTGTTAAACACGTCAAGAAATTAGAGAAAGTGCAAAGGTTTGCAACAAGACTTGTCCCGAAGGTGAGGGGGTTTGCCCTACGAGAAAACGTTACGGGAACTCAACCTGACAACACTGAAAGACAAAAGGAATACGGGTGACTTGATAACAGCATATAAAATACTGAGTGGCACTGACATGGTGGAGAGAGACAATGTTTCCGAGATCTGACAGAGCTGCAGGAGGTTACAAATGGAATTTGAAAACTCAAATGAGTCACAGGGATATTAGGAAATACCCCTTCAGTCATAGTGGTGTCAGGAAATGGAACAGTCTAGAGAGTGACGTAGTGGCGGCAAGGTCCATACATAGTTTTAAGAAAAGGTATGATAAAATTCTTGGAGCTGGGAGAGAGTGGACCAAGTAGTGACAAGAGGCGGGGCCAGGAGCTATGAATCAACCCTTGCAACCACAATTAGGTAAGTACAGTTAAGTATACACACACACACACACACACACATAAAATTACAGGCAGACTCATACTACAGCAGTCTTTGACAAATGGTAAGGATAAAATAAATACGTTCCTAAACGTAATATCTTGTGTGAGGGTAATATACTCATGCATATTAATGAAAAATTAACAATGTGCTCGAGGACAAACAAGATCAAGCTATGTTGATGGGAGAAATATGGGAAAACATTCTCTCACACAACGACAGTAGAAGATTTAACAACAACCACTACCAGTGGGTCAACCCATGGCGGGACGAAAACCTGGAAGACTTCCACCCTATACCATCAGTTGGCACTTCTCTCGAAAACGAATACCCTCTCACTAGACCAATTACCCTCAGGAAGATGACCCAAGTCATTGGCCGAATGAGAAATACTGCATCTGGCCCATCAGGCATAACAGCAAAACAATTAAAGTACCTTCCCCATAACTGCAACATGTCTCTGGTGAATGTCTTTAACGCCGCCTTGGCATCGGGACACTTCCTAGTGGCATTTAAAACAGCAATTATGATTTTCATTGCAAAACCCAACAAGGACAACCGGAACCCAGAGAACTACAGGCCTATCTCCCTGCTCGAAGTCACGGGCAAAGTCTTCGAGAAAAAATCATCTCAAATAGACTGAACTACTACCTGGAATTCAACCACCTATTCACCGAAAAGCAGTTCGGCTTCAGGTTCCACCGCGGCACACAACATGCTATAAATATAATCTTTGATGCGGTGGACAGTCTGAGGAAGCAAGGGAACCTGGCCCTAATTGCAACTTGGGATGTACACAAAACCTTCGACAGCCTGTGGCACGATGGACTCATCTTGAAACTTGCAGACCTCCCAGACCACAATTGGACCTTTCTCAGGCTCATGCACAACTTCGTAATAGGTAGGCGCATCATTCCCTACTTCCATGCTAAGGCAGCAGCACCCTTCACACCAACAGCTGGAGTACCACAGGGCTCATGCCTCAACCCCATACTCTTCAATATATATGTAAATGACCTCCCACAACCTGAATCCAGTGATACCATCATACAATTTGCAGACGATGTTATGCATGTAGTTTCATCCACCCCCATATCTGGTGCAGACAAGCATAGGAGAACAATTGAGAAAATGAACGACGAACTAAGAAGGACAGCTAACTGGGAGAAAAAAATGGAGAATCACAACTATCCCTGATAAAGTCCTAATCAGCACCATCGGCTGTTTCGCATCAACGATAGAGGACAGAGGGAGTATCTCCATCAAAGGTTCACGTATTGCCATCAGCAATCCAAACAAGATCCTGGGGTACGAGATCGACAGATTGCTTCACTCCACATCTTATGGCACCAAAAAAATGAATCTAGCAAAGGCCGCTCCAGTCAACTATTCCGATTCAAAGAAGCCCCTTCCCATGTCTCTAACAACGAAGACCAACATGCTACAGCTCCAAAGAGTTCAGAACAAAGCCTTCCGCTTTATCACTGGCACCAGACTCAGGGACTGAGTCAGGATGGAAGACCTGCACATACAACAGAGAATCGGAGCGATTAATGTCAGGCTAGACAAACTAAAGAAGAGACAACTGTATGACATGCAGGAACTCTATGTACCTGACACACAAAACCCTCCCAACCACTGAACACCACCAACTACATCATCAGCACACCTCCCCAGAGAACTCAAGGAAGGACCCTCCAACAAAGAGTCTGACGTTTCATCCACAAGCAGAACTTCCCTCGACCAAGGATACTGAGTGACCTCCTCGAAGAAATAAAAGAATGGATACCACCAGAACCATTCTACGTCCAACAACAAGGATAAATGCACCCCACTTTTGGGAGACCTACTTCTATCAATCTACACCTTAAACTAACCCTGTAACATCTGCAAACATCCTATGGCAGGACACCACCTCAGAAACTGTTTAACCAACCAATTGCGAGTTAGCACCCACTCTCCATCAAATAACCTGCAACTACCACCTGCTGCAGCAGCCTTACGACCGACCTCTTGCACAAAAAAAAAGAGGTAATTGCTAAGAGTATACATCCTTCCAATTCAGTGGCATGCCGGTATACAGCTGATATAACTGTGCAACTGACGGACAGGAAGCATACCTGTCTTATGAATCTAATGCATTCAAAGGTAAGTGGCCAAAGTGATTAGGTCACTTACCTTTAAAAGCCCAACCTTCCCTTCCACCCTCCCAACCCTTTCCCATATTTCCATCCTTGCCCATCCTTCTCCCTTCCTCGTCTTACCAAAGCTCTGGTCTGAACCTCGACGATTGAATTTGTTTATGAACATAACACACAATGGGACGCTTTAAAACCGCCTGGAATAAAGAGCTGGTGGACAGCAATGAAAGTGAAATAGCCACTTTAAGTGAAAATTTATGGAACAGTACAAGTGAAGGTGGAAAATAGATGGACGGGCTCAGTGAATTACCGGCGACAGAGTTGTACTACAAGTGAAGGTGTAGATTACTCCACGGGTGAAGGAGTAACACACTTTACAAGTGAAAATGTGAAGTGTTCTTCAGGTGAAGTTGTAAGGTGGTCAATAAGTGAAAGCATAAAGTGATAAACAGGTGAAAATGAGTCACCCATAAAGAATAAAAAGACAAGAGAAAAATTCAAGTTTTACTGGTATATATCAATGGACAGAGAAAAGTAGACAATAAATATACATAAAATAAATCTTAAAAAGGTAAGTAACTTTTATCGAACGTGACAAGAAGACGTCTCAAGGCACATGAACGAAGACTTTAGTGCTGTTTTTCTCTTCAACAAAATCACATTAATACAAATATAATCTCTATTAATGCCCTTTGTGATTCTCTTAAAGATTAAGTACTTCTTTACAGTTTAAGAAAATAATAACAATAATAATATTATAAATAAAATTATTATTCTTACTATACTTATTAATAAAAAATAATAATAACAGCAGTAATTAAAACACCATGAGAATTATAAAGGGAATATTTATCAAGTCTATGAGTTTGATCCGGAGAACAGCTGGATCACAAACACAAATCTCACAGTCTGGATAAGAGTCTTCCCAGGGTGATAAGATATTAATTCTTAAGTAAATATTCCGATGAAATAAGTGTGATACATGAACTGCATAATTAATGTTGATACAAAGTAATTCATTAAGTAAGAAGGGTGAGATTGATGATATCCTGCATCATTAGTGAGGAGTGTGTTATACTGTATCATTAGTGACGAGTGTGTTATACTGCATCATTAGTGACGAGTGTGTTATACTGCATCATTAGTGACGAGTGTGTTATACTGCATTATTAGTGATGAGTGTGTTATACTGCATTATTAGTGATGAGTGTGTTATACTGCATTATTAGTGACGAGTGTGTTATACTGTATTATTAGTGACGAGTGTGTTATACTGCATCATTAGTGACGAGTGTGTTATACTGCATCATTAGTGACGAGTGTGTTATACTGCATTATTAGTGACGAGTGTGTTATACTGCATCATTAGTGACGAGTGTGTTATACTGCATCATTAGTGACGAGTGTGTTATACTGCATCATTAGTGAGGAGTGTGTTATCCTGCATCATTAGTGATGAGTGTGTTATCCTGCATCATTAGTGATGAGTGTGATATCCTGCCAAGTTAGTGACGGGAGTCATATCCTAAAGAGGCATTGAAAATAGTGATATCCTACAGAGTTAATGAAAACAGTGATATCCTGGAGAGGCATTGAAGAGTGTGTTATCCTACTGTGTTAGTGAAGAGCATGAAATTCTAAAGAGTTAGTGAAGAGAATCATATCCTTTAAGAGAGTGAAAAAAGTAATATCCTAAAGAGTGTGTGAAGGATGTCAAGTTATACATATTTGAAAGTTTGATATCCTATGCAGTTGTTAAAGAATGCAACATCCTAAAAAGTTAGTGAAAAGAGTGATATCCTGCAGTTTTGGTTAAGGCTGTGATATCCAAAAGAGTTAGATTTAACGAAGTGAAGTATATGATATCCTTCAGACTTAATAATAAGAATGACATACTACACTGGTAGTGAAACGAGTGATATCCTTCACGGTGAAACTACTGTGGAATAGCCGAGAGTGGTAGAGAAAAAAATTCATAAATAGCTTCAGGAATCTCCCACCAAAAGACTCCAACCACGACATTCCCAACGCAACTGAGCAACCTATACTACAACCCACTCACTGTTCCCTCTGCCACCAACCCCCATATCACAAACCTCACCCCAACAGCTGTCCCTTATGGGCATTCTGACCCCACCCCCATCATCACAAACCCCACCTACACCACAGCCCCACATAGGCCCCCACCAAAGCTCTCGCTCCCCCAACCCCAATATTCTTGCATGACCACAATGATAGAAAAGAAACTGAAAGTTTGGTACACAAACGCGGATGGAATAACGAATAAACATGAGGAGTGGAACGAAAGAATCAGTGAAAAATCCCCAGACATCATAGCAGTCACAGAAACAAAACTCGCTGAGACAATAACAGACACAATCTTCCCAACAGGATATCAGATCCTGAGGAAAGATAGAAGGAGTAGAGGGGGAGGAGGGGTTGCACTGCTCATAAAACACCGATGGGGATTTGAGGAAATGGAAGGCATGGACATGATTGGAGAAAGAGACTTCATTGTAGGTACAATTCAGTCCGGAGAGCATAAAGTAGTCATTGGAGTGATGTATAACCCACCACAGAACTGCAG
Organism: Cherax quadricarinatus; assembly: GCF_038502225.1. Taxonomy (NCBI): domain Eukaryota; kingdom Metazoa; phylum Arthropoda; class Malacostraca; order Decapoda; family Parastacidae; genus Cherax; species Cherax quadricarinatus. The sequence goes on along the minus strand of NC_091303.1, from coordinate 49,866,127 downwards.
GAGGCCAAGAGAGGAATACGAAGAAAACAACAGGGTGATGGTGGACACACTGGCTGAGGTGGCAAGAAGAGCTCACTCGAGCAGAGCAAAGTTACTGGTAATGGGCGATTTCAACCACAGGGAGATCGACTGGGAAAACCTGGAGCCACATGGGGGTCCCGAAACATGGAGAGCCAAGATGATGGATGTGGTACTTGAAAACCTCATGCATCAACATGTCAGGGACACAACCAGAGAGAGAGGGGAGGATGAGCCAGCAAGACTGGATCTTGTGTTCACCCTGAGCAGTTCAGACATTGAGGACATCACTTACGAGAGGCCCCTTGGAGCTAGCGATCACGTGGTTCTGAGTTTTGATTATATAGTAGAGTTACAAGTGGAGAAGGTAACAGGAACTGAAGGGGACAGGCCAAACTATAAAAGTGGGGACTACACAGGTATGAGAAACTTCCTGCAAGAGGTTCAGTGGGACAGAGAAATGGTAGGAAAATCAGTAAACGAGATGATGGAATATGTGGCAACAAAGTGCAAGGAGGCAGAGGAAAGTTTTGTTCCCAAGGGAAACAGAAATAATAGGAAGACCAAAACGAGTCCTTGGTTTACCCGAAGGTGTAGGGAGGCAAAAACTAAGTGCAACAGAGAATGGAAAAGGTACAGGAGGCATAGGACCCAGGAAAACAAGGAGATTAGTAGAAGAGCCAGAAACGAGTATGCACAGATAAGGAGGGAGGCCCAGCGACAGTATGAAAACGACATAGCATCGAAAGTCAAATCTGACCCGAAACTGCTGTATAGCCACATTAGGAGGAAGACAACAGTCAAGGACCAGGTGATAAGGCTGAGGAAAGAAGGTGGAGAACTCACAAGAAACGATCAAGAGGTATGTGAGGAGCTCAACACGAGATCTAAGGAAGTATTTACAGTAGAGACAGGAAGGACTCTGGGGGGACAGACCA
>NC_091303.1:49455171-49515171 GCF_038502225.1 Cherax quadricarinatus | reverse complement strand
AAACCTCATGCACCAACATGTTAAGGACACTACCAGAGTGAGAGGGGAGGATGAACCAGCAAGATTGGACCTTGTGTTCACCCTGGGCAGCTCAGACATTGAGGACATCAAGTATGAGAGTCCCCTAGGAGCTAGCGACCACGTGGTTCTGTGCTTTGAATACATAGTAGAGCTGCAAATGGAGAGAATAACAGGAGTAGAATGGGAAAAACCTGACTATAAAAGAGGGGACTACATAGGGTTGAAGAACTTCCTGCGGGAGGTCCAGTGGGACAGAGAACTGGCAGGAAAGCCAGTAAATGAAATGATGGAATATGTAGCAACAAAATGCAAGGAGGCAGTGGAAAGGTTCATTCCCAAGGGCAACAGTAACAACGGGAAGACCAGAACAAGCCCCTGGTTCACCCGACGGTGTAAGGAGGCAAAAACAAAGTGCAATAGAGAATGGAAAAAGTACAGAAGGCAGAGAACACACGAAAATAGGGAGATCAGTCGCAGAGCCAGGAATGAGTACGCACAGGTAAGGAGGGAGGCCCAGCGACAGTATGAAAATGACATAGCATCGAGAATCAAGACTGACCCGAAACTGTTGTATAGCCACATCAGGAGGAAGACAACAGTCAAAGACCAGGTGATCAGATTAAGGACAGAAGGTGGAGAACTCACAAGAAATGATCAGGAGGTATGTGAGGAGCTGAACAGGAGATTTAAGGAAGTTTTTACAGTAGAGACAGGAAGGGCTGTGGGAAGACAGAACAGAAGGGAACATCAAGAGGGAATATACCAACAAGTGTTGGATGACATACGAACAACTGAGGAGGTGAAGGAGCTCTTAAGTGACCTTGACACCTCAAAGGCGATGGGACCGGACAACATCTCCCCATGGGTCCTTAGAGAAGGAGCAGAGATGCTGTGTGTGCCTCTAACCACAATCTTCAACACATCCCTTGAAACTGGGCAACTACCTGAGAAATGGAAGACAGCTAATGTAGTCCCCATATTTAAGAAAGGAAACAGAAACGAGGCACTAAACTACAGACCTGTGTCTCTGACATGTATCGTGTGCAAGGTCATGGAGAAGATTATCAGGAGGAGAGTGGTCGAACACCTGGAAAGGAACAAGATTATAAATGAAAACCAGCATGGGTTCATGGAAGGCAAATCTTGTATCACAAACCTCCTGGAGTTTTATGACAAGGTAACAGAAGTAAGACACGATAGAGAGGGTTGGGTAGATTGCGTTTTCCTAGACTGCAGGAAGGCCTTTGACACAGTTCCCCACAAGAGATTAGTGCAGAAGCTGGAGGATCAGGCACACGTAAAAGGAAGGGCACTGCAATGGATAAGGGAATACCTGACAGGGAGGCAGCAACGAGTCATGGTACGTGAAGAGGTATCACAGTGGGCGCCTGTTACGAGCGGGGTCCCACAGGGGTCAGTTCTAGGACCAGTGCTATTTTTGATATATGTGAACGACATGATGGAAGGAATAGACTCTGAAGTGTCCCTGTTCGCAGATGACGTGAAGCTGATGAGAAGAATTAAATCGGACGAGGATGAGGCAGGACTGCAAAGAGACCTGGAGAGGCTGGACATGTGGTCCAGTAACTGGCTTCTCGAATTCAATCCAGCCAAATGCAAAGTCATGAAGATTGGGGAGGGGCAAAGAAGACCGCAGACAGAGTATAGGCTAGGTGGACAAAGACTACAGACCTCACTCAGGGAGAAAGACCTTGGGGTGACCATAACACCGAGCACATCACCGGAGGCACACATCAACCAAATAACCGCTGCAGCATACGGGCGCCTGGCAAACCTGAGAATAGCGTTCCGATACCTTAATAAGGAATCGTTCAAGACACTGTACACTGTGTATGTTAGGCCCATACTGGAGTATGCAGCACCAGTCTGGAACCCACACCTGGTCAAGCACGTCAAGAAGTTAGAGAAAGTACAAAGGTTTGCAACAAGGCTAGTCCCAGAGCTCAAGGGAATGTCGTACGAGGAAAGGTTAAGGGAAATCGGACTGACGACACTGGAGGACAGAAGGGTCAGGGGAGACATGATAACGACATACAAGATACTGCGGGGAATAGACAAGGTGGACAGAGATAGGATGTTCCAGAGAGGGGACACAGGGACAAGGGGTCACAACTGGAAGCTGAAGACTCAGACGAGTCACAGGGACGTTAGGAAGTATTTCTTCAGTCATAGAGTTGTCAGCAAGTGGAATAGCCTAGCAAGTGAAGTAGTGGAGGCAGGAACCATACATAGTTTTAAGAAGAGGTATGACAAAGCTCAGGAAGCAGAGAGAGAGAGGATCCAGTAGCGATCAGTGAAGAGGCGGGGCCAGGAGCTGAGTCTCGACCCCTGCAACCACAATTAGGTGAGTACAATTAGGTGAGTACACACACACACAAGAATTGGTGGATATCCAATGGTTTGAACTTGGAGAGAAAGAGTGGGGTAAATCTTAGTAACACTGTCTGCACGGCAGGGATGGGAAGAGGATAAGATTACGACTCCTCCAGCTGAGCCTGAGGAAATCTAGCTGAAAATACGCATGAGCACGAAAGAAAGAGAGAAAGAGAGAGAGAGAGAGAGAGAGAGAGAGAGAGAGAGAGAGAGAGAGAGAGAGAGGGAGAGAGAAAGAGAGAGAGAGAGAGAGAGAGAGAGAGAGAGAGAGAGAAATTATCTGTTTATTTCTTTCCCTCTCCAATATTCGAGGATATAGCTGTCTTGGCGGTCGTGAAGCCTCATCCATTTAACCCTGAGGAACTATTCCTTAATGCAGATCTGCAACTTAACTTGTTGTACAGGGAAATCGCCCGAAAATTCCTGTCTTTCCCTTTCCACGAGCCTTGCGCACCCAGAGGCATCGCTGAACACCCAGACTTCCTAACAACTATCTTGAAACTATATAGTTGTGCTAGATGAGACTGGTTCGTGCTATTACTAATCTTGTAACCGTCACAGTCAGTAAAAACAGTGAGGCGATTATCGTTAATAGATAATAGTACTTTCTTTGTGGATAATTTTCTTTTGAATCATCATGGACTTCTACCATATTTAATGTTAAGATAAAACATTTAATGCTTGCACAAGGCATTCTCTTAACTCTAAAAATACTTGAATCAAAACTATTTTCTTTCTATGTTTTGCATCGTGATGCAGTGACGTGCTGCAAGCACCATAATAATAATAATAATAATAATAATAATAATAATAATAATAATAATAATAATAATTTTATTTATACAATAGCTGACATCAATGACATACTACTGCAAAGAAAGCCGCTTGTTATGCTGGGTGTTCCGGGCAAATAAGGTAAATTTTGACCCAGGATGCGACCCACACCAGTCGACTAACGCCTAGGTACCCATTTTATACTGATAGGTGAACAGGGACAGCAGGTGTCTTAAGGAAACACATCCTTATGTTTTGCAGCTACAGGACACCGTAACATCAACACAGTGGGTAGCCTCATATGTGACAGTATCACACTGGGTTTTCATACTTCATCATCTTCCTCATCGATGGCACTTTGTGCGGAGTAAAAGATCCACACACATAAAATATTATTTTAAGATGTTATTTGTTGTTCAGGAATATGTCTCTTTCCCATTCTCTATAGGTATCTGAATTCTCTCGGCTCCCATTTTCCTTTGACTCCTCCACCCCTTCCTTTCCATCCATCCCTCTCCTCTGTACTGCTCCACCACACCCCTACCAACGTTCCATTTTTTATGACCCTTTCCTCTACACCTGCAGACACGCCTTTACTTAAAAAAATCAATACCTATTCTCTCTTCATTTATGGGTGCCATTAATTCCGGCTTCATCTATAGTGATTGTAATGGCCTATGTATGTTAGAGAATGAAAAGATTTTGACGATCGTTTCAAGGAAAAGAATGTGATTGTTGCTCAGTATGGTGATTGTTTTATTCACTTATACTTGGCTGAACGTGTTTCTTGTTTCTTAGCTGGTTACATGACTAACATGGATCCAGATGTCGCTACAAAGGAAGGTATCCAAGAAAAATCAGGATGTGTAAGCTATTTTTCAAGTAGTTTATCTAAAGAAAATTGACTTAAAAATGGCAACCTATTTTCAATTCACATAGGTTTTTATACGCATTGTAAATAAAAATAACCTCTCTTGTAATGATACGAATCGGTTGCCTTACGGCTGCTGCACACTTCACCACGATCCAAGGAGGTGTAGCCGGAGGTAAAGAAACTCCCAGCGTGTCACTCTCGCTAACACCACCCAAACTGTCGTGTTACTTTGAAAGTAAATTACATTGCAAGAAGCGATACCGTCTTTTTTTCGTATCTCTTTTGGAAGGTTTCCCGAGTCTCAGATGTCGTAAACTAGCTTTCCCCTTGACGTCACGGTAGATGCACAGCTCTTTTGCGTTGACATCATCTAGTCGTGAAGAGGAAAATCTGTGCGAGTGCGGCATTTAACGCCAAATAAATACTGATATGAATGGGGCGACAGTCTGGCGACGCGTTCACCTACTTCTTGCCAATTCAGACTCAGCAATCTTGTCATGATTCTGCGTAATCTCATTCTCAGGGATAATGAAAAATCATTACCGCGATACTCGAGCTTAAAAACCAGTGATTTTAACCATGAAACTCTTGATTAAGTTCATCTCCGGCATGTACAAGCAAAGATGAAGAAGAGGAAGGGAAGGACGAGGTGGAGGAGGAGGAGTGCAAGGAGCAAAATGTGCAGATGGAAGAGGATTACTCGCGTCCTCCAGGAAAGTTTTGGTACTCTTTCGACTATTTTCTGCTGACTGCAAACTGCAGAGCAACATTCTCCTTGCATAACGCGTTTACGAAGGGATGAGGAGGGAAGAGGAGGAGAAATATAGATATTTAACCCTATAAAAAGCATCGGTTGGCCTAAAGTGATGAATGAAAACTTGTAGCGAAGACCATCCATGAAAGGAATACCACGAGATTGGCTGGGTTAGGCAGAGCTTAAGATCAAAGTGGCTTTCTCAGTCTTTGATCTCACCTCGTATCTTCCTCATTATTAATCAGCATAATTACAAAGCTTAAATGAGCACCTGCCCGCCTACCTGAGGCTTTGTTGGAGGATGGTGGAGACCCACTGTGATTTGTGGCCGAGTTGAACCACTGCTTTCTAGGTTTGAATTGATGTTAATTGTTGGTGTTGCGTAGAGTTTGTGTTTCATAGCATCAGTGTTGCTTATTCTTGGTGCTGCAAAGCATCAGTGTTGTTTATTCCTAGTGATGCTATGCATCACCAGGAATAAACTCTTGCTTATTACTAGTGTTACATAGTATTGGTGTTGCTTATTTCTGGCGTTGCATAGTTTTTTCTGTTGCATAGTGCCGGTGTTGCTCACTGTTGATGTTCCGTAGTGTTGATGTTGCTTATTGATGTTGCTGTTTTAGTTGATGTTCATTGTTGCTGCATCGAATTCGTGGCATTGCTCGCGTTGCTTATTGTTACTTATTAAAATTAAAAGTGTTGCTAATAGTTGATGCTGTATTGATGGTGATACTTAATGTTACCTGTTAAGAGTGACGCTTATTGTCAGTGTTGCATATTGTGTTATGTATGTTGCTGTGTTATATACACATGTCGTGCCGAATAGGAAAAACTAGTCAATTATCAAGAACTCATTTAAAATTAAGTTAGAAAAGTTTACAGTAATTAATTATATGTTTAAAGATATACTATTTTTGATTTATGTTAATGTAAAAATTAATAATTTTGTACCATAAGAACCTTAGAAAACTTACCCAACCTTATTATAACAATCGCAATTTAGTTTAGCCTAATCAAACTAAATATATTTTAGAGAAATTTACAATAACTTAATAATAAACAAACACAATGAAATATATTTTTTTCGTTAGGTTCACAATGATTTTTGCGAAATTATTGCATACACAATTTTTCGCTTGCCTTATTCGGCAAGAAGGGCGTGGCTATTTAAACCAAAATCGCAAGTTCCACCTATTCAGTACCTATAATTTATATATCATGGGACTATACCTGTGTGCCGACGCTGGCTGACACCTACATCCATCAGTGTCGGGCGACAAGGAGGAGCTGCTGATCACGAGGAGGAGCCCAAGATCAACAAGGACAGGGATATAAGCCAACAGTATTAATTTGTCCCAGTAGGATCAGAGACCTTGGGATCATGGCGAAAAATGTCACACATTTCCTTAAAGAACTGAGCTCTAAACTCATCGACACCACCAGGGACCCAAGGACAGCCACTTTCATGCTCCAGCGCCTCAGCGTGGCCATCCAGAGGGGAAATGCTTGCTGCATACTGGGCTCACGTCCGGCTTCAGAGGAGCTGGAGGAGATTCATAATCTTTAATATATACCAATATATTCATCCTTGTGTCTCCTGTCAGTGTATTTTATTAATAAAGTTCACATAGAATATACAATATAGTGGGTGGTAGGAGATGAAAATATTCAAAGAGCTCCGGGGAGAACCATGAGTTTTCCCTGAGGTACGTTTATTGTCTTCTCTGAACATGAGGCTCCCCAGTCTAGTTCTGGTGGTACCTTAAAATTTTTTATATTTATATGTTACGCAGTGACATGCAGAAAAACTATTTTATATAACATAGTTCTGGGAGTATACTGAAAGCTGACGTGTATTATCCCCTGAGAGCGGACGCGTTTTATTCCTGTCACACGCAGAGCGGCCAGGACAGGAGCAGATGTGTTTAGGCAGTAGGTTACACACAGCAGAGACAGCGAGACGAAGCGGTCTTGAGTAGGTGGTATTGGGTAAGTTTTTTTTTTAGTGTATTCAATTTTGTGTATTTTCTGCTCTCATTTATTTGTAAAGTGGTAGTGTGTGCGAGGGCCTGTGTTTTAGAGAGCATTTAAAATTTCAACTGTAGGCTAAGTGGCCGGCAGGAAGGAAGGGGGGGGGTTGTCTTAGAGCCCCCCAGTTTATACATTTTAACTCAGTATCAGTGTGCTAGTGAGTTAATGTGAACTGGAGTGTGCTGGTTTTTTTGAGTAGATTGTATATTGTAAATAAGTTACTATTAATATAGATATATTTTTGTATAGGTGAGTTTTTATGTCCTTCCTTATACAACGTTAATTATTTGCACTCATGCTTCTTAATTTGTATGAGTATATGCTAGCCCAAAAGTTGCTGTTTTTTCAGTGTAATTATATAACCACTAGACAGCAGTGTGAGCAGCCTTTAGGAGCCAGGAACATTTTATTGAAGAGAGTGGTGAAGCAATGTAAAAAGAGAGCAAATGAGAGAGTGGGTGAGATGTTATCAACAAATTTTGTTGAAAATAAGAAAAAGTTTTGGAGTGAGATTAACAAGTTAAGGAAGCCTAGAGAACAAATGGATTTGTCAGTTAAAAATAGGAGAGGAGAGTTATTAAATGGAGAGTTAGAGGTATTGGGAAGATGGAAGGAATATTTTGAGGAATTGTTAAATGTTGCTGAAGATGGGGAAGCTGTGATTTCGTGTATAGGGCAAGGAGGAATAACATCTTGTAGGAGTGAGGAAGAGCCAGTTGTGAGTATGGGCGAAGTTCGTGAGGCAGTAGGTAAAATGAAAGGGGGTAAGGCAGCCGGGATTGATGGGATAAAGATAGAAATGTTAAAAGCAGGTGGGGATATAGTTTTGGAGTGGTTGGTGCAATTATTTAATAAATGTATGGAAGAGGGTAAGGTACCTAGGGATTGGCAGAGAGCATGCATAGTTCCTTTGTATAAAGGCAAAGGGGACAAAAGAGAGTGCAAAAATTATAGCGGGATAAGTCTGTTGAGTATACCTTGTAAAATGTATGGTAGAGTTATTATTGAAAGAATTAAGAGTAAGACGGAGAATAGGATAGCAGATGAACAAGGAGGCTTTAGGAAAGATAGGGGGTGTGTGGACCAGGTGTTTACAGTGAAACATATAAGTGAACAGTATTTAGATAAGGCTAAAGAGGTTTTTGTGGCATTTATGGATTTGGAAAAGGCGTATGACAGGGTGGATAGGGGGGCAATGTGGCAGATGTTGCAGGTGTATGGTGTAGGAGGTAGATTACTGAAAGCAGTGAAGAGATTTTACGAGGATAGTGAGGCTCAAGTTAGAGTATGTAGGAAAGAGGGAGATTATTTCCCAGTAAAAGTAGGCCTTAGACAAGGATGTGTGATGTCACCTTGGTTGTTTAATATATTTATAGATGGGGTTGTAAGAGAAGTAAATGCGAGGGTCTTGGCAAGAGGCGTGGAGTTAAAAGATAAAGAATCACACATAAAGTGGGAGTTGTCACAGTTGCTCTTTGCTGATGACACTGTGCTCTTGGGAGATTCTGAAGAGAAATTGCAGAGGTTGGTGGATGAATTTGGTAGGGTATGCAAAAGTAGAAAATTAAAAGTGAATACAGGAAAGAGTAAGGTTATGAGGATAACAAAAAGATTAGGTGATGAAAGATAGGATATCAGATTTGAGGGAGAGAGAATGGAGGAGGTGAATGTATTCAGATATTTGGGAGTGGACGTGTCAGCGGATGGGTCTATGAAAGATGAGGTAAATCATAGAATTGATGAGGAGAAAAGGGCGAGCGGTGCACTTAGGAGTCTGAGGAGACAAAGAACTTTATCCTTGGAGGCAAACAGGGGAATGTATGAGAGTATAGTTTTACCAACGCTCTTGTATGGGTGTGAAGCATGGGTGATGAATGTTGTAGCGAGGAGAAGGCTGGAGGCAGTGGAGATGTCATGTCTGAGGGCAATGTGTGGTGTGAATATAATGCAGAGAATTCATAGTTTGGAAGTTAGGAGGAGGTGCGGGATTACCAAAACTGTCCAGAGGGCTGAGGAAGGGTTGTTGAGGTGGTTCGGACATGTAGAGAGAATGGAGCGAAACAGAATGACTTCAAGAGTGTATCAGTCTGTAGTGGAAGGAAGGCGGGGTAGGGGTCGGCCTATAAAGGTTGGAGGGAGGGGGTAAAGGAGGTTTTGTGTGCGAGGGGCTTGGACTTAGAGCAGGCATGCGTGAACATGTTTGATAGGAGTGAATGGAGACAAATGGGTTTTAATACTTGATGTGCTGTTGGAGTGTGAGCAAAGTAACATTTATGAAGGGGTTCAGGGAAACCGGCAGGCCGGACTTGAGTCCTGGAGATGGGAAGTACAGTGCCTGCACTCTGAAGGAGGGGTGTTAATGTTGCAGTTTAAAAACTGTAGTGTAAAGCACCCTTCTGGCAAGACAGTGATGGAGTGAATGATGGTGAAAGTTTTTCTTTTTCGGGCCACCATGCCTTGGTGGGAATCGGCCAGTGTGTTAATAAAAAAAAATAATATATAATGTAGTAGGTTGGTAGACAGCAACCACCCAGGGAGGTACTACCGTCCTGCCAAGTGAGTGTAAAACGAAAGCCTGTAATTGTTTTACATGATGGTAGGATTGCTGGTGTCTTTTGTCTGTCTCATAAATATGCAAGATTACAGGTACTTCTTGCTACTTCTACTTACACTTAGGTCACACTACACATACATGTACACGTTTATTAATACACTCATCTGAGTTTTCTTTGATTTTATCTTAATAGTTCTTGGTCTTATTACTTTTCCTTTTATATCCATGGGGAAGTGGAATAAGAATCTTTCCTCCGTAAGCCATGCATGTTGTAAGTCAGATAAAAGGCCGGGAACAATGGGCTAGTAACCCCTTTTCCTGTAATAAATTACTAAAAAGAATAAGAAGAAGAAAATTGTCAAAGTGGTAAGTCTGAATGAGCGTGGATATTGTGCAAATGATAAGAGATGATTGTGGATGTTATGAATGAGAAGCTGGATGTCCCGGAATTAAGCGAAACAAGGCTGAAGGGGGTTGGAGAGTTTCAGTGGAGAGGAATAAATGGAATTAGGTCAGGGGTTTCAAATAGAGTTAGAGCTAAAGAAGGAGTAGCAATAATGTTGAAGGATAAAGTATGGCAGGAAAAGAGGGACTATAAATGTATTAATTCAAGGATTATGTAGAGCAAAATAAAGATTGGCTGTGAAAAGTGGGTTATAGTAAGCGTATATGCACCTGGAGAAAAGAGAAGTGTAGAAGAGAGATTTTGGGAAATGTTGAGTGAATGCATAGGGAGTTTTGAACCAAGTGTGAGAGTAATGGTGGTTGGGGATTTCAATGCTAAAGTGGGCAAAAATGTTGTGGAGGGAGTAGTAGGTAAATTTGGGGTGCCAGGGGTAAATGTAAATGGAGAGCCTTTAATTGAGCTATGGGTAGAAAGAGGTTTGGTAATTAGTAATACATATTTTATGAAGACGATAAATAAATATACAAGGTATGATATAGCATGTAATGAAAGTAGTTTGTTAGATTATGTATTTGTGGATAAAAGGTTGATGGGTAGCCTCCAGGATGTACACGTTTATAGAGGGGCAACTGATATATCTGATCATTATTTAGTTGTAGCTACAGTTAGAGTAAGAGGTAGATGGGAAAAGAGGAAAATGGCAACAACAAGCAAGAGGGAGGTGAAAGTGTATAAACTAAGGGAGGAGAAAGTTCGGGTGAGATACAAGCAACTATTGGCAGAAAGGTGGGCTGGTGCAAGTATGAGTAGTGGGGGGGGGGGGTTGAAGAGGGTTGGAATAGTTTTAAAAATGCAGTATTAGAATGTGGGGCAGAAGTTTGTGGTTATAGGAGGGTGGGTGCAGGAGGAAAGAGGAGTGATTGGTGGAATGATGAATTAAAGGGTGTGATAAAAGAGAAAAAGTTAGCTTACGAGACGTTTTTATAAAGCAGAAGTGTTATAAGAAGAGTAGAGTATATGGAGAGTAAAAGAAAGGTGAAGAGAGTGGTGAGAGAGTGCAAAAGGAGAGCAGATGATAGAGTGGGAGAGGCACTGTCAAGAAATTTTAATGAAAATAAGAAAAAAAATTGGAGTGAGTTAAACAAGTTAAGAAAGCCTAGAGAATGAATGGATTTGTCAGTTAAAAGCGGAGTAGGAGAGTTAATAGATGGGGAGATGGAGGTTTTGGGTAGATGGCGAGAATATTTTGAGGAACTCTTAAATGTCGACGAAGAAGGGGAAGCGGTAATTTCATGCATTGGCCAGGGAGGTATACAGGATGTGAGTGTGGTGGAGGTACGTGAGGCATTACGTAGAATGAAAGGTGGTAAAGCAGCTGGAACTGATGGGATCATGACAGAAATGTTAAAAGCAGGGGGGGATATAGTGTTGGAGTGGTTGGTACTTTTGTTTAATAAATGTATGAAAGAGGGGAAGGTACCTAGGGATTGGCGGAGAGCATGTATAGTCCCTTTATATAAAGGGAAGGGGGACAAAAGAGATTGTAAAAAATATAGAGGAATAAGTTTACTGAGTATACCAGGAAAAGTGTACGGTAGGGTTATAATTGAAGGAATTAGAGGTAAGACAGAATGTAGGATTGCGGATGAGCAAGGAGGTTTCAGAGTGGGTAGGGGATGTGTAGATCAAGTGTTTACATTGAGGCATATATGTGAACAGTATTTAGATAAAGGTAGGGAAGTTTTTATTGCATTTATGGATTTAGAACAGGCATATGATAGAGTGGATAGGGGAGCAATGTGGCAGATGTTGCAAGTATATGGAATAGGTGGTAAGTTATTAAATGCTGTAAAGTTTTTTTTATGATAGTGAGGCTCAGATTACGGTGTGTAGAAGAGAGGGAGACTACTTCCCGGTAAAAGTAGGTCTTAGACAGGGATGTGTAATGTTACCATGGTTGTTTAATATATTTATAGGTGGGGTTGTAAAAGAAGTAAATGCTAGGGTGTTCGGGAGAGGGGTGGGATTAAATTATGGGGAATCAAATACAAAATTTGAATTGACACAGTTGCTTTTTGCTGATGATGCTGTGCTCATGGGAGATTCTAAAGAAGAATTGCAAAGGTTAGTGGGTGAGTTTGGGAATGTGTGTAAAGGTAGAAAGTTGAAAGTGAACATAGAAAAGAGTAAGGTGATGAGGGCATCAAATGATTTAGATAAAGAAAAATTGGATATCAAATTGGGAAGGAGGAATATGGAAGAAGTGAATGATTTCAGATACTTGGGAGTTGACGTATCGGCAGATGGATTTGAGGTTAATCATAGAATTGATGAGGGGAAAAAAGGTGAGTGGTGCGTTGAGGTATATTTGGAGACAAAAAACGTTATCTATGGAGGCAAAGAAAGGAATGTATGAAAGTATAGTAGTACCAACACTCTTATATGGGTGTGAAGCTTGGGTTGTGAATGCAGCAGCGAGGAGGTGGCTGGAGGCAGTGGAGAAGTCCTGTTTAAGGGCAATGTGTGGTGTAAATATTATGCAGAAAATTCGGAGTATGGAAATTAGGAGAAGGTGTGGAGTTAATAAAAGTATTAGTCAGAGGGCTGAAGAGGGGTTGTTGAGGTGGTTTGGTCATTTAGAGAGAATGGATCAAAGCAGAATGACATGGAGAGCGTATAAATCTGGGTAGGGGTCGTCCTCGAAAAGGTTGGAGGCAGGGGGTAAAGGAGATTTTGTGGGCGAGGGGCCTGGACTTCCAGCAAGCATGCATGAGCGTGTTAGGAGTGAATGGAGACGAATGGTATTTGGGACCTGATGATCTGTTGGAGTATGAGCAGGGTAATATTTAGTGAAGGGATTCAGGGAAACTGGTTATTTTTATATAGCCGGACTTGAGTCCTGGAAATGGGAAGTACAATGCCTGCACTCTAAAGGAGGGTTTTGGGATATTGGCAATTTGGGGATATGTTGTGTATCTTTATACGTATATGCTTCTAAGCTGTTGTGTTCTGAGCACCTCTGCAAAAACAGTGATTATGTGTGAGTGAGGTGAAAGTGTTGGGGATTTTCTTTCTTTTTCGATCACCCTGCCTCGTTGGGAGACGGCCGACTTGTTAAAAAAACAACAACAATATATATATATATATATATATATATATATATATATATATATATATATATATATATATATATATATATATATATATATATATATAATGCAAAACAACCACCTTGAAAGAATAGAGAAATTCCAAGCGCTTTCGTGACTACTCACATTATCAAGGAACTATGAAAGTAAAGCATCCAAGGAAGCTATATAAGGGGTCTGGCCAGCACCTCACTATCAGATCCCACAACGGTTAAACAACGGTTAATTCATCTTTGCCTTTCAGTAGAAGTTTTGTTTTATTGAAATTGCTGTTAACGGTTTCTAGGGGATTTTTCCTAAGTATAGAATAGGTTTCAGTATCATCTAAGAGATTATTCATTTTTTCTTGGTAATCATTTTCTTTCATAATTACTATTGCATTTATTTTGTCTGCTTTAGTAAGGCGCAAATTTTTATTGTTATTAAGTGTATCATAAGACTTAAAGAATCTTTGAGGGCAATTGGGAATGTTTGGTTTTAACATAGAGCTATATACCATTCCCTTACTAATATTAATTTCATCAGAGGATAAATCAGAAAAATTTTCAAAGTTACGAAAGGCTTTTGCAATTTCAACATTATTAAGTTTTTTTGAAGTTGCAAAACTTAGGCCAAAACCTAGAGCAGCAGTTGTGTGTTTGTCTAAAATTTCATCTGATAAGTTAATTACAAAATTGTTATTAGCATGCTTTGTCCAAACAAACATACAACTGCTGCTCTAGGTTTTGGCCTAAGTTTTGCAACTTCAAAAAAACTTAATAATGTTGAAATTGCAAAAGCCTTTTGTAACTTTGAAAAATTTTCTGATTTATCCTCTGATGAAATTAATATTAGTAAAGGAATGGTATACAGCTCTATGTTAAAACCAAACATTCACAATTGCCCTCAAAGATTCTTTAAGTCTTATGATGCACTTAATAACAATAAAAATTTGCGCCTTACTAAAGCAGACAAAATAAATGCAATAGTAATTATGAAAGAAAATGATTACCAAGAAAAAATGAATAATCTCTTAGATGACACTGAAACCTATTCTAAACTTAGGAAAAATCCCCTAGAAACCGTTAACAGCAATTTCAATAAAACAATAAAACTTCTACTGAAAGGCAAAGATGAATTAGTCAAACAATTTACTTCCACTAATCCATCTTTACCTTACATGTATGGACTAATAAAAACACACAAACCAGGGAATCCAGTCAGACCAATTATTAGCTCCATAGGGTCAGTTTCATATAAATTATCCAAATGGCTTGTTGATATTTTGAGCCCTATTGTTGGCAAAATTTCTAACTTTAATGTTAAAAACAACATAGACTTGGTTGATAAATTAAGCTCCTTGACTGACTTAAATGATTTTAACATGGTTAGTTTTGATGTTACTTCCTTGTTTACAAAAGTTCCTGTTGATGATTTATTAAGTTTCTTATCTGAAGAACTCGTTAACTATGATTTACCATTGCCAGTTCCTACTATCATTAAACTTATTAAACTTTGCATTGTTGATGCAAAATTTGTATTTAATGATAAGTTTTACACTCAGAAGTTTGGTATGGCAATGGGAAACCCTCTTTCACCTGTTCTTAGTAACCTATACATGGAATTTTTTGAAACAAGGTTACTTAACACAATCCTCCCTAATAGAGCTAAATGGTTCAGATATGTTGATGATATTTTGTGTCTTATGCCCAAAAATGTAGATATACACCATTTCCTAGGAAAATTAAATAGCTTAGCCCATTCTATAAACTTTACTGTTGAGTTTGAAGAAAATAACTCATTGCCTTTTCTAGATGTTTTAATTATTAAGGGTAATAATGAATTCAAATTTAAAATTTACAGAAAACCTACAAATAACTGTTCCTATGTCCACTATTATTCCTTGCATCAAGATAGAGTCAAACTGTCTGTTTTCTCATCAATGTTTCTGAGAGCTTTACGAATTTGTAGTCCTGAGTTCATAGATGAGAAAATATCCAAAATTTATGAAATAGGTAATGATTTAAAATACCCAAGAAATGTAATTGATAAATCTTTTAAAGTTGCTAGAAATACTTTTTACAATCCAAAAAGGGACAACCAGCCTTATTCAACTAAAAATATGTTGGTTCTCCCTTACCATGAAAACTTGGTTGATATGCCTTCTCTTCTTAAGACTTTTAATATTAAAGTTGTATTCAAAAATCTTGATACAGTAAAAAAAACTTTTGATAAAGAATTCCCCCCAAAATGCTGATGGATGTGTCTATAAGATTCCTTGTAAAATTTGCGATAAAGTTTATTACGGTCAAACTGGTAAAAATCTCGAACTAAGATTAAAACAACATAAATATAGCATTAGAACTGGACAAGATTCCAATGCTCTATTTATTCATGTAAGAGATTTTAACCATCCAATTGATTTTCAAAAAGTTGAGAAAGTAGTATCAAGCAAGTCCATGGTCGACAGGAATATAATTGAATCTTGTTTCATAAAAAGCAGTTTTGACAATAATATGAATATTTCCTTTGGTTTATATAAATTAGATCCATTTATAATAGAATTTGGGAAGAATTTAATAATACACTGGACAAATAATTTTTAAATTTTCTTGGGTAGAATAGTTTGTGGGGTGAGTTGTGCAAAGGACCTATCCAAGTTGGGTCGGCGCGCGTCAGGTGTTTAACTGTTGTGGGATCTGATAGTGAGGTGCTGGCCAGACCCCTTATATAGCTTCCTTGGATGCTTTACTTTCATAGTTCCTTGATAATGTGAGTAGTCACGAAAGCGCTTGGAATTTCTCTATTCTTTCAAGGTGGTTGTTTTGCATATTCTGAAATCACCTGTTTACTGTGATCTTATTGCATATATATATATATATATATATATATATATATATATATATATATATATATATATATATATATATATATATATTATGTATATGCAAGGAATTCGCAAGAGTAGGCGAAATATACACAAACACTGATCTCTGGCTGAAGGAGACTCGAACCTACGAACCTTGGAACAAGGTACGCAGTGCTTTACCAATCTACCCACACTGGATCAATACCTTGGAGTCCAGCTTTGACTTTGATCCAAGGCAGCCAGCTTTCAGGGAGAAGGTGATCTCATCCCCTGCATGCATCAGCTAGAGATATTAACAATGCAGCTTTCAGAGAGAAGGCTTGCAGCTTTTCATCTCGTCCCCTGCATGCATCAGCCTTACTAGAGATATTAACAATGCAAGGAATTAGCTGATTTTTAGAATAATTCTTTCCATCCAGGAAGAACTAGGAACTATGACTCTGGCTTCCACTAGATTATTGCAAACCTGTGTATGGTTAAATATGGCACTGAATTTTTGTCCTGTTCGGATCGAGTATCAGTGTTGTGATAACCTAGCATCAAGTGGTTTTCCAGTCTGCTCCACATAAGTTAAAGCCACTACACCAGACCTTGTACACACCACTACCAGGATGCTGGGAATTAGGTCAACAACTTTTTTTTATAAGCAATATAAAAATACCACTAGTTCAAGAAATTTGGTCCTCTCTACTGCACACAGTTTTTGAAAATTGAAGCTGATTGGATGAGCAAAATAAGAGTTGGAGAAAGAATAAAAAAAAGGGCATCCTTTTTTTAAGGTAACCCTTCGTGGATGCCTAATTACGAGGCATGATTAACACGTAACTGCATGTGTCAGGTGGTCACACATGTGTCAGGTGGTCACACTTGTGTCATGTGGTCATACTTTTCAGCTCTGGAACAAACCAGCTATTTCTTATTATTTTTTAATTTTAGCATTGTGTTTAATGCTTGTATCTAGGACAGGAACCTGGAAATAAATGGTATACAATACCTACACAATGGAAAAATAAACACAAACAGTATATTGTGATCCTTTATGGAAAACGTTTCACCCACACAGTGGGCTTTACCAAGTCACAAACCTAACATAGCTATAACATCTTGCCAAGAAACTTCATCGTTATCCCACATAACTACATACGCACCCGCCAGTCCCATGCAGATCCTTATCAGATCCAATGTATCCAGCATTCTCCACCCGACTCCATCCTGCTTGTGACTTGATAAAGCCCACTGTGTGGGCGAAACGTTGTCGATAAAGGATCACATTACACTGCGCACGTGTTCATTTTTTTCCAGGAGAGGAACCTGTTCTTCTCCTCAATAGGTTTGTACACTATCATATAATTTG
The DNA here is from genome assembly GCF_038502225.1 of Cherax quadricarinatus. Classification (NCBI taxonomy): domain Eukaryota; kingdom Metazoa; phylum Arthropoda; class Malacostraca; order Decapoda; family Parastacidae; genus Cherax; species Cherax quadricarinatus. The sequence continues at coordinate 49,498,012 of NC_091303.1, read as the reverse complement.
TCTGTGGAACCTTCCTTCAATTATTTTACTAAGATTACTTATTCTTAGCACCTTCATTATTTAATATAGCAAGACATTTGAGAACTGACTGGTTCAAATTTTATGTTGTGTGTGTAGACAACTGGTGATATGTCTTCTGCTAATACTTATGATTTATGCAAATAATTAAACATAATAGATACTATTACAGTAATTATAAAAACTTTTTAAATAAGCGAAATCCGTAACACAAATAATTCACCTGTACATCTCATTGTATACTCTAGACTGCTCTGTAAACACATTAGTTTTCTTTTAGGTTTTATTATGCTTGAAAATACTTTATCTCTGATTGTTTACTGGAAAAATATTAAAAATATATAAACTCTAATAATTTATGATCATGGAATCACTGGTATATAATACCGAGAAGTTGATGAGTAAGACACATATATAACACTTAGCTAGAGTTACTGTTGATACTAGTCACTGTTATAGCAGGATTCTTCAGTCGAATACTGACGATTATAACACTCATAACATATGAGACAGTCTAAGTGGAGAGGGAATTTTGAGGTTATCAGTTCCTCAACCCTGGTAGATGAAACATCAACTTGTCTGTACTATATATTTATAATATGAAACTTTTCTGACACAGCAACACACTGGTTCTCTTCTCCAACTGTTTAGCATGACCTACTAGTGGACCCTGCTCACCTGAGGCGTCATCTCCAGCTGTTGCACTTCGCTTCTAGCTCAAGAATTTAAGGTCTGTCTTCTTTCCTCTATTTTAGACTAAGAAATTGAACACTATTAAATCTGAGAGACTGAGATGAAAATTACCTCTCCACTTCTACTGTCTCTAGTGTTATACTTGCGGGGATTCGACTAGTTTAAGGTGTATTATCACTCTTAAAATAAGATAAAATACATTTCAGCTTTCTTGGCATGTGCCATGTATGTGTATAGGCCTCATTTTGCACGGCCGAAAATTCTCGAGATTCTTAATGGATGCACATGTGGCTTACTTAGCTAATGATTCCTCTAGACTTTGAAAATATACTTATGAGAAATAGTTCTTGAATTATAATCTTTCTTCCTGCAGTGATATTACTGATTTATTTTTAATCTTGTTACAGTGGACAAGAGAAGCCAGAAGTTTGACTTGCTTTCTAGTGAAAGCAATCTCGTAACAATATTGTGTTGTGTTGATAGTGGGTTTTGTTGATATTGTGTTGTGTTGATAGTGGGTTTTGTTGATATTGTGTTGTGTTGATATTGTGTTTTGTTGATATTGTGTTGTGTTGATAGTGGGTTTTGTTGATATTGTGTTGTGTTGATATTGTGTTTTGTTGATATTGTGTTGTGTTGATAGTGGGTTTTGTTGATATTGTGTTGTGTTGATATTGTGTTTTGTTGATATTGTGTTGTGTTGATAGTGGGTTTTGTTGATATTGTGTTGTGTTGATATTATGTTTTGCTGGTTTTGCGTTTTATATTGTCTTAGTAGCTCTGTTCTGGTGTTTCTTTGAGATGGTAACATATATGTAGTGGTGCTATGTGGGTTACTTAATTTAGGTGTAAAGCAACACAAGACTGGTTTATGTGGTGTTTTATGACTGATATTGTAAATAAATGGTGAATGTCGACAATACAATTAATTAACGTAGTCTCTTTGTTGATTCTCACAGCACGCGTCATTATGGAACAAAACCAGTTAACGTGGGCTAGTAGACTTTTTGCTGAGCAAGTACTAAGCATTTTTATACTATACGCCATTTAAAACAGATATCTTTACTGCAGAAACGTTTCTTCTGCGAAATGCCAGAGAAAGCTGTCTAAAATATTTAAGTTAATTTGCATTCGACTGAAGAAGTCTGCTGAGCAGTCGATAAGTTCTGACAATTGAAACCCATACCTGTTGTATACTTGTGTTACTCATTTACTTATCGGTATTTTACACCATTAATAGAATGATAGTCACATCCTACTCAAATATTACCCGTTTTACTCATATATAATTGTCAAGCCTAAATGTGACCACTCGCACTAGACGCCCTATAAAAGCTGTAATTTTTCTAATTGTTGTGTGAACAGTACTTAACGAAGCCCACTTGAGGGTCAAACGTTATGCTAATGAAGACTTCACCCAATTGTCTATTTACCTCGTTTATTTTTTTGTAGTAAATGCATTTTTATTTTTAAAAGGCTATTAGATAAGTGCGTAATCTCGATTCAAGTGTTTCTCCTAAACACATAAAATAATATTGACGAGTGGGGAATGAAATCAATTAGTCAGCCGCCACTGCACATTTAGGACAATGACCTTTCGTGACCAAGAGCTTGTTTATACCCAGTGTTGACAAATGACAAATTATAGTGATAAGTGACTGCCAGACTTCGCGAAACTGTGTTCGCATGTGTGTGAAAGTTAAGGCCAGTTAATTTTTTTTAGTTAGGCTTGGCTTATAGCGCTGTTGAAAGATTGAACCTATCAGATTTATTTGCTTACGAGAGAATACTTATAAGCGTATAATTATTTATTATTATTATTATCGTACGGTTCAAACTAGCTGGTAGTCAAACAGCGCACGGGGAACAGTTTAATCCACATAATCCATACAAGGGTAGAACCATTTCCCTGAATCAAAAACCCTTCATTTCAACGCCTTCAAGAAAAAAAAATGTATAATAGATAATTACTTCAGAACTTTAATAATTAAATTTAATCTTACTGAAACAGAGATTATTTTTCAAATTTCTGTGTTATGAGTATTACTCTGGGATCCCTGGTATATTGAGGTTGGGGGATTTAAAGGAAGTAGAGCATTTACTTGATGTCTGGATTTTTTTTTAGTTTAACAATAAAATAATCTCGAATGGATTTTCTTTTCTCTTAGGAATGGCGATTGGAATTAATGAAGTGTTTCTGCAGCATTTTCCAAACCACCATTATGACTATCACAGGTAAGACCCTGAAGGGGTGAGGGGGAAAGTGGGGACAGACGAAGAAAAACTCTGGAGAAGAATGTCTTGAGTAGTAGAAAAAGAGCCGAGGCTAAACCCAGAAGCAGAACATTGCAGATGTAGACGAGCATAAAAAAAGCAGGACACTTCCTGAGTTTGCTGATTGTTAGGCAGGAGGAACAATAGAAGAGGCAGCTTGAAGATTTAAGATGACAGATGTGTCAGTTTACTGCTGTACGTCAGTAACGGAGTCATTTTTGAGTTCTGAAGGATGATTTCGTTTTTTACCGTTTCAAGTTATAAAAAAAAATATTGAAGTGTGACTAAGTTTTCAGGAGTGTTGTTAAGCTTAACAGTTCCTTGTTGAAGTCGAGAGATAACTTCCTCCCAATGGCTCGCCTTGCTGTGTGGTTCAGTCGTGTAGGCCAAATTTTCTTAAGTCATATCTTCTTTTTATTCCTCGATTTGTTCATTTTCTTCCACTTCCTCGGATAGTTCAGTAGGTTGGAAGACTTGAGACGAAGGCTGTGAATGGTCAGTTGGTGGTATATCATCATTGTCATTTGTAGGAGTCTTGTCATTGGGTGGAGGTGGCTCTGAACAAGAGCAGCTGCAAGGTTCTGGAAACATTTCTTCAGGTGCTGCAAAGCTGATGATTTTTGGAGAAATCGTGGGTATATCAGCTGAAGGTGGAGAATGAGGGATGGTAAATCTTGGCATGTTGTTGAGTCTGAAGAGTTCATAGAGAGTTGTGTTAAAGGATCCAGATTGTAATTCATTTTGCTTGTGAGCAAAAGATGATGCAATAGTAAATTTTTGTGGAGAGCAGTCAGGTAGTCGAGAGATTAAGTTGCTAGTGGAGGGCGTCGGTTGAGTGGCTCTGAGAATTTTGGTGGTATCAGCTTGCAATTTTGTGATGGCAGGATACGCTGGAGATTTTGTAGATGTTTTGATTTGTTCCTTTTGGTTTTTCTTGATAATTTCTTTCCTCATAGGGCACTTAACAACAAGAGGGCGATGTTCACTCTTACAGTTCAGATATTTTTAACGAGAGGTGGTAGTGCAAGCTTTGAAACCATGTCTTTCACAGCCACAAGTTGAGCAGAATTTCTTATCCGTGATAGGACAGTCGTTGGAGAGATGAAGGTAGGAGTAATAGCTCTAAAGGGGCTGATGTGTTGAAATCACTCAACTTTAGTATGGCTAGGATTTACTCTGGTACATCTTCTCCTCATGCCCAAACCACCTAAACAATCCCTCCACAGCCCTCTGAATTATATTTTTGGGTAACTTCATATAGTCTTTTAATATCTATTCCCCTAATTCTCATAATATTCCCTCTGCATATTGCCATCGAACCTGATATTTCCACTGCCTCTAGCCTCCTCCTCGTTGCAACGTTTAGAATCAACGTTTCACCCGTTTAGCTGTGCTTGTACCACTAGACTCGCACATTCCCCATTTTGTTTCTATACAGCTCTAGTCTTTACAACTGCTTCAATACCCTCTTCTCATCATTTTACTCTCATCTGTTTTGTTAACCTAATCTTTCATAGATCCAATTGCCGATAAAGCCATTCCCAAATATCTAAACACATTTACTTCCTCCATACTCCCTTTAATCAATACGTAATCCTTTATTTCCTAGATTTTTTGTCACTTTCCTCATCATACTGTTCCCAATGTTTTCTTAAAATTCCCTCTATTGCATTCCCTCCGACATTAATTTACTAACACTACACAAAGTCACACAGTGTGACTTTGTAAATGGTCCAAGTCGGACCGAAACGTCGTCGTAAGCTTCTCTCTTTTATGTGCGGGTTATTTGTGTATCGTTCCAGTCACGGTATTGTGCCTTTTTTTGTTATTTAATTTACTAACCTTCACAATTTATCTTCAGAATCTAGCAAATCTATTTTATATTAGTCAAACTTTAAAGAATAAAAGGAAAAAAGAATATTTTTGTTTTCATCAGACTGTCTACAACTCTGAAAGAGTTCTTAATTTAATTAAATAAAATCAGCACTAGTCCTCATAGCACAATTATGTATCTTCCATAAATGTGTGAGGAGCCATAATATTTGATAAAGTGGCACCTAATGTGTCTTTCAACAAAAGATACATTAGCATTTGAGGACTGAAGTCAATCGTAAGAATCATACATAAAAATAACCTGCACTTAGTAAGACAATCTAATGATGAAATTCTGAAGGTGATCGATAAAGGCATTCTCCACTTACCGCATTAAACCTATTAAACAAATCGTTTTAATAAAATTTTCAAAGCAAATCTTCCTCTGGTCAAAATTTGCAAGTAACGATCAGAAGAGCCATTCTCCGGTTATTGTTTGGAATCCATTACTCCCCACTTTTTTAGGTCAGTATACTGGCCAATATGAAGTACACTGATGGAATCGATACTGATCCTTAATTCGTCTTAGATGCTCAAGTATTTACAGTTTCAGTCCTCTCCCAAAATGTAATCTCATTTTCTCTCTCTCTCTCTCTCAAAAAAAAAAAAAAAAAAAAATGGAAGATGGACAAATTGGCACCTACACACTGCAATAACAATCCACAGCTTCGTCTAAGTAAACTACACCAGTGATGTAAATTTGAAGCTTTCGAAAATGACTGAAAATAACGTAGACATCGTGATATCAATTTGAGTCTCCCTGTATTATTATTATAATCAAAAAGAAGCGCTAAGCCACAAGGGTTATACAGCGCTGCAGGGTAGGGAAGGAAGCGAGGGTTTTGGGCGGTAGAAGGGGGGAGGGATGATCAGTAGGTTACAGAAAACAGCGGGGCAGGGGATAGTGTGGGGGTAGAGGGCAGCAAGAGATTGAGGTAGAAAGGGCTGAGGGTATCATCAGAGTTTGTGAAGTCAGTTGTTGTCAAAAAGTCAATGAGAGAGTCCGGGTGAAAGGTGGGTCCATCAGCGAGAAGGGAAGGTAAAGAGAGAGCAGAAAAGCGAAGACGATGTTCGAGGTATATTCTGCGTGCTCGTTGATAAAGTGGGCAGTCTAACAGAATGTGGCTGACCGATAATGGAACCTGACAATTCTCAGAGAGAGGAGCAGGGCGCCTCTCCATGAGATATCCATGAGTAAGACGAGTATGGCCAATGCGAAGACGGGAGAGAGTAGTCTCTCAACCTTGACACTGGTGACAAGAAGACTGCCAGTAACCAATACTCGGTTTAATAGATTGAAGTTTGTTACTGAGCAGAGTAGACCAACGTTGTTGCCAACGGGTGTGAAGGTGAGTAGCTATTGCAGCAAAATAGTCTGTAAAAGGAACACCTCTATATGAAACTGGTAGGTCATGTACTGCTGACCGTGCAGCAGTGTCTGCCTGTTCATTGCCCTGTACGTCAACATGACCAGGGACCCAACAAAAAACAATATCTTTATGCTTGGTAAAGATGCGGCATAGCAAAAGTTGGATACGGAGGACTAAGGGTTGTGTATCAAGTTTCTGTATAGCCTGTAAAGCACTAAGGGAGTCTGAGACAACCACAAATGATGACACAGGCATAGATGCAGTACGGATAAGTGCTGCAAGAATGGCATACAATTCAGCAGTAAAAATACTAGCCGAAGATAGTAAATGCCCTCGTACGACGCTGTCCGGAAACACTGCTGCGAATCCTACGCCGTCAGAAGACTTAGAACCATCTGTGTACACTGCAATGGCATGAGAATGAGAGTGGAAGTGGTCAAGAAAAAGAAAGCGGGAAGCTACCGTAGACAATTGGGCTTTCGAGCAAGTGAGTGAGAAAGAACAGACTCGAACAGCTGGAACTTCCCAGGGGGTAGGGAAAAATGAGATGCTACATGAACATAGAAAGGTGGTAATTGAAGAGAAGACAAGAGCGAATGTAGGCGAAGAGAGAAGGGACGGAGCAAACAGGGGCGGCGAACAAATAGAGAATGTCTACTAATATTGGTGACCATTCTCTAATTGGAAGGATTGCGGAGATCATGAGAGCGTTCATAGTAGCGAAGGCAATGGGCATCACGGCGATCGGATAAGGATGGAACGTTCGCTTCTGCATAGAGGCTCTCAACAGGGAAAGAGCGAAAAGCACCAAGGCATTAACATAATCCTTGGTGATGAATAGGGTTGAGGCTCGATAGAGTAGCAGGAGAGGCAGCTGAATAGATCTGGTCACCATAATCAAGTTTCGATAAAATGAGGGTGGAATGTAGGCAGAGTTCGACGATCAGCTCCCCATGAAAGATGTGCAAGGGTTTTAGGAAGGTTCAGCCGGCTGTGACAAGTTGTCTTCAGAGAGGTAATGTGAGGTTTCCAGGATAACCTAAGTTCGAAGAGGAGGCCTAGAAACCTGACTATCACGTTCAGGGATACGGGTGCCATAGAGGTATAAAGGATGATCAGAGATGACAGAGCGTCTAGTGAAAGTAATTTGGTGAGTTTTGGTACTGGAAAATTTAAACCCATGTGTGGTGGCCCAATTGGAAACACGGTCGACCGCATGCTGGAGAGAAACTGTAATGAGGTGACAGTCAGCGCCTGCACAGGCAATAGTGAAGTCATCAACATAGAGTGATGACCAAATATTGGATGGAAGACTAGAGGCCAAATCATTTATAGCAAGGAGAAAAAGTGTGCTCAGAACACATCCCTGGGGGACACCTTCAGCTTGGATAAAGTCCGGGGAGAGCACATTATTAACCCGAACACGGAAATGTCTGTCAGTTAAAAAGTTCTTGAGGAAGGATGGTAGATTGCCTCGAAGGCCTAAGGAGTGGGCTTGGGCCAAAATATTATACCTCCAAGTTGTGTCATATGCCTTCTCAAGGTCAAAAATTATGGCAATATCTGAGTGGTTATTCGCAAAGGCATTACGAACATACGTATCCAAGCGTAGTAAGGGGTCTATGGTAGAACGTCCCATACGAAAGCCAAGTGGAGAGACTGTCTCTCTCTAAATACCACACTAAACGTCTATTTACCAGGCGTTCCATCACTTTGCAAACTGCACTGGTAAGAGCAATGGGACGATAGTGGGAGGCTTCATGTCCCATAGTACCCGGTTTGCAGAAAGGGAGAGCAATGGCAGATTTCCACAGCTGTGGAAGAACTCCTTGTGACCAAATAAGATTGAAAAGGCTTAATAGGACTGCAAGGGCTGACTGATGTAAATGTAGCATACGAATATGAATGTCGTCGGGCCCAGCTGCCAATGATCGGCAAGCTGAGAGTGTTGCCTCCAGTTCCTGAAGTGTAAAAGGCACATTATACTGTTCTTCTCTGAGAGAAGAAAAGTCCAAGGGTGCTAACTCTCCAGCAGACTTTGAGGAAAGAAACGAGGGGCATAGATGGAGCCCCTGAGAAATACGGACCAGATGATTGCCAATTTCGTTGGCAACATCTAGTGTGTTTGCTATATCAACACCGGCAACCCGCAGAACAGGAGCCGGGTCAGGAGAATATTTACCACTCAGTTTTCGTACTTTTTTTCAGACTGCACTCATAGAGGAAGCAGAGGTGATGGTGGAGATATAATCTCGCCAGCAAGTGCGTTTAGCGTCACGGATGACACGGCGAGCAATTGCATGCTTCTGCTTAAAATGAAGAAGTCTCTCCGTGGTTCTATTGTACCGGTACCTGCCCCACGCAGCGCGTTTCAAATGTACTGCACGAGCACAAGCAGGAGACCACCAAGGCACGCATTTCTGAGAATGCCTACCAGAAGTTTGGGGTACAAAACGAGAAGCTGCAGTTAAAACAGACGACGAGAAGAGGTGTTAAAGCTCATCGATGGAGGACGAAGAAGGAACCTCACTAAAAACAGTTAGTTGTGAGTAAAGGTTCCAATTTGCCTGATCAAATTGCCAGCATGGGTTACGAAGAGGTGGTGAATATGAAGGGGAAGTAAGAATGATTGGGAAATGATTGCTGTCATGTAAATGCGGGAGAAGAGACCAGGTGAAGCCTAATGCGGCGGAGGAAGAGCAGACTGAGAGATCGATGCAAGAGAGAGTATGAATCCGAGGATCAAAATGGGTGTGAGTACCTGTATTTAAAACATGGGTAGCAAGAAAAGCCTCTAACTGAATGCCACGGGAATCACAGTGAGACCCCCTCAGTGGAAATGATGGGCATTAAAATCGCCAAGTAACAGAAGTGGTGGCGGTAATGACGAAACAAGAAAGGCAATATCCAGGATAGATAATGCCCGAGAAGGAGAGAGATACAAAGAACAGTGTATACCACTTATGCAAGTGGATACGGGCTGCTGTATAATGCAGCGAAGTACAAACAAATAGCTGATGGTATGGAATATCAGTGCGTAGAAGAAGGGCACTTTCATTAAAGGTCCCATCAGGAAAAGGATCTGAAGAATACAATAAATTATAGCCTGAGATGGGATAGATAATGGCAGAGTGTAATTTTGGTTCCTGTAACCAAACACCAACAGGGGAAAACTGGGAGAGCAACATCTGAAGCTCACCCCGATTACCCCTGAGGCCGCGAATATTCCACTGTAAATAGGCCATGATTGGCAACGATAAAGATACCTGAAATCCGCAGGTAAGGGTACCTACAGACTAGAGGGGTTAGAGAAGTCCACATGCGGTGGCAATGGAAAACGTTCAAGTAGCGAAGGAACGATGCATTGTGAAGAAAGGAGTTGCACAGATGGAGAAGAGGAAAGAGAAGGAACAGAGGGTGGATCAGTGTCCATTGATGGTTTGGTCTCTGCAATATATTCAGAGATTGCTTCAAGTGTTTCGGAGTTCAGAGACGTCGTATGGGAGACAATATTGGAGATGGAAGGAGGAGGAGTTTGAGTAAAGATCGGAGCTGTAATGGACTTTACCAAGGTAGAGGGGGGTGAAAGGGTGGAGGAAACTGGAGAAGTGTGGGAGGGGACAGAAGAGGCAGAAACCTGGGAGGTGGCAGAAGAGGAAGAAACTTGGGAGGGGACAGGGGAGGAAGGCACAGTACGAGGAGAAGGAGGATGAACCTCCACACTTGTAATGGAGCCAGTGAAAGGGGAAGACCTAGGTACAGAGACTGGGAAGGTAAAATGTGGAGGTGGATGAAGGGAAGGAGGGGGTTAATGGAGATTTGCTGGACCTCTGAGAAGTAGAGGGACGGTTGGGAGGAGGTGTCGTACGAGGTCTTGTCGATACCGGGGTTTGTGAGGGAGAACACGAAGTGAGGACAGACTGAGGTGTTGAAGTAGGGACGTCTGAGCCCAAGACAGTAGAAGAATTAGATACAGGAGTGATTATGGGACTGGCAACCGCAGAGGAGGCTGCAGAAGTGGGGGGACGTTTTGAAACACGAGAATAAGAAACACGGGGTAGTCTCCCTTGGAGGCGGAGATGAGAAACTGCCATAGCATAAGGGAGACCTTCTGCCTCTTTGAGGCAACGAATTTCCTGCTCATTTAAGTGGACCTGGCAACGGCGAGAGTACGAAAGGTGAGCCTTGGACCGGTAGGAGACTTGGACCTGCCTCGCATGGGCCAGTAGGCCTGCTGCAGTGTTCCTTCGTTCTTATGTTCCTATGTTCTTATGTATTAGAATGGTCATCGGCACCACAGACTGGGCATTCGGCTATAAATCTGCAATATTTTGCTGGGTGGCCAAATCGCCAGCAATTCCTACACTGTTATGGTGTAGGGATCACCTTCCGAACTTGTAACTGATGTCCTGCTACATAAACAGTGGATGGGAGCTCACGGCTGTCAAAAATTAAATGAGCCACATTGCAAGGGTATCGTCTTCGCCTGCGGGCAGGAAGAACATAAGTGTCTACCTTGAGAATTGGGAGAACTTGGAGTTCCAGCTGTTCGAGAATGTCATTGCCACATGTCTGGAAATTCTGTTGGACTATGGTATGGGGCAGAATAACAGTACCACTACAAGAATTGAGGGATAGGATATGTGAAAGAAGAGAAAGATCATGAGCTTGGGTAGAATTATGGACTGTGATGATGCACGTACCACTTTTAAGAGCATGAAAGGAAATATCTCTACCAACATGGTGTAGGAGCGCTTTGCCAATACTATGGTCGGAAAGAATGGCAGTAGAAGAGGCGGTCTTAAAGTAAAGAGTTTAGTCCATTGTATGGTCCGAAACTGAGTGTGGAGAGGGAGTGCATGACGTGTCGGTCTTTTCCGAGTAGAAGGTAACGAAGTAACATCATCAGGAGATTGTCGTTAGTGTTTAGAAGTGGGACCAGAGTCGGTCTGACGTGGGACGGGCTGGCGATTCGAAAATCGTCACACCATAGAGGGAGAGGCCGGAAGCATAGTCAAAGGAGAGTGGAGGTCAGACAAATCGAAGGAGTCAGTCGAAACCCCGGCACCTGAAGCGGGTGACAAAACAGCACCAGCAAGAGGTACAGGGGCCTTAGAAATGTCTGAAGAGTGGCCAAAAGACGAGGCGAGGTCAGAATGGGGTGCAGTAATAATAAGGGGCCCAGGGGTAGCGGGGTCATGGATTGGGTGCTCCATGGTTAGGTTACTTCTTTCTTTTTGTTTTTAAGAAATAAAAAGAAAGAAGAAAAGAAAATAAAAAAAAATAAAAAAAGGGGGGACCGGGGAGGGATAGTTCCTAGGAGGAATGAAAGGGCCAGAAATCTCCCTCTGCGCCCAAGAGGACCTCAGCACCGCAAGTAGCACAGATGCAGCATGGAACCCGTGCCATACCGTACCCTTCATGCCAGTGAACCAGCAATCTGGGATAGCAACCTCACATCTGCCGAGCTACCTCGGTGGACAAAAGAGAGGGCGACTGGATATCCACCACAAAGCATACCTCCTTCGGCCACCACCCCCGGAATCCAGAAGGTGGCTTCCAGAGATACACCTGTCACCCGAAAGACACCCAAAGCCACCCTCCGGGATACTGGAGAGGGATCAGGACATCCCCAGGCGATCCAGATTCCACGGCAAACTACGCCACCGCCAAGAACCTCAACAGAATGGGATGGACCCTGGTACCCTTTCCCCTACCTAGGAACTAGCACGCCTGTGGGAAAAATCCCAAAGGCCAAAAAAGGAAGGGCAAAAGGGAGGGGTGGGGAGGAGGAGGAGGAAAGGAAAAAGGGGAGGATGGGATAGGGAAGGGGGGGGATTGGGGGTTAATTAGGTTCGGTCTGAGGAAGGAGACCAACAGGTCTAATTCCTCAGACCAAGAGCCTCTTCACCACGCCAAGGAGCCCCCCTTGAAGAGGAGAGTGAGTAGAGGAGAGTCTCCCTGTAATTATCGCACACCATTATTAATAACTTTGAATTGATCAGACGAGGCACTCGCAAGTTATACTTAAAACAACTGGAGGAAAGAAGGAAAAAATTCTGACTACTGTGGATATCCCTGTTTAGGAGATATTTAATTAAACAATAGTAATAAAATTAAAATATTTTATTATTAAAGTTGTAGTAGTTGCAGCAGTAGCAGTAGCATACATCTATTATTATATTCATAGGGAGGTGTAAAACAAGGGATCATACAGCACCTGCATATTCAGATATCAGACATTAAAACAGAATCCAAATCATGATTTAAAGTGAAGACTCGATGCCTGTATTCTAAATGACACAAACTGAGACATAAATTATCTCACAGATAAAAACAAGAAGTTGGAGGAATGGGAGTTTATGTCTAAGAAAATCTGAACTTCTGCATCAAAATAAACATGAAGGCCAGTTTTCTTAAGTACGTGAAAAACTGAACTAAAGTGGGAAAAAGGAAACTAAACGTAAACAAGATCTTGGGTATCTTCCTTATGAAGAAATTAAGACTTAAAGTAAATTTACTCTCAGTCTAATTTCCTTAAATTCTTCGACTGAAAATCTAGCCGTTAGACTGCTGCTTTGTATAATAGTTTAATACTGAACCAATTTCCAAAGGTAACGAAGAAACTTTTAACAAGTGATCACTGATCTGTTACTTTTAATTTTACTCGGAAATATGATTGAAAAGATAATCTTTCTCTGTCTTTTATTTTAAGACAGTGTCTTCAGAAAAAGAGGAAACACTTTCAGAGTCATTCACTCGCTGTCTTGCCAGAAGTTCGTTGGCATCACAGCTCAGACGACTGTGATTCTTCATTCTATTTACCATAATTAATTTGGGGATCACTTGGCCAGTGTTGGCCGAGTTAGCAGTAATGAATAGAATTATCAATACGACTTTTTCAAGGTATTAAATAAACTGAGCAAATCGCGTATGTTTTCCAAAGAGAAATCAGATCAAACGAAAATGACTCGAATGAATAAATGATAATAAAAATATCACGTGGAGATAAAAGAGGATTCAGTAGACTTATAAACAGAGAGGGTAATTTTATAGACATGTTGAATTTAATAGGAAAGTCGTGAATGTGATTTTGTTTTTTTAGAAAATCGAGAAAATGAAATAAACGTTGAAGGGAATCCAAGACCATTCCTATGATCAGTTGTGCTTTAATTAACCTAACTCTGGACACTCTGCTGATTATGAAAATAATAGTATGCAAAATTTTTACCATTAATTTTATTTTTAAATTTGATTTCACACACACACACACACACACACACACACACACACACACACACACACACACACACACACAATCAATATCTCACTCACATACAATAACACATTAACACACATGAAACCACACACATAGGCTAACACAGACACACATCCACTTGCCAACACACACACACACACACACACACACACACACACACACACACACACACACACGTCTACACCTCTACACCAAGTGTACGACTGCAGACACTGGAGCATACTAAACGGATTAACAAAAAAAATCTCAGAAGGGAATATGTAGAGGCAAGGGAACTGAGGATGGCTGATCTAAGGAAGAATGGACAGAAAGACTCACAAGCAAAATGGAAGAATGCGGAAAAGCCGCTAAATGAGCTTTTGAGTACAATGGCAAAGCAGATATCTGAAGAGAGTCATAAGTGGGAGTTATGATCTGTAGCTGCTGAGGCAAAGATGCAGAGACTGGAGGAAGAAGTGGAAGTGCTGAAGCAGAATATAAATACAAGGACCGACAAGAGCAAAGTGGTGGAAACAGAAACATCAGCAGACAGTGAGGGTCTGAAGGAGGGGAAGGAGTTAAGAAGTTCCTTGTAGAAGTAATATCAGGCCCCCAGGGTGTCCGGGAGATAAGGGAAAACAATAAAGGAGATGCTTATATCAGATCCAGAGATATGGAGGGAAAAGAAATGGGAAGAAGAGAGGGAGAAGTCAGTAATTATTCATGGGCTTCAGGAGACTGAAAGGAAGACCTATGATGAAAGAAGACATTGGGAGGAAAAAGAGATTGAGAGCATCATTGCAGTAACAGGAGGCAAGGACATGTCCCAGGTAGCAAATTTTGCAGACTTGGGGGGTATTTAAGCGGAAAAAAAATCGCCCAGTTAAATTTACATTCAAGACAGAAGTGGTAGGGAACAGGATACTAAAACATAAACCACTTTTAAAAGACTACCTAAAATATCAGCGAGCGTACCTTGACCAAGGCAACACAAAAAGAGGAGAAGGAGAGGTAAGGAAGGCAATGATAGACAGCAAAACTCAGCCTTAGGCAGAACACTAAACACAAAGGCTCACAGAATCCCCCTCAACCCCTACCACCCCATACCAACTAAACACAATAACCAGAAATAAACCACAGTTCACTTCCGACCGGGGTTCCACATGTGGTGATAGCAGTGATGGACAACACACCAATGAACAGCAAGAATCCAAGACAAGAGTACGATTAGTGCAATAGTGCAATTGTGGATATACTAGCCGATGTGGCCAGAAGGGCCAACATGGTTAGGACAAAGATGCTCATCATGCGGGATTCCAATCACAAGGAAAGTGAAAAGCTAAGAAGACGGAGACAATACTAGAAAACTTCATGGACTTCTTGAAAGGCCCCTTGGTGCTAGTAATCACGTGATCCTGAGTTTCGAATACCTTGTAGAGATAACAGTGAAGAATGAAGCAGCACAAGGACGGAAGAGGCCAGTCAAAAAAGGGACTTCACAGGTATGAGGCGACTCCTGCATGATGTGCAGTGGGAAAGAGAACTAGAGGGAAAGACAATAAATGAAATGATGGAACAAGTGACCATAAAGTGCAGGGAGGCAGAGTAGCTTATACCAATGAATAATAGAAAAAATTAAAAAAAAAAAAACAGAGTCAGCCCATGGTTTACCTGGAGGTGTAAAGAAGCCAAAGCCAAATGTACTATAGCATGGAAAAAGTATAGAAGGCAAAGGACTCATGAAAACAAGCAGTTAAGCAGAAGAACCAGAAATGAATATTCTTGGATAAGGAGAGAGGCCCAGAGGCAATGAGAAAATGACAGCATCAAAAACCAAATCTAACAGAAAATTGTTATACAGTCAAATCAGGAGGAAAGCAGCAGTCAAGGACCAGGTAATCAGGCTGAGGAATGAAGTATGGGAGATCACAAAGAGTGTCCAGGACGTATGTGAAGAGCTTAACACAAGATTTTGAGAAGTATTCATAATGGAGACAGAAATGCTTCCAGCAGATTGAGGCGCTAGGGTGCACCAGCAAGTGTAGGACATGCTGCACATAACTAAGGAGGAGTTGAAGATAACATTTCTTCATGGGTCATGAGAAAGGGAAAGGGACAGACAGGCGACAGATCAACCAGTGTCACTGATATGTATAGTATGCAAAGTCATGGAGAAGATCATCAGGAGAAGAGTGATGGGGTACTTAGAAAGGATTGGGCTCATACATGACAATGAGCATGGCTTAAAGGATGGGAAATCCTGTGTCACAAATCTACTTGAATTCTACGACAGGGTAACAGAAAACAAGAGAGAGAGAGGGATGGGTAGACTGCATCTTTTTGGACTGTAAGAAGGCTTTCGACACAGTACCATACAAGAGCCTGGTTCAAAAACTAGAAGAGCTGACAGGAATAGTAGAGAAAACACTGCAGAGGATCAGGGAATACCTGACAGGAAGGACACGAGTGCAGGTACGTGAAAAGGTGTCGAGAGGGGTTCCACATGGGTCAGTCCTAGGTCCGGTGCTGTTTCTTGTATATTTGAGTGATATGATGGAAAGAATAGATTTAGAATTGTTCCTGTTCACTGATGTGAAAATAATGAGAATACAATCGAAAGAGGATCACATAAGATTACAAGTAATCTGGACAGATTGCAGCCTAGTCCGAGAAATGGCTCCTAGAGTTTAACCCCAGCAAGTTGTAAGTTATGAAGCTTGGGAAAGGACAAAGATCGCAGACGGAGTGCAGGGTAAAGGATCAAAGGCTGCAAATCTCACTTAAAGAAAAGGATCTTGGAGTGAGCATTATACCGGGCACGTTTCTAGAAGCGCAGATCAATTAAATAACCACAGCAGCATACGGACGCCAGGTAAACCTGACAATTGCATTTCGACATCTAAATAAGGAGTCATTCACGACGCTGTACACCGTGTACGTCAGGCCAATATTGGAATATGCAGCACCAGTATGGAACCCACACCTGATCAAACGCGTAAAGAAATTGAAGAAAGTGCAAAATTTTGCAACAAGACTAGTCTCGGAGAGAGTGAAGTAGCGGAGGCAAGATCTATACATAGCTTTAAGAAGAGGTATGATAAGACTCTTGGAGCGAGGAGAGGGTGACGAGGCTGGGGCCAGAAGTTGTAACTCGACTCCTGCAACCAAATATAGGTGAGTACACATACACACACACACACACACACAAATGAAATCTAAAAAAAAAGAAAGGAAAAAAATGCAGAGAACCTTCTAAAGTAAATTAGAAACAGTTTTCTAGACTGATTAGAACAAAGTTAGTCCGTGAACCTCGATGAACACTTCATGAAATCACGAGAAACGAAAAGTTGACCTTAATGAAATGTAAGCAAAAATGTTCATTACAATGTTCATTACATCACTGCTAACGGGTACCGTGCCAGGGGTTAGAGATTTCAAAAAAAGTGATTCATGTCTGCAAGACGGGAATTAAATACTGACCAACAAATATGACTCCCAGTCAACATATTCTTAGGAATGGACGAATAAGCTTGTAGTTCATAATATCAGTGACAGGATTATTAAGATTAATATTATACTTGGTGTTAAAATGTTGAGAAATGAAGCAGAGACTCACAACAAATTTTGGTATGTGACGTACGGATCTAAATGATTAATGAAAATATGCAACTATATTAAGTTTTATAACTTAAACGAACTATATCTCTGTGGGCAGTAAGTGCATTTCTCCCCTACATGGAAACTGCACTCATTTAATATTTCCGAAGAAGCTCATTAACAGTAATCCTGCTTTAAATCACAGGAAAAAACCTGATGCTCTAGAAGAGATTTCTCGCTTAACTGTTACCAACAATATACCACAATATACAACAAATTGATGTTATGATTGATGTAGACAGAAGTGTAGAGGGAGAGCCTCATCGTCTCTTGTTACCACATCGCTGGATAAGAATTCTAGCAACTGGGTCTCTGCACAGTGAATGGAATAGTTCTAACAACATGCTCATTGCAGAAACTGTATGAAGATGGGCAAACATCAGAAAAAGTCTGCAATTGTTATGAATTCCATTGCACACTGAATTACTCTTTCATAAAAAAGTTGATAAATTAGGTAAGGAAATGACCATGAAGGAAAATGCTGAATATAACTTTGGTATATCTGTAAATAACATTAGGAATAGTATACGAAAAGAAATAAATAATGTAAGCTTAAGTCATAGGAAACCAGTTAGATGCCTGAGCAGATCACTCACTATGATAATGTGAACATAGACAATCATGTCTAAGGAGCAAATTGTAAGGTGAACAGATTGTATGATGTTGTTGAAGCCAGACTTAGGTTTGTTTATAAGTACTTCTGGTAGTTTGGTAGACGTATAAATGATTATCAAGCGAAAGTAAAGTATGTGGTGTTCCTTACGGTTATTTTCTTCAGCACCATTTGCCTTGTTGTTCACTTACCGAGCAATATAGAGAGAAAAAATATGATAATCTACATATTTCAAGGCATTTTGTTAGTAAAAATTCGGTACCAGACATTAAATATCCTAAATTTGCTTGCAACAGATAAGACAATTGTAGATATAAATCCAGATGTCCTTCTTTTAACCCTTTTGGGGCCTAGGCCCTAATCCTTTTGTGTGTCCATATACTTCCACAGCATATTCTAAATAAAAAGTATCAGTAATTGGCAAATTATTACAATAATGAAATAAAAGGTACATCTAGAAATTTCCTTGAAGAACACACTTTGAGTAGTGAGTCTCAACATAGATTCATGAGAAGTCATTCTTGATGAATAATTTTATCAAAAATTTTCATTTGAGTCTATACATGTTGAAAAAATATAACCATGTGATTGATCTGGATTTGATAGATGTTAAAGCAAGTAACAGTACATAGAAGTGAAGCAATTTTTATTCATAGAGAAATAGCTGAATGATAATATAAGCACAGTTTTCGTAAATGGGTGAAATTCGAATGGGGATCATTCACAAATGGAATGCCAAGTGGGGTAGTTATAGATTCCTTGACATTCTTATTAAGCATTACTGTCCTAGAAGACGGAATTAAAAAAAACACATGAATAAACTTGCTGATGACTCGATAGTAGTTGAATTGTCGCTACGTTATTAATTCTCCATTACTTTGATTTTGAAAAGTTGCTGTTATATATTCCCCAAGAAGGAGAGTTAGAATTTGAGAACAATTCTTAAAGAACGTTTCATGTTCTTTTTTAACTTTTCAGGTGAAAACTCGAAATTTTTATTTATGATTATCTGGAGTTTTTCATTGGAAATTCTGTTTTGTTAGTGGACTGTGTTGATCGTAATGGAACACTAATTTCTTTGCAATAACTTAAACAATTTCCAACTGATCAATTTTCATTGATATCTGAGAATTTGAAATTCGGTAATTTGATTTCAAGTTATTTAACATTCCGGTAATTTCTCTTCCATATGACATATTTAATTTACTTTGCTCAAATTTAAAAAATAAAAATTAATAATTTTGAAATCTGTCCTACTTTAACCTATCAAAATGTTCCCTAACATAATCTAACTAAAGCTTTCCTAACAAAATCTAACGTAACTTAAGAAAACCTAACCTAACCTGGCATAATTTGGCCAACCGTAACTTAATCTAACCTACGCTAAATTAATCCAGCCTAACATGACCTAACTTTATCTAGCGTAATCTAATATAGCTTATACTATTTTAAATGTTTAAATCATTTTCATGTTGATATTTTTAATGGAACTGAAATCACCGGGAGTAAAAATTACTGGAAGTTAAATTACCTAGTGTCAAATTACCACAAATAAATTAAAGCAGTTAAGAGTTTTTATGAGGATAGTGAGGCTCAGGGAGAGAAAGGGAGAGGGGAGGGAGAGAGAGAGAGAGAGAGAGAGAGAGAGAGAGAGAGAGAGAGAGAGAGAGAGAGAGAGAGAGAGAGAGATAGGCATAGAGAATGGGGAAGAGAGAGAAGAGATTATTTCCAGTAAAAATAGATCTTAGACAGGGATGTATGATGTCATCATGGTTGTTTAATATATTTATAGATTGAGTCATAAGAAAAATGATTGCTAGGGTGTTGGTAAGAGGTGTGGGATTAAAACAGAGACTAATACAAAGTGGGGGAGTGTCACAGTTGCTCTTTGCCGACGACACAGTGCTTTTGGGAAATTCTGAAGAGAAGCTGCAAAGTTTGGTGGATGAATTTGGAAGTTAAAATAGGAGATGAGGGTAACAAAAAAATTACGTAATGAAAGACTGGATATCAGATTGGAGGGAGTATGGAGGAGGTAAATATATTCAGATATTTGGGAGTTTTTTGTCGGCAGAAGAGGTGAACAACAGAACTGACGAGGAAAAAATGGTTGGTGGTGAACTGAGGCATCTGTGGAGACAAAGAACATTAAACATGGATGCATAAAGGGAAACGTATGAGAGTATAGTGGAGCCAACACTCGTAAACGGGTGTGAAGCATGGGTTGTGAACATTGCAGCTAGGAAGAGGCTGGAGGTAGTGGAGGTGTCGTGTCCTAGGGCAATGTTAGGTGTGAATATTATGCAGAGAATAGTACTTTGGAGAGTAGGAGGAGGTACCGGGTTACTAAAAGTATTAGTCAGAGTTCTGAAGAAGGGTTGTCGAGGTGGTATGGATATTTATAGAGGATGGAAGAAAAAAGTTGACAATGTGTATAAATCTGTAGTGGAGGGAAGGCAGGGAAGGAGTCGTCGTAGAAAGGGTTGGGGAGAAGTGGTAAATTAGATTTTGTATGCGAGGGGCTTTGAGTGCGTTAGGAAAAGTTTAGAGTGTGGAGGAAAGTGGTGTTTAAAACTTGAAGGGCTGTTGGAGTGTGAGCAAAGGAGCATTTATGATGGAAATCAGGGAAATCATTTAGCCGGTTATGAGTCCTGGAGGTGGAAAGTACAGTGCCTGCGGTCTGGAAGGATGGAGATATTGTAGTTTCTAGGGGCTTCTGAAATCCAGTATTTGCCCGACAATGTTACTTCGTTCGGAGGCGGTTGTGTTAAAAAAATACAAGTCTCCTCTCTCATGCTTGAAGACAACGTCTTCAGTAAAATATCAAATAAACGATATCTCTACTATCTCTTATTCAAGTGGCAAATAATAATAATGTCTGGTAATGTTGAGCTACAGCTCCCCGGCTTCTTATAAAATTCTAACAATGTTTAATGTGGATACTAACCAGCTCAAGGGACTTATGAATTCTTAAGGAATATTACAATAATTTGTCTAATTATCCTCAAATATGTACAATAATTTGACTAGGTTGAGTTCCGGCTTCTGGGCCTCTTGAGGGTGGGTCTCAGTAGATCTTTTATTGAGTGTTCACAATTGTTTAAATAATTTGAAATTGTCCTGAGTTTAAACTTCTGGGCTCTTTGACGGTGCTGAACAAGACGACCACGAGCTCTTCAAGATTCTTAAGAATATCTTCTCAATGTTCCGTCTGACTGGTCTCACGTTTTCATAGTATATGTCTGGGTTGACTTGCATCTTCTGGGACTCCAGAAAGTATTGAAACCTCTTAGTTGTGCCAATAACTCCTTGATTTATTACAGTTAAGTTGCAGATTATCTGTCTCATAATGACTTTGGGAAAATCTCTCTTCTCGATCGCCGCAAACATTAACTTATTGTTAAATTCAAAAGAAAACACTTCACCCGGAGGACTTATACATAACCTGTAAATGAAATGTAATTATGTTTGATCCATGGAAGGTGAGAATAGCCCCCAGTTCCTTCAGTCAACATCAATTTTCCTTGAAGAAGTAAGATTCTTTGTCCTTACTTCCAGTTAACTTTTTTTTTTTTTTCATTTTCTGTTGGTGTGTTTTTTTTTTTTTTAAATGCAACTTTTACTGCTAGGTTCCATACACGTCGGAGCAGAAGCCTCTTTTAAATTTTTTTTCTCTATTCTTATTCCATAAGCCACTAGGTTATTGCCACCTGTTGAGGGATGGAGATGCAGACGAAAATTTATTTTTTGCGAGGTTTACATTCCTAGAATCGAAAAATATGATAATTTATGGAATACAAATCGACATTTTTCAATTGCATCCAAATCGGCTTTAAAATCTCATTGTTTGTGCACGATCAAAGGGGCCAGATTCTTGGAACAACTGACATGTGCAGATACCTTTTGACCACACTTTTTGATCCCTTTCTCAGCATCCTTGAATAGCTCTGATAACTTTTAAAACTCTCAGTAACGTAGTTTGAAACGTTCGAAAATGGCCGCCGTCTAATTCACTGACGACGGACAGTGAAATTTCAGATGTCTAAGTTTGACCATTTTAAATGCAAAACAGAGTTAATATATCCACCCCTCCTTAAATCACGTTAAATAAATTTCTGTTTGCCTCTTCTGAACGGCTTCAATATGTAATGGCCGACTAATCTTACAACCAGGATAATATCCCTGAAGTTTTGTTTGCCTGCACGAAAATTTACTGTAGTAACAGAACAACTGAATAGAATTAGTTTCGTTGTATTCTGCGCCATAACTGGAGAATGCCTCTTCTTATCGATTTCAGATTTTCAGCATTGATATGGCTTTGTGACAGGAAAGTTTTTGCTGTTATTGACATATATAAGTCCAAATATGCCAGTTCCATTAATATAATAATCATTTATGTTCAGTAACTTAATATTTCTTCTGATAATCTTTAAAACAATAATTCTGATCTGTCCTGTAAAATATGTGAATCTTCATAATTCAATCTGTGTAGATATCAATTTAAAATAAAATATGAGAAAAGAAAACTCGTGTAAATAAAAAATAGCTTTTTTTGAGCGTATTTAAATTTAACGAGGAAAAACTTTTCTCATCTACGTTTCGTTTTATTCTCAAAAATTTTCGTTTATTGTTGGATTTAGGCCAAGTTTTATGGGGTTATTTACACGAGTAGATGACCTATGGACAATGTTTCGTAGGTCAGTCCCACTTTTTGTTTCCCAGCGATGACTGAAGAAAATCTTTCTCTGATCGCCATCAAAACTTCAACACTGGAGACTCCTCCTTAGAGGAAGTTGTTAATGGAGCGAGTTGGTGCCACTATGCAACTTTTATTCTAGAAATAGTACATTATTATTTAACTTTACTGAATTATTTTATCTCAATGTTAAGGGGATCTTGATCATGCAAACTGGACTTATCTTTCCTTTACTTGAATCGAATTTAAGAGCAACACATTCTACAGTCGCTGCATGGCCCATACTGGTATAGCGCTTTTTCCTCATTAAAAATAAGTTGTGAACATAAATTTTTAATTAATGATTCATCTTATGAAATGGCTGAAAAATTTCTTGGCTTCCGGTGATGTAGGCGCACACTTCCGGTGGTGTAGGCGCACACTTCCGGTGGTGTAGGCGCACACTTCCGGTGGTGTAGGCGCACACTTCCGGTGTAGGCGCACACTTCCGGTGGTGTAGGCGCACACTTCCGGTGGTGTAGGCGCACACTTCCGGTGGTGTAGGCGCACACTTCCGGTGGTGTAGGCGCACACTTCCGGTGGTGTAGGCGCACACTTCCGGTGGTGTAGGCGCACACTTCCGGTGGTGTAGGCGCACACTTCCGGTGGTGTAGGCGCACACTTCCGGTGGTGTAGGCGCACACTTCCGGTGGTGTAGGCGCACACTTCCGGTGGTGTAGGCGCACACTTCCGGTGGTGTAGGCGCACATTTCCGGTGGTGTAGGCGCACACTTCCGGTGGTGTAGGCGCACACTTCCGGTGGTGTAGGCGCACACTTCCGGTGGTGTAGGCGCACACTTCCGGTGTAGGCGCACACTTCCGGCGGTGTAGGCGCACACTTCCGGTGGTGTAGGCGCACACTTCCGGTGTAGGCGCACACTTCCGGCGGTGTAGGCGCACACTTCCGGTGTAGGCGCACACTTCCGGCGGTGTAGGCGCACACTTCCGGCGGTGTAGGCGCATACTTCCGGTGTAGGCGCACACTTCCGGTGTAGGCGCACACTTCCGGCGGTGTAGGCGCACACTTCCGGTGGTGTAGGCGCACACTTCCAGTGATGTAGGCGCACACTTCCAGTGGTGTAGGCGCACACTTCCGGTGATGTAGGCGCACACTTCTAGTGATGTAGGCGCACACTTCCGGTGATGTAGGCGCACACTTCCAGTGATGTAGGCGCACACTTCCAGTGGTGTAGGCGCACACTTCCGGTGATATAGGCGCACACTTCCGGCGGTGTAGGCGCACACTTCCGGTGGTGTAGGCGCACACTTCCGGTGGTGTAGGCGCACACTTCCGGTGGTGTAGGCGCACACTTCCGGTGGTGTAGGCGCACACTTCCGGTGGTGTAGGCGCACACTTCCGGTGGTGTAGGCGCACACTTC
The DNA here is from genome assembly GCF_038502225.1 of Cherax quadricarinatus. Taxonomy (NCBI): domain Eukaryota; kingdom Metazoa; phylum Arthropoda; class Malacostraca; order Decapoda; family Parastacidae; genus Cherax; species Cherax quadricarinatus. The sequence goes on along the minus strand of NC_091303.1, from coordinate 49,474,142 downwards.
CGGTGGTGTAGGCGCACACTTCCGGTTGTGTAGGCGCACACTTCCGGTGGTGTAGGCGCACACTTCCGGTGGTGTAGGCGCACACTTCCGGTGGTGTAGGCGCACACTTCCGGTGGTGTAGGCGCACACTTCCGGTGGTGTAGGCGCACACTTCCGGTGATGTAGGCGCACACTTCCGGTGGTGTAGGCGCACACTTCCGGTGGTGTAGGCGCACACTTCCGGTGGTGTAGGCGCACACTTCCGGTGGTGTAGGCGCACACTTCCGGTGGTGTAGGCGCACACTTCCGGTGGTGTAGGCGCACACTTCCGGTGATGTAGGCGAACACTTCCGGTGGTGTAGGCGCACACTTCCGGTGGTGTAGGCGCACACTTCCGGTGGTGTAGGCGCACACTTCCGGTGGTGTAGGCGCACTACATAAGAACGTAAGAAAGAAGGAACACTGCAACAGGTCTGCTGACCCATGCGGAGCAGGTCCATGTGTTCCCCCCGGATTAGCCCAATGACCCCCCCCCCCGGATAAGCCCAATGACCCACCCAGTCTGATCATCTCCACTGAAGGAAGGAGCACGGCACCAGACCCAGCAGTACAAGCTAGTCAGGTCCAACTCACACCCACTCATGTATTTATCTAACCTATTTTTAAAACTACACAACGTTTTAGCCTGAATAACTGTACTCGGGAGTTTGTTCCACTCATCCACAACTCTATTACCAAACCAGTGCTTTCCTATATCCTTCCTGAATCTGAATTTTTCCAACTTGAAACCATTGCTGCGAGTCCTGTCCTGGCTGGAAATTTTCAGTATGTTATTTACATCCCCTTTATTTATTCCTGTTTTCCATTTATACACCTCGATCATATCCCCCCTAATTCTACGCCTTTCGAGAGAGTGCAGATTCAGGGCCCATAGTCTATCCTCATAGGGAAGATTTCTGATACATGGGATCATCTTTGTCATCCTCCTCTGTACGTTTTCCAGAGCATTTATATCCATTCTGTAACACGGTGACCAGAACTGAGCAGCATAGTCTAAATGAGGCCTAACCAAGGATGTATAGAGTTGAAGAACAACGTGAGGACTTCCATTATTTATACTTCTAGATATGAAGCCAAGAATTCTGTTAGCTTTATTTCGAACACTAATGCACTGTTGTCTTGGTTTTAGATTACTGCTAACCAGAACTCCTAAATCCTTTTGGCAATCAGTAGTATTAAGATCTACATCATTTAGTTTATATGTGGCATGGTTATTTACCTGTCCAACATTTAGAACTTTGCATTTCTCAATATTAAACTGCATCTGCCACTTCTCCGACCATTGCATCAGTCTAGTCAAATCATCCTGGAGTGCTCTAGTGTCCTCATTAGAATGAATTGGACGGCCTATTTTGGTGTCATCAAATTTGCTTATGTCGCTATTTATTCCCTCATCTATGTCGTTTATGTAAATTGTGAACAACAACGGGCCCAACACTGACCCCTGAGGAACACCGCTTATGACGTGCCCCCATTCTGATTTCTCCCCATTTATGCCAACTCTCTGCTGCCTATTTGTCAGCCATGCCTCTACCCAGGAAAAAATTTCTCCTATTCTGTGTGCCTTAAGTTTCCTCAATAGCCTCTGATGTGGAACTCTATCGAAAGCCTTACTGAAGTCCATATACACAATATCATATTCATTACCATGATCTACCTCCTCAAACACCTTAGTGAAAAAAGTTAGTAAATTCTTAAGACAGGAACGCCCCTTAGTAAAACCGTGTTGAGATTCATTAATCAATCTCTGCCTATCAAGATGGCTACGAATTGCTTCGGCAATTACTGATTCCATAAATTTTCTCACTATGGAGGTAAGGCTTATTGGTCTATAGTTCGAAGCCAAGGACCTGCCACCTGCCTTGTAAATAGGTATTACATTTGCCATTTTCCACTTATCAGGCACTATGCCAGTTTGTAGTGATATGTTAAAAAGATTAGCCAAAGGTATGCTAAGTTCCTCTTTACATTCCTTTAACACCCTCGCAAACAGTTCATCAGGACCTGGGAATTTGTTAGGTTTTAGTTTCTCTATTTGTCTGAGGACCATGTTACTAGTTACGGCAATCGTGCATCGTTTATCATCCTGTTCTACATAATCTATTATTTCAGGAATATCGCTAATATTTTCCTGGGTGAAAACTGAGAGGAAGTAGGTATTGAGAATTTCTCACATATCCTTATCACTGTCAGTGATCTGACCTGAGTTACTCTTAAGTGGGCCAATCTTGTCCCTAATCTTACTTCTGTATACCTGAAAGAACCCTTTCGGGTTAGTCTTTGAATCCCTTGCGACCTTAGCCTCATAATCCCTTTTTGCTTTTCCTATTTCTTTCTTTATTTCTCTCTTTAATTGAATATATTGATTTCTTAACTGCCCTTCCCCTCTTTTGATACGCCTATATATGCCTCTTTTTTGACCAATGAGATGTTTTAATCTATTGTTCATCCATTTGGGATCATTTTTGTTAGATCTAATTTCCCTACTCGGGACAAAAGTTGTCTGGGCAGCTAGAACTATGCTCTGAAAAACGTCATACTGGCAACCAAGATCACCTACCTGACCCATAGTCAGGACATCCTAATTTAGCCCACCCAGGTAATTTTTCAGTCCCATGAAGTCGGCCAAGCGAAAATCTGGGACAGAGATTTGATTGCAGTTATCTGGGTAATTCCATGATACATTGAAACTAAGTGATTTGTGATCACTTTCCCCAAGCTCATCATTTACCTTTAGATTATGAATTAGTGAATCTTTGTTGGCAAGAACCAAATCAAGCAGATTGTTTCCTCTAGTTGGTTCTGTCACAACCTGCTCTAAAAAGCAATCCTGAACCGTATCAAGTCACTAGACTCAAGATTTCCTGTCATATTGTTCCAATCAGTTTGTCTAAAGTTAAAATCTCCCATTATCGCATCATTTTCATATCTAAATGCCTTATGAATTTCGTCCCATAACAGCTTACTGCACTCCCTATCAAGATTTGGGGGCCTATAAATAACACACAAAATTAATTTGTGACGTCCCTCGAGAAACTTTAGCCAAATAAATTCTGTGTTAGATGTTTCTAATCTTATATCATGTCTAAGACAATTTAAATTTTCTCTGACATACATCGCCACTCCACCACCCTTCCTGTTGACCCTATCAGTGTTGAATAGCATTTAACCCTGTATGGTGCACTCAGAAGGCAGTTCTCTGTCTTTCAGGTTGATCAAGGTCTCTGTTATGCCAATAATATCTACATTACCTGCAATTGCAAGTAATCTTAGCTCATCTATCTTATTTCTTAGACTCCTACTATTTGTATAGTAAACTTTAAGGGAGCTAGTCACTCGTTGCCCTCTACTATCCTTCTTTGTTGATCAATTGATTTGCCATTACTAGCAACTTTATTTTGAATATTGTCTTTTAAACATATCCCTGAGGTATCCTGGTAATAACTGCTGTTTTTAACCCTAATGCTGCAGCCTGATTGTTTCCCACAAACACCCATACCTCTATAATCTATCAGTTTAAATTCCTAGACAAGTCATCAATTACCCTCTCAATCGAATTGGCTAATGCAACCACTCCATCCCCAAAGAGATGAACCCTATCCCTTGCATACATATATCACGTTTGCCAAAGAACAGGTCCCAGTTATCAATGAATAGGATTGCAAGTTCCTTGCAGTACCTGTCTAGCCAGCAATTTATACCAATTGCCCTAGACATCCATTCATTGCCCACTCCCTTTCTAGGCAAGATGCTACATATGACTGGGATCCCTCTCTTAGACCTAACTACTTCAATGGCTGACCTGTTCTTATCCAGCAGCTCATCTCTCATGCCCTTCCCAATGTCATTACCCCCAGCACTAAGACAGATAATGGGCTTGTTCCCATTACATGCAATAATATTATCCAACCGGCTGACTATGTCACCAACACCAGCTCCAGGAAGGCACACACTCTGTCTTACCTCTCTGTTACAAAATGCTCGGTCCATATATCTTACCTGAGAATCGCCTGCTATTAAAATATTCTTACTTTGATTAGCAGGGGAATTAGTGGTACCTTCAACCTCACTAACCACTGAAGTACATTCGTCTTGGAGAACAGAGAATCGATTTCCTACCTTCACATCTTCTCAAACTCTCCTCATCTTCCTTCTTCCTGAACATTGAACCACTTGCCACTTAAAGCGGCTGCCACTATCACTGCTGCTGACCATTTCCTCCTTACCAGCTAAATCCTTCTCACACCCGCCCCCAAACTCATCTATGCGAAGCTTCAGCCTTCTATTTTCCTCCTGAAGAAGTAGATTCTCCTTCAACACTTGAACCTGAGATTCTAAAACACTACAACAAGCCATGGTGCTTGGTAACAGCCCACGCTAACTCGCAAAAAGCTTAGGCAGGTATGACCGCAGGTGACCACTGACCTCAGCGTACTTCCAGTGGTGTAGGCGCACACTTCCAGTGGTGTAGGCGCACACTTCCGGTGATATAGGCGCACATTTTGTTGAATTCTGTACAATAACTGGATAATGTCTCTTCTGGTCGGCTGTAAACCTTTGGTGCTCGTGTGTTTCCTTAACAGTTGTTTTGCCTTGATTTTAGGTTGTGTAAGTTTTTATCAAATTACTTTCCCTGAAATATATGACGAATGTCTCATATGATCCGAAATTAATCAGTGTCTGATTGGTTTTCTTAGGTTAAATCTACGAAATAGTTATTTAATTAAATTTACTTAATTACTTATATGAATACTTAAATTCTTATACTCTAGTAAATCTTACGCGGAAAAAGTTTACAATTGATTTGGAATGTGATGGTCCCAACTTGCCTTTTTATCTTATAATAGAAAATGTCAAAATTGAAATACTGATTTTTATGTCACAGTTTCTGAGGGCTTGATCTAATTGCCTTCATCTGCCACCGTTGATAGTTTGATGATTATATTTCTGACTGGTTTGAAATTTAATGAGTTGGTGTGTTGGTCCCTCAGAGATAACAAGCGAATATCTCTTTAGCTGAATATTTTTAGTTTAGCGCTCTATATGTCCTAATATGTCACTTTTTATTCCAAAAATAGGAATATTAGTGTCCATGTGATAAACTGGGAATACCATTTCTGATTTGCTTTAAATCTTCAACACTAATATTTAACTGCATTAGAAACTATTAGAACACTGTGTGCATTGACGTACAGATTATGCAACACAGTGATACCTTTCTGTGATCACGCAGTGACCGAAAACATTTGGTCTGAACAGCTCTTGCATGGTGAAGCTGGTGACTTCTACTTTACCTTTTTCTTTGGATAATAAGAATGTGATATCTGAGACTGTTGATAGTAGAGGAAGATGTTTTGGGGATTGCAGAAGGTAGGTGAATAACTGCAGGTTACCCGCAAGCAATGGCAAGGGATCCCATCCAAAAACATTACCTCGGCTTTTTTATTATAAATATTTTTTTTTAAGTACGGGCTTTCCATTTATCTGCAAAAGTGCTGACGGAATCACATCCTGTGAAGACATTTATTCCACTAATTAACATTAATACCAAGAAAAAAAATTCTGTAATGTGAACTATGATCCCATAATATTACACTCGGTACAAAACGTCTCTCTGCGCCTCTCATGACTGACGTATAGCCTGGTGTTCATGACGCAGGAAGCATCAATTCTTAATTATTTTTCTTCCATTCTAATGCCTGTACCTCCTCGCTGTGAAAATTCTGAAACTCTTCGATTAATCGATGATTTAGTGGACCTCCTGCGGTAATTACTCTCTGCAGGTTACCTTCGCTTGTAAAGTTATTAGATCAAATTTAATTTTTTACAATGATCAAAAAACAATACCTTAGGTAAATGCGAATCATTCCCTTATCTTGTTGCATGTTCATGAAAATCATACCAACAATAGTCATTTTACTCTGCTTTCACAGTCTTGTTTACTTATCCAGAATTTGTAGGATCCTTGTAACTCTCTGGATCGGGCTAATAACATTTGCAGTGGTTATATAATCAAACTGAATCTGCTCTGCTAACTTCACATCCTTTGCAGGAATATCGTTAAGATTGTTTTACTGATTTCTTAAGGCGACTCAACAGAAGTTGACAAAGCCCATTGGAGGAAGGCAAATGGATAGAATAATATTTCCTCCATCTAAAGACTGCGAGATTAGGCGGTTACATTATTCTTCCAGATAATGACCTGTTTATCTCATAATGAAACACACAGTGTTAGTTATTATTTCTTCTGACACAAAATACCAAGTGATTTTAGCTTTAGCTTTTACGAAGGGTTGTGGAATTTTGTTTGCAGGAAAGGTTGGTTCTAGCCTCTCAGTTCTAAGGAGTCTCATAACTTTGTTCACCAATAATGTATACCTTCATCAAATCAGCAGTAATGTCCCTGGAAGCTGCCTTTGCCGTGAAGATGCTAAGAAGATACCGTACATTGATCCAGCCTTGTATGAGCCTCTCGTCTCAGGACACTTTCTCTTCTTCTCTTTCGATCCTTACAGCCTCTTGTTTTGCATGTTAAATATATTTCATGTTCCCCTGGAACAGTTCTCTCAGATATTCGAGGAATCGCGTGCTCTGTTGTAATATAGGTTTTGAGCGGCGGGTTTGAGACTGAATTTTGTATCGTCTGGGTGTGTTTACTCACCGTCATGTGTCTGGGTGTGTTTACTCACCGTCATGTGTCTGGGTGTCTTTATTCACTGTTATGTGTCTGGGTGTCTTTATTCACTGTCAAGTGTCTGGGTGTCTTTATTCACTGTCATGTGTCTGGGTGTCTTTATTCACTGTCATATGTCTGGGTGTCTTTACTCACCGTCATGTGTATGCCTTTACTCACCGTCATGCGTCTGGGTGTCTTTACTCACCGTCATGTGTATGTCTTTGCTCACCGTCATGCGTCTGGGTGTCTTTACTCTCCGTCATGTGTTTGGGAATCTTTACTCTCCGTCATGTGTTTGGGTGTCTTCACTCACCATCATGTGTCTGGGTCTGTGTATCTTTGCTCTCCGTCATGTATCTGGCTATGATTCGACCCTAGCAACCACAATTAGGTGAATACATACGAAGACAACATTGAGAGAAAAAAGCAGTTGAAAATATCAAACAGGAGAGGACCTCAGCTGACAAATTTTCGGAGAATAGTGGGATATGCGAATGGGAAAAAATCGTCGTCAAATAGATTGACAGAAATGGTGCAGAACAGAATCTTGAAGTGGAAACCATGGGTAAATGACTCATGAAAATAATAGTGGGTGTACCTTGGCCATGACAAACCATGTAAAGAACGACAAAGTGAAAAGAGAGGATACAGAGAAAAGGGGCAGGAAATGGAGACAAGGCAAGTGACATCCAGGGGCTTCCAGACTCAGGAGGACCAGCAAACAACTACCCTCAGAACCACCCACAGAGCAACCTCGACCCCTACTCCCAGTGCCACCAAATAAACCCAAAACAAATGGGGAAGAGAAGTGGACAGTAAATAAATGAAATGATGGAATACGTGGCCACAAACTGTATGGAGGCAGAGAAGAGGTTCGTACCCAAGGACAAAGGTGAAGAGAGGCCAAAGATAAGTGCGCAAGAGCAAGGAAAATGTATAAAAGACAAAAGAAAATAAGGAGACGAGCTGAAAAGACAGAAACTAATAAGCATAGGTAAGAGGGGAAACCCAGCAGCACTACAAGAATGACATATCATCGAAAGCCAAATCTGACCTAAAGCTGTTGAACAGCCACATCAGGAAGAAGGAAGAATGAGGAAGCAAGGAGAGGAGATCACAAGAAATCGTCAGGAAGTGCTCAACACGAGATTTAAACACATTTTCAGTCTAGACAGAAAGGCTTCCAGCACACCAAGGAGGTAGGGTACATCAAGAAGTGTTGAAAACACTACACACAACCGAGGAGGAGGAGAAGCAGCTCCTAAGTGAGCTAGATGCCTCAAAGGCGATGGAACCGGACATTTCTCCATGGTTCATGAGAGAGGGAGAAAAGACAGTGTGTGTACCACTAACAATCTTCAACTCGTCTATCGTAACAGGGCAACTACCTGAGGTATGGAAGGCAGCTATATAGTCCAATTTTTTAAGAAAGGGCAGAGATGGGTAGTGTTAAACTACAAACCAGTATCACTGACCTATATGGAAGAGTGATGGAACACCTAGAAAGAAACGAGCTTATACACGATATCAGCATGATTTCAGGGAAGGAAAATCCTGGGTCACAAACCGACTGGGGTTTTTCGACTAAATAACAGTAGTAGGACAGGAGAGAAAGGGGTGGGTAGACTACATTTTCTAGGAATGTAAAAAGTTCAACACAGTTCTGCACAGGAGATTAGCGCAAGTGCTAGAGGAGCAGGCAGGAATAACATAAAAGGCACTGCAATCGATTTGGGAATACCTGAGAGGAAGGAAACGAGCGATGGTACGTGACGAGGTGTCAAGAGTCAGCGCATGTGACGAGCGGGGTTACACAAGGGTCAGTTCAAGGTTCTGTGCTGTTTCTGGTATGTGTGAATGACATGACGGAAGGGATAGATTCAGAGGTATTTCTGTTTGCAGACGATATAATGCTAATGCGGAGAATTCTAGCGGATGAGGATAAGGTGGGACTACAAAGGGATCTCGACAGGTTACTAACCTGGTCCAACAATTGGCTCCTGGAGTGCAGTGCAAGTGCAGTCATGAAAAATGGAGGTCAAAGAAGACCGTAGACGGAGTACATGATAGGGGCTCAAAGGCTGCAAATCAAGGAAAAGGACCTTGGGATGAGTATCTACCGAGGCGCACATAAACCAAATAACTGCTGCAGCAAATGGGCGCCTCGTAAACCTAAGAATAACGTTTCAACATCATTCAACACACTGCTCACCGTGTACATCAAACCATATATGAGTATGCAACACCATTATGGAATCCACACTAGATGAAACACGTCAAGTAATTAGAAAAAGTGTGAAGGTTTGCTACAGTACTAGTCTCTGAGCTAAGGAAAATGTCCTCTAAGAAAATGTTGAAGACACTCAACATGACGACACTGGAGGGCAGGAAAGATGGCGAGGAAATGATGAAGACATATAAAATACTGATAGGAATTGAGAGGGTAGAGAGAGACAGAATGTCTCTCAGATGGAATTCAAGAACAACGGGACACAATTGGAAGCTGAAAATTCAGATGAGTCATAGGGATGTTAGGAAGTATTTCTTCAGTTATAGAGTTGTCGGAAAGTAGAACAATCTGGAGATATAGTGGAGGCAGGATCCATACATAGCTTTAAAATGAGATACGATAAGGCTCTTGGAGCAAGGAGAGAGTGACCTGGTAGCGATCAGGGAAGAGGCGGGGAGATGAGCAGTGAATGAACCTCTGCAACCACATATGAGTATATGAGTACATATAAACGAGTACACGCACAAACACTCATCACAAACAACAGGCCAATTGTTGTTCAAAAGTAGTAACTTGCCCCACAACACATTCGTTTCTTGAAACACAAAAAAATTATAATTTTACGAGAGAGAGAGAGAGAGAGAGAGAGAGAGAGAGAGAGAGAGAGAGAGAGAGAGAGAGAGAGAGAGAGAGAGAGAGAGAGAGAGAGAGAGACTGTGTGAAAGTTATCACGGGTGACAATAAGTCAGGATGAAGAGCATCTTTTCTTTAAATCCTTGGAAAAAGAAGAGTTTGTTGGCCATGTTAAGTTGAGCCCAGGATTGCTGAGTAAATGTTCAGACTAGCTAGCATCACCTCTCTCAAGTGTCAGCCCGGCCTAGCACAGTGTAAATGGCCTTCTCTTTGGGAAGTGGCAAATGTAACGGAAAATTAATGTGAAGGACCTGGGAGTGATAATATCAGAGGATCTCACTTTCAAAGATCACAAAAATGAATCTATCTTCTACAAAAAAGATAGGATGGATAATGAGAACCTTCAAAACTAGGGATGCCTAACCCGTGATGATTCTCTTCAAATCCCTTGTTCTCTCTAGGTTGGAATACTGCTGTACACTAACAGTTCCTTTTAAGGCAGGTGAAATAACTGACCTAGAGTATGCACAGAGAACCTTCACGACACATATAAGTACAATAAAACCCTAAATTACTGCAAACGGTTGAAGTTCCTTGACTTGTATTCCCTGGAATGGCTAGAAGGATACATTGTGATATACACTTGAAAAATCCTAGAGGGATTAGTACCAAATTTGCACACGAAAATCATTCCCTACGAAAGCAAAAGATTCGGCAGGCAGTGCAACATTCCCCAGCGAAATATAGGGGAGCTAGGTTAGGTAAGGCTCGTCAGGAAACAGAGCAAGTGTTTCCTGACGCAGGTCTTAGATGAAGGCCCGCCGTTGGAGGTTTTGGTCATCTGACCGAGGCCTTCTGCTGACTTACCTGTCTACCCTTCTAAAAATTATGGTCATAGTTATAACCACTTTTATGTGTGTATCAGGGGAGCCACGAGTACACTAAGAGACAACATAATAATTGTCAGCGGCCCAAAACTGTTCAACTGCCTCCCAGCATACGTAAGGGGATTACCAATAATCTCTTGGTTGTCTTCAAGATAGCGCTGGGCAGGCACCTAAAGCCAGTACCTGACCAGCCTGGCTGTGGTTCGTACGTCGGTTTACGTGCGGCCAACAGTAACAGCCTGGTGGATCAGGCCCTGTTCCACCACGATGCCTGATCATAGACCGGGCCGCAGAGACGTTGACTCCCGAAACCCTTCCCAGGTATACTCCAGGTATACAGACAAGAGGCACTTCTGTCAATCACTGGCAAAAATTCCTGAGACAATAATTTCAAGGTAGATGACAGTTTTTCGACAACCACCAGCGTCAATATAGATTAAGAAAGGGTTACTCTGCTGCTTTTAAGCCTCTCCACTATTTAGCACCAGTCACTGGACGACTAAGATCAGCTATGTAGTAGCATTGGATATTGTTATTGCTGTCGACCGAGTATGGTACCAGGGACTCCTGGCAAAACTGCAAGCACTAGAAGTCTCTAGGAGTCGCCGGTTCTGAGCTATGCCTCGTCAGTGATTACCTTCTAAGTAGTTCTCAACGGGAACTCAGTAATGGGTTCTCAACAAGAAACTCTATTGGTGCAAGTTTTCCACAAGGAAATGTGCTTTGGCAATTATTATAGAATGTATTCTTCAATGACTTTCTTCATCACATCTTGAAATCCCATGTATATGCAAAACGACTGTGCTCTGACATTTACTTATGCAAGAGAGGAAATACCAGCTGCTCTAAAAACTTCAATCAGCAGCCTACAGCTATATCATGCTTGGGAAGACAATGGCTGGCTACATTTGCTACTTAGAAAACATTTATGATGATGGTCTTTAGGCACCATGCTGGTCATGCTGGATCAGTGGTAAGAATGAATGGAAGAGTGTTGGTACCCAGGGATGAAGTTGATATCCTTGTGGGTGAAATATGACTCCAAAATGACTCTGAAGAACCATGTTGTAAATCTTTCAAATGAAGCGGACAAGAAACTTACAGCACTTAGATGTATCATGCATCTTCTTGAGAGCAGATGCTGCAAGATTCCGTATGAGGCACAAGTATGCAACACCTTGAGAATGCTCCATTTTTTTTATTTCCTGCCCCCATTTCATCTACGAATTCTTGATAGAAGAGAGAACAGAGCAAGACGACTCATCTCTCGCCTGGACCCAGCCTGGATAGATCTGTCATTTCAGCAGAGCCTTCACCACAGGAAGGATGTGGGTGGCCTTACTGTTATGTACAAGGCCAACAATGTCAAGGTACCTACAGTTGCAGTGGTGAATTTGTTGGTGGCATCTGGGATGATAGTTGCAGATATTGAAGGTAATGGATGTGATTCTTGGTGGTTGTAATGGTGATAAGGTTGTAGTCGATGCTGGTTGCAGTATGATAATGATGGAAGAAGCTTTGGTAGTAGGTGTCAGAGGTCATGGTTGTAGTTGTGGTGGTGGATTTGATGATGATGGATGTTCGAGATGAGGTGATGATGGTAATGTGATTTAAATTGTAGTAGTAGCATGGTTGTATTGGTAGTCTGGTTGGCGTATGTTTATGATGGATGTGGTGGCTGGAGTATAGAACAGAGGTTTTGCGGGTTATGACTGATTAGGTTAGTGATCCAATCAAGCCATTAGTGGAATTCAGCCCTGAAACCTGCCATCCCATTTCTAGATAACTGAATTCTTACCTTTAGTCCACACAGGAAGGGATAGTCGTATCTCGGGTGAGCTGGAGATTCTGATAATGGGTATTTACTGTCATGGAGTGTGGGGAGAGGGGGGGGGGCTCTATATCGTTCCAGCAAGATCCCCGAGATACTTGTATGAGTCACAATCTGCTACCGCTTTATAGCAGCTATAAATTCGTTTCGTAGGTTACAGTGTAGGGGTCTAATTCGCGTTGTATTGTTAATGTATCAAACTACTTCACTGTCCTAGTCTAGTGTAGGGTAAGTCATCCTATAACTAGATTATTAATAGATCGACAAAGTTAAGCAGAGTTTAGACCTCTGACTGTTCACTTGCTATTTTTTTTATATGACTGGCGTGGGTAGGCAGCAGGCACTCCCTAGTGGCTGGTACATGAACCGGGGATTTAAAAATGTAAATAAATTTCTCTTATATCTTGGGTAGTCTTGCTATATTTAAAATAAGATTAATTCTGCTTGTATAATGTATTTTTAGTTAAACGTAATCTAAATATTCTAAAATAATTCAATATCTGCTAACCTAAATTAACCATAGCTATACTTTTAATAGTCATCTGACACGGTAAAATTACAACTACAATATATATATATATATATATATATATATATATATATATATATATATATATATATATATAGATATATATATATATATATACATATATATATATATATAAACAAAGGTGGTGACTAACTTCAGTGAACGTGGCCAAACTTGGAAATTACCTGACCAGTTTCAGCCGAAATCATTTTAAGTCACATTCCCGGAGCTCTTAATCTTTCTCGTAATTGCCATACTTCATATACGACGGCGTTTATCTCCTTCTTTCATGTCTTTGAACCCGAAAATATCACAGTTTCATTTTAAACGTTATGATATATCGTAATTAAATGTCACCCACTGAGTAAACAAACATGCTCTCGCATTTTATCCAGTGTAATATCCAAGTATATATATATATATATATATATATATATATATATATATATATATATATATATATATATATATATATATATATATATATATATATATATATATATATATATATATATATATATATATAAGTATATATATATATATATATATATATATATATATATATATATATATATATATATATATATATATATATATATATATATATATATATATATATATATATATATATATATATATATATATATATATATATATATATATATATATATATATATATATATATATGTAATCTTTTGTAATTTATAATTTTAGGATACTTACATAAACATACGAATATGTTATGTAGGGTATAGACGTGTTTATGTGTGTATGCATGTATACATTTCGTGCCAAATAGTTAAAACTTGCGATTTTGGCTTAAACAGCAAAGCTCTTCTTACCGAATAAGGCAAGCGAAAAATTTGTGTATGCAATAATTTCGCAAAAATCATTCTGAACCTGGAGTCTACCTGGAGGATATTCCGAGGATCAACGCCCCCGCGGCCCGGTCCACGACCAGACCTCCCGGTGGATCAGGGCCTGATCAACCAGGCTTGTACTGCTGGCCGCACTTAGTCCAACGTACGAACAACAGCCCGACTGATCCGGCACCGACTTTAAGTATCTGTCCAGCTCCCTCTTGAAGGCAGCCAGGGGCCTATTTATAATTCCCTTTATGCTTTGTGGGAGGCTGTTGAACAGTCTTGGGCCCCGGACACTTATGGTGTTTTCTCATAGTGTACCAGTTGCGCCCCTACTTTTCATTGGGGGTATTTTGCATCGCCTGCACAGTCTTTTACTTTCGTAGGGAGTGATTTGTGTAGATTCGGGACAATTCCTTCTAGGATTTTCCAAGTGTAGATTATGATATATCTCGCCTGCGTTCCAGTGAGTACAAGTCAAGTGCTTCCAAGCGTTCCCACTAGTTGAGGTATTTGATGGAACTTATATGTGCAGTTAAGGTTGTCTGTACACTCTCTAGATCTGCAATTTCACCTGCTTTGAACGGAGATGTTAATGTTCAGCAGTATTCCAGCCTAGAGAGAACAAGTGATTTGAAAAGGATCATCACTGGCTTGGCATCTCTCGTTTTGAACGTTCTCAGTATGCTTTAAATTGAAATCACCAAACAGTAAGATGTTTGGGGATGGAGCTGGAACTTTCCAGACAGTAATCAATTTTCAGTAGCTGTTCCTTGAACTGCTGTGAGGTTGCATCTGGTGACTTAAATACTATCTTTATTTATAGAACTTCAACTATATCATTTGTGGTGTTCATCATCTCCGTGCAGATGAGCGACTCTTTGACAACAGGCCAATTCCCCCTTGTTGCCTGTTCTTTCTGTCACATCTAAAATGGTTGTACCCATTTATCCATATTTCATTGTCAAAGTGATCTTCTGTGTGGGTCTCTGTGAAGGCTGCAAACATTGCATTAGACTCCTTTAGAAGTAAACTGATAAAAAGTGTTTTGTTGTTTGCGGATGGCTTAAGGACATGTGTATTTGCAAATATAAATTAGGTTGTATTCTGTGTTTGTTTACTATTAAATTATTGTAAACTTATCTAAAATATATTTAGTTGGAGTAAGCTTAATTAAATTGCACTTTTACAATAAGGTTAGGTAAGTTTTCTAAGGTTCTTTTGGTACAAAATTATTATTTTTTACTTTATCTTAAATGAAAAAATACGTATGCTTAAAAGGTATAAGAGAAAATTTTAGAAAGTCCTTAATTTTAAACGAGTTCTTGCTAATTGACCAGTTTTACCCATTCGAAACGACATTATATATATATATATATATATATATATATATATATATATATATATATATATATATATATATATATATATATATATATATATATATATATGATTAGGCACAAAATTTTTCCTCTTTTCCCATCCCCTATTTTCTCCCCAGAAAGAGAGACCTAAAGAAAAGTGAATATTTTGGAGACTGAGTTCTTCCATCTGGCATAATGTCCACCCAAGATTCCGGCAACGAGTTTGAAAACTTTAATGGGAGGTCAACAGCTGGGGGCGAGAAACTGTTGATGTAATGAAGGGCCACCTAGCTGGGAGAGCCGGGAGGCATGGCCCGGCTGTGGCCACCTAGCTCGGGGAGCCGGGAGGCATGGCACGGCTCCGCAAACTTCTCTCATTGCAATAATTGAAAGAATCTGGAATAAGACTGCAGGTATACATTTTGGAAGGAAAGAAGATAGAAAATTGAACTGGTGATGAGAATTTCGTTGACAGTGAGGTAGTCCAGTAATTGGGAAAAAAATATTACGAAAGTGTAAGCATCACGGAAAATTCGTTTTTACATTGATATGAGAAAGAAAGAGATGATGATGACAGCCAGATTAAGAACAATAATTTCAACTACATACTGTTTATGTGATCACTGTTATGCTTCACATCACATTAAAGACTACGTGCTCTTTGGTGTTTGTGAATCACTGCTAAGTCCGATAAATCACTGCAGGGTTTGTAAAATTTCTGCTGAAGTCTAAAAAGCACTGCTGGGACTATGCTACCCCTGATCTCAAAAACTCACAGCATGACTATAATTCACTGCTGGAAGCTACAAATCGTTTCTGCACACGCAAAATTATTGAAATCGCTGATGGACACTTAAAATTCCAGCCTAATCTGACCATCAGGAAAAGTCTTTCAACGTTCATTAGTCACTTGCAGCTCCAGTAACCTAGAACGTTGCGTCGATTAAGTGTATACAGTCTAAGTATATACAATCTAACTATAGATACAGTCTAAGTATATACAATTTAACTGTAGATGCAATCTAACTGCACATGCAATCTAACTGTAGATACAATCTAACTCTAGACACAATCTAAGTATATACAATTTAATTGTATATACGTTCTGTTTCTTCTGATCAGCCTTAACCACTTCCCATTTCAAAGACGTTCTATGACATGGGATTAGAGCTTCTCAATAAATAATTCCATCGTTCTGCAGTTAAAAATGTAAAATAATAAAATACAGAATAATAAAATATTTTTTAATAGTTAAGTAACAGCAACAATATAACTGTTTTAACACAGTGGTTGTTTCCCATCAATGTTTATTGACCTCCAAAACAAGGATTATTATTATAATCAAGGGGAAGCGCTAAACCCGGAGGATTATACAGCGCCTGGGGGGTGGGGGGATGTGGAAGGCATTCAGGCTTAATTCGGGGAACTGGAGCACAGATCCAATTCCCTAAATCAAGAGCCCCTCACCAACATCAAAGAACCTTCCTTGAGGGGACCAAAACAAGTAAAGAATTTTTACTATCTATTTCCTAGCCACATCACCCATTCATCAATGTACGGACACTATTTCGTACATCCAGAATTCATTTTCAGGCCACAAATTTACTTGAATCATTTAATGTTATTACCTCGCTTAAGCTCTACCAAGAATGGTAGTACAATGATTATACAATTCCAGAACTGATAGTGAATTTTTTTTACACACCAACATCAATGTCTTTTTAGTTTTAAGTTTGCCCGAAATACTGTGCATGTCATGGGGATTTATGTATGCACAGTAATTGTCACTCATCTCTGTACAAACATTGTATCATGCTGAAATTAAAATTATGATCATGATTACTTTCGCTACTATAATAATTATGTTACCTTTCTTTCACTTGCACAATATTATAACTTTCAGTATTCTCCAGCAACTATAATGCATACACTCCAACAACTATAGTACCTTGCATACACTCCAACAACTATAGTACCTTGCATACACTCCAACAACTATAATACCTTGCATACACTCCAACAACTATAATACCTTGCATACACTCCAACTACTATAATACCTTGCATACACTCCAACAACTATAATACCTTGCATCCACTCCAACAACTATAATACCTTGCATACACTCCAACAACTATAATACCTTGCATACACTCCAACTACTATAATACCTTGCATACACTCCAACAACTATAATACCTTGCATCCACTCCAACAACTATAATACCTTGCATACACTCCAACTACTATAATACCTTGCATACACTCCAACAACTATAATACCTTGCATCCACTCCAACAACTATAATACCTTGCATACACTCCAACAACTATTCTCCAGCAACTATAATGCATACACTCCAACAACTATAATACCTTGCATACACTCCAACAACAATTATATTACCTTAATTATTCTCCAACAACAACTATATTATTATTATTTTGCTTGAACTCAGAATATAAGGAGAGTAAACACCTTCAAATCTTCCACTTTCACAATATTTTACTTTTACAAATTTCCAATTTTGAATTTTTGGGCCTATTATACTCAACAAAGCTTAAGAACTGAAATAATCGAAGTCTGGTCATTTGTGTGTATTAGATGCTCAAACTAACAATCTTTCACCTCTCTCCCCCATCAACTCTTCCTGTGATATTCCCTGCAACTCCTTCCATTCACAGAAGAATTATTACACGCTTATAATCCTATTTTATTTCCTCCATATTACATAGCTAATATAAACTCAGCAGTTTTTTCATTGGCTTTAGGTACTCGCTCATCACTTTTAACCATTCACTATTGCCTCAAAATTCTGTGCCTTCCTTACATTAAGTTAAGCACTGAAGATCCTTCGTATCTTATTTCTTCCCCTTACAACTCTTTTTCTCCCATGTTTTAGAGGTATTTTTCTTCTTCCCTTTCTGTTGTTAATTCGTTCTCATTTCTTTATTATATCTACATTATTCCTCGACATCTTCATTCTTGGATATCCGAAAGGGAGACCTTTAAGTGGCTACAAAAAAAAAATCCATTATTTCTCTTCTTCTTACCTATTTCTATTTTGCTCATAATACGAAGCTTCATCAGATTATCTTCAAGTTTTCATGGTTGGTCAACGAAAACTGTGGCAATATTACAGGAGCAACTGTTGTAAGCAAGTGGTTTTCCAAGTATCTCTCTGTGACCTACACTGAAACCTCAACGACGCCCTTAGCTTGAAATTTAAATTTTCGAAAAGTGGTATGTGGTAAATAGCTTAAGTATTTCAGTTTCCATGTCTAATTTGAGTACATTTTAGTAAAGCTATTTGTATGTTAGGATCTATTAGTTACAATGAGATACATAATGTTTATAATAAACGTCTATGAAGTTAATTAATGCTTCACAGAAAATGGCAAAGATCCACGAAACGCCAAAAGTTACGATGAATTAATCACCAACTTGCCAACATTACCTTAAATACAAGTGCATGATTTTTGCTCAGAAAAAAAAATCTACACAGTTTTTACTAAATTTAACTAATTTACACATTTTATTAAAATCTAATTGGCATCGATTAATAACAACACTATGCTCGCCAAGGATTCGAACCAAGGTTGTACTGGCCCGCCATTGTGAGCGAGAAACACATGATGCCTTAATCCCACACTACCGTATGTCCTCGGACCAAGAGTAACACACCTAGCTTGGCTGGGTGCTTGGTTCTTGTAGGATTGGGTAGCCATGTGGGTTAAGGCGTCATGTGGTTCTCGCTCACAATGGCGGGCCAGTACAACGGGTTCGAATCCTTGGGTAGCTCAGTGTTGTTATTGATATATTATATATTCATACAAATATACATTTCTCTATCACTTTATATATATATCTCTCTTTCTCTGTCTCTTGCAAATACGAACTGTTTAACCAGAGTTTCA
>NC_091303.1:49402040-49455071 GCF_038502225.1 Cherax quadricarinatus | reverse complement strand
CCCCTTCAACTGAGCTAGCAAGAAAACCCACACTTGCCCTGGATAAGTGAACCCCATCCCTGGGGTGGTCCCAGTTGTCAATGAATGGTACTGCATTAACATTACAGTGTTTGTCCAGCCAACAGTTAGTACCAATTGCTCTGGACAACCATTCATTTCTAACACCCCTTCTTGCCAAAATGCGACATATAACAGGGCGCCCCCTTCTTCCTAATTGTCTATATTGCTGTCCTGAACCCTCTAACTAAATCCTCACTTCTATGCTTGCCTACATCATTGCCTCCAGCACTGAGGCAGATAATAGGATTGATCCCATTACCTTTCATGATGTTGTCAAGCCAGAAAACCCTTTGTCAAGAAAGCAAACCCTTTGTCTCCTAATCCTGTCCTTCAAGCAGAACGCCTTATCCATATACCTAACCTGGTTATCCCCAACAACAACAATATTTTTACTTTCCTTGGTGTCGTTCGTCGTGACGTTCCCAGTAGTAGACTCACATTCGTCGGGTAGCACGGAGAATGCATTAGATATTTCCACAACAGTCTCCACAGCAGTCTCTTTCTTCTTCATCGTTTCTACCTTTCCATTCGTCTTCTTGATCGTCAACTTCGTTCCACGCTATCCAGCCACTGTCCAGGTTCCCTTCTTGACCTGAGGACTCACAACAGCAGGACTACTACGAATCCTCTTGTTTTCCTCAGTCAATCGCCGTATCTCTATCTTCGCTACCCTCAATTCGTGTCCTAAATCCAAATATCACCTTGAAAAATGCTTGTTGGCTATAGGTTTAAAGATACGAGACATGTAATATTTGATCATTTTACTATAAAGTAAAATATGTGTCAATATGTTTAAACTCTAATCCGTTCCTACTCTCTGCCTTTATGCTTGATGCTTATAGTGAGCTGAGGAATCATCTCTCGTCAATGTCCAGCAATAGTCTGCAAGCATTCTTGTGCCCCATTTCCCTGGTACCATTTTTTCCAAGGCTGAAATATCTTGGTGAAACCATGTTCGTCACTAACTGCCCCACAGTTCGCTGAAAAAAAAGTCTAAATGTGAGTCCAAAAAGTGGATATTAAGTGACATGTTACATCTTGTAAGCCTTGATGAAGTTTTCCACCAATTCTTCATAGTTGCCTTCCTTTCTGTTACCGAGAAATCCCCTCGCCACTAACTTGAATGCTTCCCAAGCAGCTTTCTCCTCCCCATGAAGGTCTGATTCAAAGTCACCATCTTTAAGAAGCTCTCGAATCTGAGGACCATTAAAGACTCTCTCTGTTATCTTATCGTCGCTCAGTGAAGGGAATTTTGATGTTAAATACTTGAATCCCTGACCGGATTTCTCCATAGCTTTTGTAAAGTTTTTCATGAGCCCCAGTTTTATGTGTAGTGGTGGTAGCAAAATTTTGTTTGGTTAATTGAGAGGTGGATGTTGAACATTTTTCATCCCAGACTCCAATGATTGACGAGGTGGCCAGTCTCTCCTGATGTAGTGGGAACCTCTTGCACTGCTGTCCCATTCATATAGAATGCAGCAGAAGTTGTCTGCCCTATTCACACAAGTACGAGGCATTTGAAAGAAGAAAACAGCAATTAGAAGATAAACAGAAAATTTATTCATTAATTTATCATTGTAATATAGAGCATGACAGCTAAGCAGAAGTATTTATATCATTCAGTAGGAAAATAAATTTAATAAATGTCTCACATCCATATCAATAGCTTGCTCAGTGAATATTTATTATGATTTTAAAAAGTGTTTAGCTAAGAAAATCACCTAACGAGACTCAAGAAATCGTAATGACACGATTGCAAATAAACCATACCCCCGGCCGGGATAGAACCCGCGGTCATAGAGTCTCAAAACTCCAGCCCGTCGCGTTAGCCACTAGACCAGCTAGCCACAATAAGATTCATCCAACTAGGTATATTTCTACACCATAGGAAAGTTAGCACAGGCACCTCTGTGACCACAAATGCAAGTTTTTACAGACGAATCTCCAGCTAGCGTGGCCGTGACATTCGTGACATTCGTGTCATTACGATTTCTTGAGTCATGTTGAGGGCAGTGAAGGGACTTGAGCTAGAGTTCGTCACGGCCACGCTAGCTGGAGATTCGTCTGTAAAAACTTGCATTTGTGGTCACAGAGGTGCCTGTGCTAACTTTCCTATGGTGTAGAAATATACCTAGTTGGATGAATCTTATTGTGGCTAGCTGGTCTAGTGGCTAACGCGACGGGCTGGAGTTTTGAGACTCTATGACCGCGGGTTCAATCCCGGCCGGGGGTATGGTTTAAAATCACCTACCTTTCTCCTCAAAATATAAACTTGTACATCACAACCACCTTCTATGACTGCTGGAACAATAATGAAGGTCAGTGAGACTGTGAGTGTGGTAAGAAACACACTGCCACAAGTCTGTTAGAACCGGTTGTGACACGTAGGTGTATATTGAACAGTAGAGCTAACAAACAATTTTAACCATGATATTCATTATCAGTGACCTAAAATTAGCTGGAAATTGCTACTCTGATCTCGGAAGCTTTTTGATTATTGACCAATGTAAGTTGCAGCCTTGGCACCCAGTCCTGTACACGCCACCAACACAGTGTTGCAGGGATCTCTTAATCAATATACTCTGAACAGACCATGAATTCATTCGACAGGAATGATAAATTCTCATTGTATGGCAGGACAAGCACATTCTTGGTCTGAGGAGTCATTCTAGCTTCAGTCCTATGATAAATTTTCCTAGCTGCCAGCAAAGCAGTTTCTGCAAACTCCCAAGGGTAACATAGTTTTGTAGCAATATCAAAGGTATATAGGAAGTCAAATAGATATAAAACATACACTTCTATTTATTAGCTCTGGTGTGTTTCTGAAGCGAGTTTATATCACCTAAAATTATTTGTTGTTCTTACAATCACTATTAGAACAATTAGTAGTTACTACTACTGTTACTCTAGATTGTTATGAAATACTCTAAGATATCATCAGTCTTCAACTAAATTATTAAATTTAGTATCAAAAATTACAAACTAGAGGATTCTATTAAGCTAACCTAATTAAATAATTGTTTAGCAGTTATAAGGTAGTTTTAAGAGGCACATAAGTACCCTCGTCTTCTAATAACATGTTCATTTTTCCAATAAAAAATGAACAAAGTAAATGCGATAGTAAATATGGACAAGGCAGATTATAGTGGAAAAATGAAGATGTTATTGAGAAGATGGGGGACACTTACGTGCCTCTTAAGTCATCAGAAACCCCGCCTCTCTTAAGTCATCAGAAACCCCGCCTCTCTTAAGTCATCAGAAACCCCGCCTATCTTA
Source organism: Cherax quadricarinatus (assembly GCF_038502225.1). Classification (NCBI taxonomy): domain Eukaryota; kingdom Metazoa; phylum Arthropoda; class Malacostraca; order Decapoda; family Parastacidae; genus Cherax; species Cherax quadricarinatus. The sequence continues at coordinate 49,451,735 of NC_091303.1, read as the reverse complement.
AGTCATCAGAAACCCCGCCTCTCTTAAGTCATCAGAAACCCCGCCTCTCTTAAGTCATCAGAAACCCCGCCTATCTTAAGTCATCAGAAACCCCGCCTCTCTTAAGTCATCAGAAACCCCGCCTCTCTTAAGTCATCAGAAACCCCGCCTATCTTAAGTCATCAGAAACCCCGCCTCTCTTAAGTCATCAGAAACCCCGCCTCTCTTAAGTCATCAGAAACCCCGCCTCTCTTAAGTCATCAGAAACCCCGCCTCTCTTAAGTCATCAGAAACCCCGCCTCTCTTAAGTCATCAGAAACCCCGCCTCTCTTAAGTCATCAGAAACCCCGCCTCTCTTAAGTCATCAGAAACCCCGCCTCTCTTAAGTCATCAGAAACCCCGCCTCTCTTAAGTCATCAGAAAACCCGCCTCTCTTAAGTCATCAGAAACCCCGCCTCTCTTAAGTCATCAGAAACCCCGCCTATCTTAAGTCATCAGAAACCCCGCCTCTCTTAAGTCATCAGAAACCCCGCCTCTCTTAAGTCATCAGAAACCCCGCCTCTCTTAAGTCATCAGAAACCCCGCCTCTCTTAAGTCATCAGAAACCCCGCCTCTCTTAAGTCATCAGAAACCCCACCTCTCTTAAGTCATCAGAAAACCCGCCTCTCTTAAGTCATCAGAAACCCCGCCTCTCTTAAGTCATCAGAAACCCCACCTCTCTTAAGTCATCAGAAACCCCGCCTCTCTTAAGTCATCAGAAACCCCGCCTCTCTTAAGTCATCAGAAACCCCGCCTCTCTTAAGTCATCAGAAACCCCGCCTCTCTTAAGTCATCAGAATCCCCGCCTCTCTTAAGTCATCAGAAACCCCGCCTCTCTTAAGTCATCAGAAACCCCGCCTCTCTTAAGTCATCAGAAAACCCGCCTCTCTTAAGTCATCAGAAACCCCGCCTCTCTTAAGTCATCAGAAACCCCACCTCTCTTAAGTCATCAGAAACCCCGCCTCTCATAAGTCATCAGAAACCCAGCCTCTCTTAAGTCATCAGAAACCCCGCCTCTCTTAAGTCATCAGAAACCCCGCCTCTCTTAAGTCATCAGAAACCCCACCTCTCTTAAGTCATCAGAAACCCCGCCTCTCTTAAGTCATCAGAAACCCCGCCTCTCTTAAGTCATCAGAAACCACGCCTCTCTTAAGTCATCAGAAACCCCGCCTCTCTTAAGTCATCAGAAACCCCACCTCTCTTAAGTCATCAGAAACCCCGCCTCTCTTAAGTCATCAGAAACCCCACCTCTCTTAAGTCATCAGAAACCCCACCTCTCTTAAGTCATCAGAAATCCCACCTCTCTTAAGTCATCAGAAACCCCGCCTCCCTTAAGACATCAGAAACCCCACCTCTCTTAAGTCATCAGAAACCCCGCCTCTCTTAAGTCGTCAGAAACCCCGCCTCTCTTAAGTCGTCAGAAACCCCGCCTCTCTTAAGTCATCAGAAACCCCGAGTCTCTTAACTGGTCAGAAACCCCGCCTCTCTTAAGTCGTCAGAAACCCCTTCTCTCTTAAGTCATCAGAAACCCCGCCTCTCTTAAGTCATCAGAAACCCCGCCTCTCTTAAGTCATCAGAAACCCCGCCTCTCTTAAGTCGTCAGAAACCCCGCCTCTCTTAATTCATCAGACACCCCGCCTCTCTTAAGTCATCAGAAACCCCGCCTCTCTTAAGTCATCAGAAACCCCACCTCTCTTAAGTCATCAGAAACCCCACCTCTCTTAAGTCATCAGAAACCCCACCTCTCTTAAGTCATCAGAAATCCCACCTCTCTTAAGTCATCAGGAACCCCGCCTCTCTTAAGTCATCAGAAACCCCATCTCTCTTAAGTCATCAGAAACCCCGCCTCTCTTAAGTCATCAGAAACCCCGCCTCTCTTAAGTCATCAGAAACCCCACCTCTCTTAAGTCATCAGAAACCCCACCTCTCTTAATTCGTCAGAAACCCCTCCTCTCTTAAGTCATCAGAAACCCCGCCTCTCTTAAGTCATCAGAAACCCCGCCTCTCTTAAGTCATCAGAAACCCCGCCTCTCTTAAGTCATCAGAAATCCCACCTCTCTTAAGTCATCAGAAACCCCGCCTCTCTTAAGTCATCAGAAACCCCACCTCTCTTAAGTCATCAGAAACCCCACCTCTCTTCAGTCATCAGAAATCCCTCCTCTCTTAAGTCATCAGAAACCCCGCCTCTCTTAAGTCATCAAAAACCCCGCCTATCTTAAGTCATCAGAAACCCCGCCTCTCTTAAGTCATCAGAAACCCCGCCTCTCTTAAGTCATCAGAAACCCCGCCTCTCTTAAGTCATCAGAAACCCCGCCTCTCTTAAGTCATCAGAAACCCCGCCTCTCTTAAGTCATCAGAAACCCCACCTCTCTTAAGTCATCAGGAACCCCGCCTCTCTTAAGTCATCAGAAACCCCGCCTCTCTTAAGTCATCAGAAACCCCGCCTCTCTTAAGTCATCAGAAACCCCGTCTCTCTTAAGTCATCAGAAACCCCGCCTCTCTTAAGTCATCAGAAACCCCGCCTCTCTTAAGTCGTCAGAAACCCCGCCTCTCTTAATTCATCAGACACCCCGCCTCTCTTAAGTCATCAGAAACTCCGCCTCTCTTAAGTCATCAGAAACCCCACCTCTCTTAAGTCATCAGAAACCCCACCTCTCTTAAGTCATCAGAAATCCCACCTCTCTTAAGTCATCAGAAACCCCGCCTCTCTTAAGTCATCAGAAACCCCACCTCTCTTAAGTCATCAGAAACCCCGCCTCTCTTAAGTCGTCAGAATCCCCGCCTCTCTTAAGTCGTCAGAAACCCCGCCTCTCTTAAGTCATCAGAAACCCCGCCTCTCTTAAGTAGTCAGAAACCCCTCCTCTCTTAAGTCATCAGAAACCCCGCCTCTCTTAAGTCATCAGAAACCCCGCCTCTCTTAAGTCGTCAGAAACCCCGCCTCTCTTAATTCATCAGAAACCCCGCCTCTCTTAAGTCATCAGAAACCCCGCCTCTCTTAAGTCATCAGAAACCCCACCTCTCTTAAGTCATCAGAAACCCGCCTCTCTTAAGTCATCAGAAACCCCGCCTCTCTTAAGTCATCAGAAACCCCACCTCTCTTAAGTCATCAGAAACCCCACCTCTCTTAATTCGTAAAACCCCTCCTCTCTTCATCAGAAACCCCGCCTCTCTTAAGTCATCAGAAACCCCGCCTCTCTTAAGTCATCAGAAACCCCGCCTCTCTTAAGTCATCAGAAATCCCACCTCTCTTAAGTCATCAGAAACCCCGCCTCTCTTAAGTCATCAGAAACCCCACCTCTCTTAAGTCATCAGAAACCCCACCTCTCTTAAGTCATCAGAAATCCCACCTCTCTTAAGTCATCAGAAACCCCGCCTCTCTCAAGACATCAGAAACCCCGCCTCTCTTAAGTCATCAGAAACCCCACCTCTCTTAAGTCATCAGAAACCCCACCTCTCTTAAGTCATCAGAAACCCCACCTCTCGTAAGTCATCAGAAATCCCACCTCTCTTAAGTCATCAGTAACCCCGCCTCTCTTAAGTCATCAGAAACCCCGCCTCTCTTAAGTCCTCTCTTAAGTCATCAGAAACCCCGCCTCTCTTAAGTCATCAGAAACCCCGCCTCTCTTAAGTCATCAGAAACCCCGCCTCTCTTAAGTCATCAGAAACCCCACCTCTCTTAAGTCATCAAAAAACCCGCCTCTCTTAAGTCATCAGAAACCCCGCCTCTCTTAAGTCATCAGAAACCCCGCCTCTCTTAAGTCATCAGAAACCCCGCCTCTCTTAAGTCATCAGACACCCCGCCTCTCTTAAGTCATCAGAAACCCCGCCTCTCTTAAGTCAGCAGAAACCCCGCCTCTCTTAAGTCATCAGAAACCCCGAAACCCCACCTCTCTTAAGTCATCAGAAACCCCTTTAAGCCTCTCTTAAGTCATCAAAAACCCCGCCTATCTTAAGTCATCAGAAACCCCGCCTCTCTTAAGTCATCAGAAACCCCGCCTCTCTTAAGTCATCAGAAACCCCGCCTCTCTTAAGTCATCAGAAACCCCGCCTCTCTTAAGTCATCATAAACCCCGCCTCTCTTAATAAATCCCTTCAGAGGGCAAGGCAGACTAAAATGCAGATTTTGAAAGTGATTTCGTATGAGGAGATAGAGCCACTCGATGTAAGGTCACTGAGACCATCCAAACAGAGTTGTGAAAGTAACATCTCGGGCAATTGCAGATATTCGAAGACCGAGTATATTCGGTCCTGCCCGTTTGGGGTATAACAATTTAGAATGTTGCAAGGTTGCAATTGTTGAAAAAAAACGAAATAAATATTTTTTAAATTTATTATAAAAGTAGACAATATAAAAAACATAAATGGAACTTGTTTCTGAACAATTTATAAGCAGTAAAAAAATAGAAGTAGGAACTACTTATCAACAATGACACATTGCAATGAGATACAACTTACAAATGAAATATTCTTGAGTTCCCTGAGAAAGAACAATCCTTTTACATCACTAATTTCTGCAATGAAACTTTATGAAACAATTTCTATCCTTCTTGATGGATAGATTTACTTTGCATGTGGCACAGGAAAATGAAGATGCGACATGATTATTCTTGTTGCTGCAATACTTGCATGTAAGCAAGTATCTTCTTCTTGTTCAATTTCTTCTTTTTGGATGGTGGCATAGCTTCCTTCTCATCTGTTGGCACCTCTGCATCTTGTGGCAAGTATTCATCATCAGTTTCCACCACTTCCAGGTCATCTGGATCTTGATCTGAGTCACTGTCATCCCAAACACAGACAAATTTCGACTTATCCTTGGAGGACTCACCGTAGAACAATTTCTTATTGATCTGGAAGGACAATAAAAACGTTCTGTACACACCCAGACCATTACTGAATTCATATATACACTACCAAATTTTATGGAAATATTTATATACCGAAACTTGAAAACTGCACCTAAAAGGGCAGGAACGACTGTACTTGGTCCTATTTTGTTGCACTTTTTTCATTTGCATGGTGCACTCGTAATATGCTTCACAACGCCTTCATATATATATCAAAATATGGCTAAACTATTCATTTACACACTAGACACACAAATCAGTACTTACCGACATTGTACAGGGTGAAATGCTTCAGTATATAAGGAGCACTCAACCGAGAAACACGAGTTTTGGCGCCGGCAAGGTAGAAGTGTTTACATTCTGCTCTCTCGACCAATGGGAAGCGAGCAGCCGCCATCACCGCTCAGCCTGGGCGACTCAGGGAAGGTCTGTGATTGGTCAGAAATAGAGAATGGGAACCTAGATGCGCTGGGGGAGTTGGAGGACGCGCGCAAAAAACCACGTTATGAGGACCGACTACACTCGGTCCTGCCCGGTAAAGGGTTTTAAGTCATCAGAAACCCCACCTCTCTTAAGTCATCAGAAAACCCGCCTCTCTTAAGTCATCAGAAACCCCGCCTCTCTTAAGTCATCAGAAACCCCGCCTCTCTTAAGTCATCAGAAACCCCGCCTCTCTTAAGTCGTCAGAAACCCCGCCTCTCTTAATTCATCAGAAACCCCGCCTCTCTTAAGTCATCAGAAACCCCGTCTCTCTTAAGTCATCAGAAAACCCACCTCTCTTAAGTCATCAGAAACCCTGCTTCTCTTAAGTCATCAGAAATCCCACCTCTCTTAAGTCATCAGAAACCCCGCCTCTCTTAAGTCATCAGAAACCCCACCTCTCTTAAGTCATCAGAAACCCCGCCTCTCTTAAGTCGTCAGAAACCCCGCCTCTCTTAAGTCTTCACAAACCCCGCCTCTCTTAAGTCATCAGAAACCCCGCCTCTCTTAAGTCATCAGAAACCCCACCTCTTTTAAGTCATCAGAAACCCCGCCTCCCTTAAGTCATCAGAAATCCCACCTCTATTAAGTCATCAGAAACCCCGCCTCTCTTAAGTCATCAGAAATCCCACCTTTCTTAAGTCATCAGAAACCCCGCCTCTCTTAAGTCGTCAGAAACCCATCCTCTCTTAAGTCATCAGAAACCCCGCCTCTCTTAAGTCATCAGAAACCCTGCCTCTCTTAAGTCATCAGAAACCCCGCCTCTCTTAAGTCATCAGAAACCCCGCCTCTCTTAAGTCGTCAGAAACCCCGCCTCTCTTAATTCATCAGAAACCCCGCCTCTCTTAAGTCATCAGAAACCCCGCCTCTCTTAAGTCGTCAGAAACCCATCCTCTCTTAAGTCATCAGAAACCCCGCCTCTCTTAAGTCATCAGAAACCCCGCCTCTCTTAAGTCATCAGAAACCCCGCCTCTCTTAAGTCATCAGAAACCCCGCCTCTCTTAAGTCGTCAGAAACCCCGCCTCTCTTAATTCATCAGAAACCCCGCCTCTCTTAAGTCATCAGAAACCCCGTCTCTCTTAAGTCATCAGAAAACCCACCTCTCTTAAGTCATCAGAAACCCCGCTTCTCTTAAGTCATCAGAAATCTCCCCTCTCTTAAGTCATCAGAAACCCCGCCTCTCTTAAGTCATCAGAAACCCCACCTCTCTTAAGACATCAGAAACCCCGCCTCTCTTAAGTCGTCAGAAACCCCGCCTCTCTTAAGTCGTCACAAACCCCGCCTCTCTTAAGTCATCAGAAACCCCGCCTCTCTTAAGCTCTTGTTCTTCTTTATTTCTTCTATTGTCCATGGGGAAGTGGAAAAGAATCTTTCCTCCGTAAGCCATGCGTGTCGTATGAGGCGACTAAAATGCCGGGAGCAATGGGCTAGTAACCCCTTCTCCTGTAGACATTTACTAAAAAAGAGAAGAAGAAAAACTTTATAAAACTGGGATGCTTAAATGTGCGTGGATGTAGTGCGGATGACAAGAAACAGATGATTGCTGATGTTATGAATGAAAAGAAGTTGGATGTCCTGGCCCTAAGCGAAACAAAGCTGAAGGGGGTAGGAGAGTTTCAGTGGGGGGAAATAAATGGGATTAAATCTGGAGTATCTGAGAGAGTTAGAGCAAAGGAAGGGGTAGCAGTAATGTTAAATGATCAGTTATGGAAGGAGAAAAGAGAATATGAATGTGTAAATTCAAGAATTATGTGGATTAAAGTAAAGGTTGGATGCGAGAAGTGGGTCATAATAAGCGTGTATGCACCTGGAGAAGAGAGGAATGCAGAGGAGAGAGAGAGATTTTGGGAGATGTTAAGTGAATGTATAGGAGCCTTTGAACCAAGTGAGAGAGTAATTGTGGTAGGGGACCTGAATGCTAAAGTAGGAGAAACTTTTAGAGAGGGTGTGGTAGGTAAGTTTGGGGTGCCAGGTGTAAATGATAATGGGAGCCCTTTGATTGAACTTTGTATAGAAAGGGGTTTAGTTATAGGTAATACATATTTTAAGAAAAAGAGGATAAATAAGTATACAAGATATGATGTAGGGCGAAATGACAGTAGTTTGTTGGATTATGTATTGGTAGATAAAAGACTGTTGAGTAGACTTCAGGATGTACATGTTTATAGAGGGGCCACAGATATATCAGATCACTTTCTAGTTGTAGCTACACTGAGAGTAAAAGGTAGATGGGATACAAGGAGAATAGAAGCATCAGGGAAGAGAGAGGTGAAGGTTTATAAACTAAAAGAGGAGGCAGTTAGGGTAAGATATAAACAGCTATTGGAGGATAGATGGGCTAATGAGAGCATAGGCAATGGGGTCGAAGAGGTATGGGGTAGGTTTAAAAATGTAGTGTTAGAGTGTTCAGCAGAAGTTTGTGGTTACAGGAAAGTGGGTGCAGGAGGGAAGAGGAGCGATTGGTGGAATGATGATGTAAAGAGAGTAGTAAGGGAGAAAAAGTTAGCATATGAGAAGTTTTTACAAAGTAGAAGTGATGCAAGGAGGGAAGAGTATATGGAGAAAAAGAGAGAGGTTAAGAGAGTGGTGAAGCAATGTAAAAAGAGAGCAAATGAGAGAGTGGGTGAGATGTTATCAACAAATTTTGTTGAAAATAAGAAAAAGTTTTGGAGTGAGATTAACAAGTTAAGAAAGCCTAGAGAACAAATGGATTTGTCAGTTAAAAATAGGAGAGGAGAGTTATTAAATGGAGAGTTAGAGGTATTGGGAAGATGGAGGGAATATTTTGAGGAATTGTTAAATGTTGATGAAGATAGGGAAGCTGTGATTTCGTGTATAGGGCAAGGAGGAATAACATCTTGTAGGAGTGAGGAAGAGCCAGTTGTGAGTGTGGGGGAAGTTCGTGAGGCAGTAGGTAAAATGAAAGGGGGTAAGGCAGCCGGGATTGATGGGATAAAGATAGAAATGTTAAAAGCAGGTGGGGATATAGTTTTGGAGTGGTTGGTGCAATTATTTAATAAATGTATGGAAGAGGGTAAGGTACCTAGGGATTGGCAGAGAGCATGCATAGTTCCTTTGTATAAAGGCAAAGGGGATAAAAGAGAGTGCAAAAATTATAGGGGGATAAGTCTGTTGAGTATACCTGGTAAAGTGTATGGTAGAGTTATAATTGAAAGAATTAAGAGTAAGACGGAGAATAGGATAGCAGATGAACAAGGAGGCTTTAGGAAAGGTAGGGGGTGTGTGGACCAGGTGTTTACAGTGAAACATATAAGTGAACAGTATTTAGATAAGGCTAAAGAGGTCTTTGTGGCATTTATGGATTTGGAAAAGGCGTATGACAGGGTGGATAGGGGGGCAATGTGGCAGATGTTGCAAGTGTATGGTGTAGGAGGTAGGTTACTGAAAGCAGTGAAGAGTTTTTACGAGGATAGTGAGGCTCAAGTTAGAGTATGTAGGAAAGAGGGAAATTTTTTCCCAGTAAAAGTAGGCCTTAGACAAGGATGTGTGATGTCACCGTGGTTGTTTAATATATTTATAGATGGGGTTGTAAGAGAAGTAAATGCGAGGGTCTTGGCAAGAGGCGTGGAGTTAAAAGATAAAGAATCACACACAAAGTGGGAGTTGTCACAGCTGCTCTTTGCTGATGACACTGTGCTCTTGGGAGATTCTGAAGAGAAGTTGCAGAGATTGGTGGATGAATTTGGTAGGGTGTGCAAAAGAAGAAAATTAAAGGTGAATACAGGAAAGAGTAAGGTTATGAGGATAACAAAAAGATTAGGTGATGAAAGATTGGATATCAGATTGGAGGGAGAGAGTATGGAGGAGGTGAACGTATTCAGATATTTGGGAGTGGACGTGTCAGCGGATGGGTCTATGAAAGATGAGGTGAATCATAGAATTGATGAGGGAAAAAGAGTGAGTGGTGCACTTAGGAGTCTGTGGAGACAAAGAACTTTGTCCTTGGAGGCAAAGAGGGGAATGTATGAGAGTATAGTTTTACCAACGCTCTTATATGGGTGTGAAGCGTGGGTGATGAATGTTGCAGCGAGGAGAAGGCTGGAGGCAGTGGAGATGTCATGTCTGAGGGCAATGTGTGGTGTGAATATAATGCAGAGAATTCGTAGTTTGGAAGTTAGGAGGAGGTGCGGGATTACCAAAACTGTTGTCCAGAGGGCTGAGGAAGGGTTGTTGAGGTGGTTCGGACATGTAGAGAGAATGGAGCGAAACAGAATGACTTCAAGAGTGTATCAGTCTGTAGTGGAAGGAAGGCGGGGTAGGGGTCGGCCTAGGAAAGGTTGGAGGGAGGGGGTAAAGGAGGTTTTGTGTGCGAGGGGCTTGGACTTCCAGCAGGCATGCGTGAGCGTGTTTGATAGGAGTGAATGGAGACAAATGGTTTTTAATACTTGACGTGCTGTTGGAGTGTGAGCAAAGTAACATTTATGAAGGGATTCAGGGAAACCGGCAGGCCGGACTTGAGTCCTGGAGATGGGAAGTACAGTGCCTGCACTCTGAAGGAGGGGTGTTAATGTTGCAGTTTAAAAACTGTAGTGTAAAGCACCCTTCTGGCAAGACAGTGATGGAGTGAATGATGGTGAAAGTTTTTCTTTTTCGGGCCACCCTGCCTTGGTGGGAATCGGCCAGTGTGATAATAAAAAAAAAAACTTGTGGATGAGTGGAACAAACTCCCGAGTACCGTCATAGAAGCTAAGACGTTGTGTAGTTTCCAAAATAAGCTAGATAAATACATGAGTTGTGTGGGTGGGTGTGAGTCGAACCTCCTTCCTTTAGTGAATGTTACCTGACTTGACTGTGGGAGACTTGGACCTGCCTCGCATGGGCCAGTAGGTCTGCTGCAGTGTTCCTTCTTTCTTATGTTCTTATGTATGTTAACGAAATCACAGCTGAAATAGAGTCGTTGATATCCTTGTTTTTTGATGATGAAACTAACAAGCGAAAGACTACCAGCAGATCAATACAAGCTGCAGAACTGGTCTAACAAGTGACAAGTTGCTACTGAAATTAAGCCCCAGTACATACAGAGTTAAGAAATTTGACGAATTTCAAAGACAAGCAGAAGCAGAGTACAGACTCGTCAGGAATTCTTCCTGAAGAAGTACCTCCGGAAGAGCCCAGTTTCCAGAATGTCGCCTGAGGCACACAACAACCGAATAGCCGCCGCAGAATTAACAAGGAGTTACTCACAACACTGTATACAACATTTGTCAGTACCATCAAAAAGTATGCAGCACCATTGGGGAATCTATCCCTGGTAAAGCAAGTATAGGAAGAAAACGAGCAAAGGTTTGCATCGAGACTATTCCCAGAGCTATGAGAGGCTAAAACTGGTGAGCCTGAAAGAGGTACAAGGCTAACATGATTACATTATGCAAAGTTCTGAAAATTATTAACTTGGTCCCCTCAAGGAAGGTTCCTTGATGTTGGTGAGGGGCTCTTGATTTAGGGAATTGGATCTGTGCTCCAGTTCCCCGAATTAAGCCTGAATGCCTTCCACATCCCCCCCCCCCAGGCGCTGTATAATCCTCCGGGTTTAGCGCTTCCCCCTTGATTATAATAATAATATTAACTTGGTGGACAGAGCACTAGAGTTGTCAGAAAGTGAAACAACCTAGTCAGCAAAGTAGTAGTGGGAGGATCAGTATGTAGTTTTAAGAAGAGGTATGAAAGGGCTGACGCAGCAAGGGGAGAAAAAATGCTGTGCTGGCCGCTTGAGAGGCGGGGCCAGGACTTGCTAATCCACACTAGATATAACAAATAGATGAGAGAGAGGTAGAGAGAGAAAGAGAGAGAGAAAGAGAGAGAGAGAGAGAGAGAGAGAGAGAGAGAGAGAGAGAGAGAGAGAGAGAGAGAGAGAGAGAGAGAGAGAGAGGAGGGGGTTGACTAACGTCTTTGTGTACCTGGACACACCTCTTGTTGCTACTAACCAATCACCTACATTATAGTCATCTTAAAGTTCATGACGATGGCCAATAAAACGAGAGGATGGAGCTCAGTTCTTCCATAAAAGAAATGATAGTAACAGTTTTGACTCATTCTGCTGCTTCTCTGTCATCTGACACTGATCCTTCTGTGACTCTCTCAGAAGCATATATAAGTTTCTCTTTCATTCTAGAACGGTAAGGTAAAATTTAAAAAATTGCATTATAAATAGCATTCTTCTCATTTTAACTTTTTCTCTTATTTATTCTTTGTGATATATATGTCGTGTCGAATAGGTAAAACAGGTCAATAAGCAAGAACTCATTTAAAATTAAATCTTTTCTCAAATTTTTCTCTTACACGTTTATGGATTTATTCGTCAAGGTAAAAATTAATAATTTTGTACCATAAGATCCTTAGAAAACATACCTAACCTTATTATAACAAGTGCAACTTAATTTAGCCTAATCCAACTAAATGGATTTTAGATAAGTTTACAACAATTTAATAATAAACACAATGCAATACAATTATTTTCGTTAGGTAATGAATAATTTTTGTTAAATTATTGCATGCACAAATTTTCGATTCTTTATTCGGCAAGAAGTGCGTTGCTGTTGAAGCGAAAATCGCAAGCTTTACCTACTCGGCACTGTATATATATATATATATATATATATATATATATATATATATATATATATATATATATATATATATATATATATATATATATATATAAATATATATATATATATATATATATATATATATATATATATATATATATATATATATATATATATATATATCTTCTTTCAACACACCGGCCGTATCCCACCGAGGCGGGGTGGCCCAAAAGGAAAAACGAAAGTTTCTCCTTTTACATTTAGTAATACACACACACACTCGTGGAGGAGTCACGCGGTTTGAGCTCGTGTTTTGGTGGTAATTTCTGACTGTACCATAAGGAATAGAGTGTGGGATATAGGCGTGTGCACGCATAAGAGTGCATATAATCACTTAAGCCCCGAAAAAAGGAAATATAAGTGATCACAGAAAAGAAAACAAAGGAAATAGTGACTGTTTAGTGGGGGCCGGGGGAAGGAAGGTGAACGGTTGTGTCAGGCCTAAATAGTGTTGCCATAATAACGCAGTGGGGTATTTGAAGAATAAGTGCGACTCAAGACCAGGGAGATAAGAGATTTTTATAGATGTGTCAGTAAATACAGTGAGTGAAAAAAAAAATTAGATGAGTTAAAGACAACAGTGCCTACAGGAAGTTAGTGGAAAAATTACCGAGAAGCATCAAGCATTTTCATACTGGGACCCAGGAGGACGACAACATTACTCCACTGCCAGCCGCAAGTAATATTCACCTAGTTTGAGTTGCATGGGGTCAGCACCAGTCTCTAGCTGGAAATTGGGGGTCACTCTCCTCGAGCTATCAGAATTAGAATAAGCAGCATTTACTGGCATTTAATAGAATTTATTGAGGTTTAGGAGAGTTAAGCAGTTAATGATAGATAGCCTAGTATGAGAGGTAGCCTAGCGAAGCCTAGCATACAGAATTGAACGTAATTTTAGGCACAAGATAGTACAGTGGGAACCAAGAGATTGGGTACATATGCAAAACATATGTAGTACATACGAGGGAAATAAGGACTGCTTACATAAACACACACATACACACACACACACACACACACACACACACACACACACACACACACACACACACACACACACACACACACACACACACACACACACACACACACACACACACACACACACACACACACACACACACACACACACACACACACACATACACACATACACACATACACACACACATATACAGGATTTCACACCTTTATGTGAATTTACGTAATTTTAGGCACACAAGACAGTACAGTGGAAACCAAGAGATAGGGTACATATGCAAAACATATGTAGTACATACGAGGGAAATAAGGACTGCTTACATAAACGCACGCATACACACACACATACACGCACACTAGGTGAGAACAGGATCTGCTGTTAGGCACTTGAATAGCTGTAGCACACACACACACACACACACACACACACACACACACACACACACACACACACACACACACACACACACACACATACACATACACACACATATACAGGATTTCACACCTTTATGTGAATTGACCCTCTAACCCTTCCTTCTCTCTCCATCTCTTTGTCTCTTTTCCTCTCTTCCTCTCTCTCTCTCTCTCTCTCTCTCTCTCTCTCTCTCTCTCTCTATTCTTCTCTCTCTCTATTCTTCTCTCTCTCTTACTCTTTCTCTCTCTCTCTTCTCTCTCTCTCTCTCTCTCTCCCTCTCTCTTCCTCTCTCTCCCTCTCTCTTCCTCTCTCTCTTCCTCTCTCTCTCTTCTCTCTTCTCTCTCTTCTCTCTCTCTCTCTTCTCTCTCTTCTCTCTCCTCTCTCTCCTCTCTCTATTCCTCTCTCTCTCTCTCTCTCTCTCTCTCTTTTCTCTCTCTCTCCTCTTTTCCTTCTCTCTCTCTCTCTCTCTCTCTTCTCTCTCCTCCTTCTCCCAGATCTATCCAGGATCTCTCTCTCTCTCTCTCTCTTCTTTTCTCTCTTCCTCTCTCTCTTCCTTTCTCTCTCTCTCTTCCTCTCTCTCTCTCTCTCTCTCTCTCTCTCTCTCTTTCCTTTACTAAAAAAAAAAAAATGGTTGGGACTCGTAGGAATCAGGGATCAGATGACAATGGTATTGGTAGGGAGGAATGGATGGAGGAGCAGTGGAGAAGGATGGAGCAAGAATGGGAGAGAAAATTAGGAGAGCTTTCTGAAAAAATGGAGAAAGAGCTCTCTGCGAAATGGGAAAAGAGGTTGGAGAAGGAGACGAAGAAATGGGAGGCACAAGTCGAAACTGCAGTAGACAGGGTAAGGGTCCTAGAGTTTGAGGTAAACAGGCTGAAGCAAGTCTCAGGGGCAGTGACCAGAGAAGACACAGCATATGAAGCTGAGAGGATGAACAGGAAGGAAGGAGATATGAATTATGCTAAGGTCATATCAGCCTGCAAAGAAGGGTCAGGGAGTAAAAGGAAAGAGCAGCTGGGTGCAGATAGAGAGGGAGATAAGTCGAATGCTGAGGCACAACCATGCTACCAAGAGCCACTGGAAAAATCAAGGGAGAAAATGACCATATACAGACAGGAACCAGAGTCACAGAGGGAGAGGCAATGGGAGGAGGAAAGGGCAAAATCAGTGTTTATCCATGGGCTTCGGGAGAGAGAGGAAAAGACACACACTGAAAGACGGCAGGAAGAAAGAAAGGAGATTGGGAAAATCATCACGGAAATAGGGGGAGAAGACATGGACGAGATTGTAAATTTTCAGAGAATAGGGGGGTACGTGAAGGGGAGAAACCGACCGATCAAGCTGATTCTCAGGACAGAAACAGTGAGGAACAGGATCCTCCAAGAGAAACCAAGGTTGAAAAACTCGGAAGAGTACAAGAAGGTGTTCCTAGACAGAGACAGAACACAAACAGAGAGACAGCAGCTGAGGGAGAGGACAAAAAAGCGAAAGGAGATAGGAAAGGAAACAAGGATGGAACCAGCAGAGGTCAGTCAGAGCAGAACAGAGAAGCAAGGGCAAGCACACACACAACTATCCTCAGAACCCCACAACCTATCACACCATCCCAACACAAACTACAATCCATACCCACAGCTTCCACCCAACCCCCAATCATAGAATCCCACAGTATGCTACCAGGTCTCCCACCCCCACAGGCCCCCCAAACCACAGTATTGGAAAGGAAACTGAAGGTATGGTACACAAACGCTGATGGAATAACAAACAAGTGGGAGGAGTGGCACGAAAGAGTCAAAGAGACATCACCGGACATCATAGCGCTCACAGAAACCAAGCTTACAGGTATGATAACAGATGCCATCTTTCCAACGGGATACCAGATCCTGAGGAAAGACAGAAGGAACAGGGGGGGTGGAGGAGTGGCACTGCTGATCAAACACCGATGGAATTTTGATGAGCTGGAGAGAGGAGACAGCGGAGAAGAAAGTGATTACATAGCGGGAACGCTTCACTCTGGAGGTCCCAAGGTGGTAATTGCAGTGATGTATAACCCACCACAGAACAGCAGGAGACCAGGGCATGAGTATGACGAGAGCAATAGAGCGATGGTTGACACACTGGCTGCAGTGGCCAGAAGAGCTCATGCATGCAGGGCAAAGCTCCTGATCATGGGCGACTTTAACCACAAGGAGATCGACTGGGAGAACTTGGAGCCACATGGGGGCCAAGATACATGGAGGGCTAAGATGATGGAGGTGGTACTGGAAAACTTCATGTACCAACACGTAAGGGACACTACAAGAGAGAGAGGAGAGGATGAGCCAGCAAGACTGGACTTAGTATTCACCTTGAGCAGTGCAGATATTGAGGACATCACATATGAAAGACCCCTTGGGGCCAGCGATCATGTGGTTTTGAGCTTCGAATACACAGTAGAGCTACAAGTGGAGGGGGAAGCAGGAAGGCCAGGACAAATGAAACCAAACTACAGGAAAGGGGACTACACGGGAATGAGGAACTTCCTGAACGAGGTTCAGTGGGACAGAGAACTGGCAGGGAAGCCAGTTAATGAGATGATGGAATATGTAGCAACAATGTGCAAGGAGGCTGAAGAGAGGTTTGTACCCAAGGGAAACAGGAATAATGAAAAAGCCAGGATGAGCCCATGGTTCACCCAAAGGTGCAAGGAGGCAAAAACCAAGTGTGCTAGGGAATGGAAGAAATATAGAAGGCAAAGGACCCAGGAGAATAAGGAGAGCAGTCGTAGAGCCAGAAACGAATATGCACAGATAAGAAGGGAGGCCCAACGACAATATGAAAACGACATAGCAGCGAAAGCCAAATCTGACCCGAAGCTGTTATACAGCCACATCAGGAGGAAAACAACAGTCAAGGACCAGGTAATCAGGCTAAGGAAGGAAGGAGGAGAGACAACAAGAAATGACCGTGAAGTATGTGAGGAACTCAACAAGAGATTCAAAGAAGTGTTCACAGAGGAGACAGAAGGGGCTCCAGAGGGACGGAGAGGTGTGGCACATCACCAGGTGCTGGACACGGTACACACAACCGAGGAAGAAGTGAAGAGGCTTCTGAGTGAGCTAGATACCTCAAAGGCAATGGGGCCAGATAACATCTCTCCATGGGTCCTGAGAGAGGGAGCAGAGGCGCTATGTGTACCCCTAACAACAATATTCAATACATCTATCGAAACAGGGAGATTGCCTGAGGCATGGAAGACAGCAAATGTAGTCCCAATCTTTAAAAAAGGAGACAGACATGAAGCACTAAACTACAGACCAGTGTCACTGACATGTATAGTATGCAAAGTCATGGAGAAGATTGTCAGGAGAAGAGTGGTGGAACACCTAGAAAGGAATGATCTCATCAACAGCACCCAACATGGTTTCAGGGACGGGAAATCCTGTGTCACAAACCTACTGGAGTTCTATGACAAGGTGACAGCAGTAAGACAAGAGAGAGAGGGGTGGGTGGATTGCATTTTCTTGGACTGCAAGAAGGCGTTTGACACAGTACCACACAAGAGATTAGTGCAAAAACTGGAGGACCAAGCAGGGATAACAGGGAAGGCACTACAATGGATCAGGGAATATTTGTCAGGAAGACAGCAGCGAGTAATGGTACGTGGCGAGGTGTCAGAGTGGGCACCTGTGACCAGCGGGGTCCCACAGGGGTCAGTCCTAGGACCAGTGCTGTTTCTGGTATTTGTGAACGACATGACAGAAGGAATAAACTCTGAGGTGTCACTGTTTGCAGATGACGTGAAGTTGATGAGAAGAATTCATTCGATCGAAGACCAGGCAGAACTACAAAGGGATCTGGACAGGCTGCAGACCTGGTCCAGCAATTGGCTCCTGGAGTTCAATCCCACCAAGTGCAAAGTCATGAAGATTGGGGAAGGGCAAAGAAGACCGCAGACGGAGTACAGTCTAGGGGGCCAGAGACTACAAACCTCACTCAAGGAAAAAGATCTTGGGGTGAGTATAACACCAGGCACATCTCCTGAAGCGCACATCAACCAAATAACTGCTGCAGCATATGGGCGCCTGGCAAACCTCAGAACAGCATTCCGACATCTTAATAAGGAGTCGTTCAGGACCCTGTACACCGTGTACGTTAGGCCCATATTGGAGTATGCGGCACCAGTTTGGAACCCACACCTAGCCAAGCATGTAAAGAAACTAGAGAAAGTGCAAAGGTTTGCCACAAGACTAGTCCCAGAGCTAAGAGGTATGTCCTACGAGGAGAGGTTAAGGGAAATCAACCTGACGACACTGGAGGACAGGAGAGATAGGGGGGACATGATAACGACTTACAAAATACTGAGAGGAATTGACAAGGTGGACAAAGACAGGATGTTCCAGAGACTGGACACAGCAACAAGGGGACACAGTTGGAAGCTGAAGACACAGATGAATCACAGGGATGTTAGGAAGTATTTCTTCAGCCACAGAGTAGTCAGGAAGTGGAATAGTTTGGGAAGAGATGTAGTGGAGGCAGGATCCATACATAGCTTTAAGCAGAGGTACGATAAAGCTCATGGTTCAGGGAGAGTGACCTAGTGGCGACCAGTGAAGAGGCGGGGCCAGGAGCTTGGACTCGACCCCTGCAACCTCAACTAGGTGAGTACAACTAGGTGAGTACACACACACACGGCCGAGAGAGTACCGGTGAAACAAGAACAACAAAGATCCGGGCCGAGAGAGTACCAGTGAACCAAGAACAACAAAGATCTGAGCCGGGAGAGTACCGGTGAACCAAGAACAACAAAGATCTGGGCCGGGAGAGTACCGGTGAACCAAGAACAACAAAGATCCAGGCCGGGAGAGTACCGGTGAACCAAGAACAACAAAGATCCGGGTCGGGAGAGTACCGGTGAACCAAGAGATCTGGGCCGGGAGAGTGCCGGTGAACCAAGAACAACAAAGATCCAGGGCGGGAGAGTACCGGTGAACCAAGAACAACAAAGATCCGGGCTGGCAGAGTACCGGTGAACCAAGAACAACAAAGATCCGGGCTGGCAGAGTACCGGTGAACCAAGAACAACAAAGATCCCGGGAGGTACCGGGAACCAAGAACAAAGATCCAGGCCGGTGAACCAAGAACAACAAAGATCCGGGCCGGGAGAGTACCGGTGAACCAAGAACAACAAAGATCTGGGCCGGGAGAGTACCAGTGAACCAAGAACAAGAAATATCTGGGCCGGGAGAGTACCGGTGAACCAAGAACAACAAAGCTCTGGGCCGGACTCTCCCGGTGAACCAACAACAACAAAGATCTTGGCCGGAAGAGTACCAGTGAACCAAGAACAAGAAATATCTGGGCTAGTAAACGGGTAAATATTATATGGTATATATTAGTACCGGTAGACGCACACAAGAACACACACACACATCTGGGACTGGAGAGTACCAGGTGAACTCATGGAGAACAAGCAACCGGTGATATCTGGGCCAGGAGAGTACCCCTGCAACCACAAATAGGTGAGTACAAATAGGTGAGTACACATACCCACACACACACCCACACACATACACACACATACACACACCCCGCACATACACACACACATACACACACACATACATAGCTTTAAGCAGAGGTATGATAAAGCTCACGGCTCAGGGAGAGTGACCTAGTAGCGATCAGTGAAGAGGCGGGGCCAGGAGCTCGGACTCGACCCCCGCAACCTCAACTAGGTGAGTACAACTAGGTGAGTACATACACACACACACATACATACAAATACACATACACACATACACATACACATTGGGGCCAGGAGCTCGGACTCGACCCCTGCAACCTCAACTAGGTGAGTACAAACACATACACACACATACACATACATATACACAAACATACACATACACACACACACACACACATACACATACACAGACACACACACAGACACACACACTCACACACACACACACACAGACCAGGCAGAACTACAAAGGGATCTGGATAGGCTGCAGACCTGGTCCAGCAACTGGCTCCTGGAGTTCAATCCCACCAAGTGCAAAGTCATGAAGATTAGGGAAGGGCAAAGAAGACCGCAGACGGAGTACAGTCTAGGGGGCCAGAGACTACAAACATCACTCAAGGAAAAAGATCTTGGGGTGAGTATAACACCAGGCACATCTCCTGAAGCGCACATCAACCAAATAACTTCTGCAGCATATGGGCGCCTAGCAAACCTCAGAACAGCATTCAGGGAAATCAACCTGACGACACTGGAGGACAGGAGAGATAGGGGGGACATGATAACGACTTACAAAATACTGAGAGGAATTGACAAGGTGGACAAAGACAGGATGTTCCAGAGACTGGACACAGCAACACGGGGACACAGTTGGAAGCTGAAGACACAGATGAATCAAAGGGATGTTAGGAAGTATTTCTTCAGCCACAGAGTAGTCAGGAAGTGGAATAGTTTGGGAAGCGATGTAGTGGAGGCAGGATCCATACATAGCTTTAAGCAGAGGTACGATAAAGCTCATGGTTCAGGGAGAGTGACCTAGTAGCGACCAGTGAAGAGGCGGGGCCAGGAGCTTGGACTCGACCCCTGCAACCTCAACTAGGTGAGTACAACTAGGTAAGTACACACATAGACACACACACACACACACACACACACACACACACACACACACACACACACACACACA
Source organism: Cherax quadricarinatus (assembly GCF_038502225.1). Taxonomy (NCBI): domain Eukaryota; kingdom Metazoa; phylum Arthropoda; class Malacostraca; order Decapoda; family Parastacidae; genus Cherax; species Cherax quadricarinatus. The sequence continues at coordinate 49,431,673 of NC_091303.1, read as the reverse complement.
CACACACACACACACACACATACACACACACAAGTAGTGATGATTTCTACAGAGTGGCTTCTTCTACAGTATGGCTCCCACAGCATGGCTCCTCCTGAAAAGGCCTTCTACAGAGTGGCTTCTTCTACAGAGTGGCTCATTCCTGAGTGGCTCCCTTTTACACCTATATGCTAATGACCTTGACCTCGCCCTCGAGACCACCTCGCCATCGAGACCACCTCACCCTCAACGACCCCACCCATGCCCCCACCCACCCACAACCCCCCGCGCCCCCCTCCCGCGCCCCCCCGCGCCCTCTGCGCCCCCTGCCCTCGTGCCGACCCACCCGCCCGCCGTGCCCTCGTGCCCGCCGCGCCCCTTGCGCCTGCCCATGCCTTCTGCTGTGCCTTCTGCAGCGTCGTCCGGATCGCCCCCGCTCCCCGAATTTTTTTCCGATTTTTTTCAATTTTTTTTTAATTTCATTTTCTTATGATCTCCATCTCCTCGGATCAAATTTTTGAGGTTCCCCCCTCCCACTTTCACCCCCATTCCAAATTTTTTTTTTTAATTTTATTTTCTTATGATCTCCATCTCCTCGGATCCAATTTTTGAGGTTCCCCCTCCCACTTTCACCCCCATCCCAAATTTTTTTGAATTTCATTTTCTTATGATCTCCTCGGATCAAGTTTTTTTTTGGATTCCCCCCTCTGGGGGTAAGCATTCAAAATGGACTCCCACTTGCATCCCAAATTTTTTTTTCTCGATAATACAAAGACTCCATCTCCTTGGATCAAATTTTTGGGTACCCCTCCTTCCACCCCCCAAATATTCCTGCTCCATCTCCTCGGATCAAGTTTTTTCTCGATATCAATAATACAAAGATTTCCCCCACCATCCACTTCTACCCTCTATGTCCAAGTATTTCTCCTCCATCTCCTCGGATCAAGTTTTTTGGATTCCTCCGTCTGGGGGTAAGCATTCAAAATGGACTCCCACTTTCACCCCAAAATGTTTCTCCTTCATCTCCTTGGATCAAGTTTTTCTCGATAATACAAAGACTCCAATTCCTCGGATCAAATTTTTCTCGAAATCAAAGTCTCCATCTCCTTGGATCAAGTTTTTCTCCTCCATCTCCTCGGAACAAGGTTTTTTTTGGATTCCCCCCTCTGGGGGTAAGCATTCAAAATGAACTCCTATGGGGCATGGTACTCTCTCTTACTACAGGTCTAAACAAGTGTGACGTCACCCCACCTGTGTTTACTCGGCGGTCAGTGACGTCACGTGATGACCTCACACATACAGGCTGAATCTTGTCGACTTCCCCCTATGTCAGTGACGTCACGTGATGATCCCACACACACAGGCTGAATCTTGTCGACTTGCCCCTACACATTTTTCACTTCACCCAGGATAACCCAAATTTCTCATTTTTTTTCGTTAATACCCACAACAATCCACAATTTCTTTACAAAATACAACTCAAGTCTAGATATTTTTCTCGTTTTTACTAATTTCATCAGAAAAAGTCACATCAACAACCCACAACTTATAATCACTTTTCAGCAACTCTAGTTCGACAGCAACACCCGCAACCCACAACACCCACAACAAACAACACCTCACAATTTTCACTCATAACCCGCAATTTTTCTCGTTTTAACTATTTCATCAGAAAAAGCCAACGCAACACTTATAACCACTTTTCGATAAATTCACTAGTCACAATTTTACATATTACGAAGTTAATACGCACACACACACCTCACTTTACTTTGAACACCTTCAAAACACTCTCATAAATCATTGAATACTCACAAAAATACCTTTGAACATTTCCAAGACAACATTTTGAATACTCCCAAATAAGATTTGACAGCTCTAATTTATCTACATTTACATATTTCATTAAATTACAACTCGTCCCCCAAACTCCTCCCTCATTCTCCAGATTTTTACAACAGTATCACAAAAACTAACTCAAACACTTTACTTTGAACAACACCAAAAACACCATCAATTACCTTTGAATACTCCAAAAACATCATTCGAACACAGTCAAATCACCACTGAATACTCCCAGAACACCTTCATAAATACTCTTGCACATCATTTGAACACCTTCAAAAACACCTTTGAATAGTCTCAATCACCATTTGAGTAATACTAATACACCACCGAATTCAGTCAAAACACCACCAAAATCACCATAAACTAAGATCAACATCACAGACTAACATCCATTTTCACACAGATCCTCTCAAATCACTATAACCATGACGATCCCACTCACATCCAACTAAGATATAACATAAGTACAAAAAAAAAATGAACACAATCCAAACACACACAACAACAACCCACAACTTATAACCACTTTTTCGGCATCACTAGTTCGACAACAACACCCACAACCCACAACACCCACACCCCACAATTTTTCTCGTTTTAACTAATTTCATATGAAAAAGTAACAACAACAACCCACTTATAACATCTTTTCGATAACTCTAGTTCGACAACAACACCCACAACCCACATCACCCACACCCCGCAATCTTTTTTCTCGTTTCAACTAATTTCATCAGAAAAAGTCACAACAACAACCCACTTATAACATCTTTTCGGTATCTCTAGTTCGACAACAACGCCCACAACCCACAACACCCACATCCCACAACACCCACAACCCACAATTTTTTCTCGTTTTTAACTAATTTCATCAGAAAGTCACAACAACAACCCACTTATAACATCTTTTTCAGCAACTCTAGTTCGACAACAACACCCACAACCCACAACATCCACATCCCACAACACCCACAACCCACATCACCCACAACCCACAATTTTTTCTCGTTTTAACTAATTTCATCAGAAAAAGTCACAACAACAACCCACAACTCATAACCACTTTTTCAGCATCTCTAGTTCGACTACATTACCCACAACCCTCATCACTTACCAATTTATTCACAATTTATTCGATACAATTTTTTTCTCCTTCTTTTTACTGAATCTTAAATGTAATACACATTCCTCTTTACATTACTAAATTTCTAATAAAATCCTCTCCATACCCATCTCCTTGTATCCACATCAATTGATATTATACTCACAACAACTAATCTCACTACCCAACTACTGTGTCATGTTTCAACACCCTCCATTCTTTTCCAATATATCATAACTTTTCAATTCTATAATTTCTTTGTAAAATATTCACACATTACCTTTATTTTCAGTAAAATCCCCCCCCCCAAATTTCATTAAATTTCTAATACAACCCTCCCCATACCCCTCTCCATCTCACCCACATTTCTTCACATCCACTCACCCATCTCCCAACACACCTCTTCTGAACACACACAAAAATCACATTTCACATCCACAAATGCATCTCATCACCCATCTCAAATCCACTAAAATCACTGTATCCAAGATATTCACAAAACTCTATGACCACCTAACACACACACACACACACACACACACACACACACACACACAAACACAGACACACACACACACACACACACACACACACACACACACACACACACACACACACACACACACACACACACACACACACACACACACACACACCTCACTTTACTGTGAACACCTTCAAAACACTCTCATACATCATCATTTGAGATCACCTTTTCTCAATATCTCTTAAGAAATATTCTCTCATCCACAACCTTTATCATCTCACTACAGAACAACCCCAAGATTACTTCGAACACTCTCATAAATCATTTGAATACTCACATAAACACCTTCGAACATTTCCAAACAACACTGAAGCACTTCCAAAATATCATTTTGAATTCTCCCAAATAAGATTTGACAGCTCTAATTTATCTACATTTACATATTTCATTAAATTACAACTCATAAACCATACTACTCCCTCAGTCTCCAGACTTTTACAGCATAATCACAAAAACTAATTCATACACTTATGACACGAGACATTTTACCAAAACTAACACAAACACACCCACACACACCACACTTTACTTTGTACAATTTACCAAAACTAACACAAACACACCCACACACACCACACTTTACTTTGTACAACACATTCACACAAACATTCACACAAAAAATCACAATCACCAACTCCATACAATATCTAATACACTCCTCTCACTACCACCAACACATACCAGCACAGATAGGGATGCCTTCCATGACATCACACTCCATCCTGCGTTTACTTTACGATCAGCGACGTCACACCCCACTTTTACTTCATTTAACTTAACGAGAGGAAGTTACTTGTTTCAACCTGTTATATCTCCAATATCTAAGATCACCACAATCAAGACGTTTACCAAATTCTATAACCCCTCCACTAAGATCACACATTTTTGTACACATTCTCTTAAAACAACATCATAACGAAGATCACTAAAACTATCTATACTTTTACTAAGATCACCTATCATTTTATCTTCTCTAACTCACCCACCAATTTACATTCTCATTCACACTTACACATTTCATTAACCGAAATTACATCTCATCCACCAAACTCCTCCCTCATTCTCCAGACTTTACAGCATTAGCACAAAAAAAAAACTAACTCATACACTTATGACATGAGACATTACCATAACTAACACACTGACTAACTTTGAACCAACTCTGATCATCACCAAAACACCACTGATCATCTTCAAAAAATACTCTGCACATCATTTGAACACCTTCAAAAAACATCATCAAACACATCCGAATACTCCCAAAACACTACTGATTGCTACCAAAGCACCACTGAATACTACCAAAACACCATCAAAATCACCAGAATCTAAGTTTAGCATCACCAACTAACATCCATTTTATAGAAATTCCCTCAAATCACTATAACCAAGAACTCCCTCCCCATGGGCGCAAGAAAATGAAAAAACTTGAACACAAACCTAATGTTTAAAAAATAAGTGTTTTCAGTGATCATAGTAGTTTTGAGATGCATGATCTTAGATTTTTGGTGATCTTGGAGATGAGTGTTGATAGATGATGGTAAACATGATATGGAATTGGTGCTCGTGATTTTTGTGAGAATAATTATAAAAATGAGTGTTTTCTGTGATATTAGTGGTGGGGTCATAAAATCTGGTAATCGTCTTGGTTATAGTGTTCTTAGATAATGTAAGGTACAACAGGTTGAAACAAGGTGGGGTGGGTGTGATGTTACTAACCACCAAGTAAACACAGATGGGAGTGTGACGTCACTGGAGGTGACCTCGCCGGTCCTGTGAGGTGTGACATCGTGTGTTGGTGGTAGTGAGGTGAGTGCGCTTAGATATTGTCAAATGTGATTTTTTGTGTGAATGTTTATAAAAAATGAGTGTTTTCTGGGATATTAGTGATTTTTGAGGTAAGTGAACATGGGTGATTGTTGTTGGTGGTTGTCTTAGATTCGTATGTGTACAAGATATGTTTTCAGTTGATGGTGATCATGTACTAAGTGTTTGTGTATTAGGTTTGTGTTCAAGTTTTTTTCATTTTTTTGCACCCATGGGGAGGGAGTTCTTGGTTATAGTGATTTGAGGGAATTTCTATAAAATGGATGTTAGTTGGTGATGCTAAACTTAGATTCTGGTGATTTTGATGGTGTTTTGGTAGTATTCAGTGGTGCTTTGGTAGCAATCAGTAGTGTTTTGGGAGTATTCGGATGTGTTTGATGATGTTTTTTGAAGGTGTTCAAATGATGTGCAGAGTATTTTTTGAAGATGATCAGTGGTGTTTTGGTGATGATCAGAGTTGGTTCAAAGTTAGTCAGTGTGTTAGTTATGGTAATGTCTCATGTCATAAGTGTATGAGTTAGTTTTTTTTTTTTTGTGCTAATGCTGTAAAGTATGGAGAATGAGGGAGGAGTTTGGTGGATGAGATGTAATTTCGGTTAATGAAATGTGTAAGTGTGAATGAGAATGTAAATTGGTGGGTGAGTTAGAGAAGATAAAATGATAGGTGATCTTAGTAAAAGTATAGATATGTGTGTGTGTGTACTCACCTAGTTGTACTCACCTAGTTGAGGTTGCAGGGGTCGAGTCCAAGCTCCTGGCCCCGCCTCTTCACTGGTCGCTACTAGGTCACTCTCCCTGAACCATGAGCTTTATCGTACCTCTGCTTAAAGCTATGTATGGATCCTGCCTCCACTACATCGCTTCCCAAACTATTCCACTTCCTGACTACTCTGTGGCTGAAGAAATACTTCCTAACATCCCTTTGATTCATCTGTGTCTTCAGCTTCCAACTGTGTCCCCGTGTTGCTGTGTCCAGTCTCTGGAACATCCTGTCTTTGTCCACCTTGTCAATTCCTCTCAGTATTTTGTAAGTCGTTATCATGTCCCCCCTATCTCTCCTGTCCTCCAGTGTCGTCAGGTTGATTTCCCTTAACCTCTCCTCATAGGACATACCTCTTAACTCTGGGACTAGTCTTGTTGCAAACCTTTGCACTTTCTCTAGTTTCTTTACATGCTTGGCTAGGTGTGGGTTCCAAACTGGTGCCGCATACTCTAATATGGGCCTAACGTACACGGTGTACAGGGTCCTGAACGATTCCTTATTAAGATGTCGGAATGCTGTTCTGAGGTTTGCCAGGCGCCCATATGCTGCGGCAGTTATTTGGTTGATGTGCGCTTCAGGAGATGTGCCTGGTGTTATACTCACCCCAAGATCTTTTTCCTTGAGTGATGTTTGTAGTCTCTGGCCCCCTAGACTGTACTCCGTCTGCGGTCTTCTTTGCCCTTCCCCAATCCTCATGACTTTGCACTTGGTGGGATTGAACTCCAGGAGCCAGTTGCTGGACCAGGTCTGCAGCCTGTCCAGATCCCTTTGTAGTTCTGCCTGGTCTTCGATCGAATGAACTCTTCTCATCAACTTCACGTCATCTGCAAACAGGGACACCTCGGAGTTTATTCCTTCCGTCATGTCGTTCACAAATACCAGAAACAGCACTGGTCCTAGGACTGACCCCTGTGGGACCCCGCTGGTCACAGGTGCCCACTCTGACACCTCGCCACGTACCATTACTCGCTGCTGTCTTCCTGACAAGTATTCCCTGATCCATTGCAGTGCCTTCCCTGTTATCCCTGCTTGGTCCTCCAGTTTTTGCACTAATCTCTTGTGTGGTACTGTGTCAAAAGCCTTCTTGCAGTCCAAGAAAATGCAATCCACCCACCCCTCTCTCTCTTGTCTTACTGCTGTCACCATGTCATAGAACTCCAGTAGGTTTGTGACACAGGATTTCCCATCTCTGAAACCATGTTGGCTGCTGGTGATGAGATCATTCCTTTCTAGATGTTCCACCATTCTTCTCCTGACAATCTTTTCCATGATTTTGCATGCTATACATGTCAGTGACACTGGTCTGTAGTTTAGTGCTTCATGTCTGTCTCCTTTTTTAAAGATTGGGACCACATTTGCTGTCTTCCATGCCTCAGGCAATCTCCCTGTTTCGATAGATGTATTGAATATTGTTGTTAGGGGTACACATAGCGCCTCTGCTCCCTCTCTCAGGACCCATGGAGAGATGTTATCTGGCCCCATTGCCTTTGAGGTATCTAGCTCACTCAGAAGCCTCTTCACTTCTTCCTCGGTTGTGTGTACTGTGTCCAGCACATGGTGGTGTACCCCACCTCTCCGTCTTTCTGGAGCCCCTTCTGTCTCCTCTGTGAACACTTCTTTGAATCTCTTGTTGAGTTCCTCACATACTTCACGGTCATTTCTTGTTGTCTCTCCTCCTTCCTTCCTTAGCCTGATTACCTGGTCCTTAACGGTTGTTTTCTTCCTGATGTGGCTGTATAACAGCTTCGGGTCAGATTTGGCTTTTGCTGCTATGTCGTTTTCATATTGACGTTGGGCCTCCCTTCTTATCTGTGCATATTCGTTTCTGGCTCTACGACTGCTCTCCTTATTCTCCTGGGTCCTTTGCCTTCTATATTTCTTCCATTCCCTAGCACACTTGGTTTTTGCCTCCTTGCATCTTTGGGTGAACCATGGGCTCATCCTGGCTTTTTCATTATTCCTGTTACCCTTGGGTACAAACCTCTCCTCAGCCTCCTTGCACATTGTTGCTACATATTCCATCATCTCATTAACTGGCTTCCCTGCCAGTTCTCTGTCCCACTGAACCTCATTCAGGAAGTTCCTCATTCCTGTGTAGTCCCCTTTCCTGTAGTTTGGTTTCATTTGTCCTGGCCTTCCTGCTTCCCCCTCCACTTGTAGCTCTACTGTGTATTCGAAGCTCAAAACCACATGATCGCTGGCCCCAAGGGGTCTTTCATATGTGATGTCCTCAATATCTGCACTACTCAAGGTGAATACTAAGTCCAGTCTTGCTGGTTCATCCTCTCCTCTCTCTCTTGTAGTGTCCCTTACGTGTTGGTACATGAAGTTTTCCAGTACCACCTCCATCATCTTAGCCCTCCATGTATCTTGGCCCCCATGTGGCTCCAAGTTCTCCCATTCGATCTCCTTGTGGTTAAAGTCACCCATGATCAGGAGCTTTGCCCTGCATGCATGAGCTCTTCTGGCCACTGCAGCCAGTGTGTCAACCATCGCTCTATTGCTCTCGTCATACTCTTGCCTTGGCCTCCTGCTGTTCTGTGGTGGGTTATACATCACTGCAATTATCACCTTGGGACCACCAGAGTGAAGCGTTCCCGCTATGTAATCACTTTCTTCTCCGCTGTCTCCTCTCTCCAGCTCATCAAAATTCCATCGGTGTTTGATCAGCAATGCCACTCCTCCACCCCCCCTGTTCCTTCTGTCTTTTCTCAGGATCTGGTATCCCGCTGGAAAGATGGCATCTGTTATCATACCTGTAAGCTTGGTTTCTGTGATCGCTATGATGTCTGGTGATGCCTCTTTGACTCTTTCGTGCCACTCCTCCCACTTGTTTGTTATTCCATCAGCGTTTGTGTACCATACCTTCAGTTTCCTTTCCAACACTGTGGTTTGGGGGGCCTGTGGGGGTGGGAGACCTGGTAGCATACTGTGGGATTCTATAGTTGGGGGTTGGGTGGAAGCTGTGGGTATGGATTGTATTGTGTGTTGGGATGGTGTGATAGGTTGTGGGGTTCTGAGGATAGTTGTGTGTGTGCTTGCCCTTGCTGCTCTGTTCTGCTCTGACTGACCTCTGCTGGTTCCATCCTTGTCTCCTTTCCTAGCTCCTTTCGCTTTTTTGTCCTCTCCCTCAGCTGCTGTCTCTCTGTTTGTGTTCTGTCTCTGTCTAGGAACACCTTCTTGTACTCTTCCGAGCTTTTCAACCGTGGTTTCTCTTGGAGGATCCTGTTCCGCACTGTTTCTGTCCTGAGAATCAGCTTGATCGGTCGGTTTCTCCCCTTCAAGTACCCCCCTATTCTCTGAAAATTTACAATCTCATCCATGTCTTCTCCCCCTATTTCCGTGATGATTTTCTCAATCTCCTTTCTTTCTTCCTGCCGTCTTTCAGTGTGTGTCCTTTCCTCTCTCTCCCGAAGCCCATGGATAATCACTGATTTTGCCCTTTCCTCCTCCCATTGCCTCTCCCTCTGTGACTCTGGTTCCTGTCTGTATGTGGTCATTTTCTCCCTTGATTTTTCCAGTGGCTCTTGGTAGCATGGTTGTGCCTCAGCATTCGACCTATCTCCCTCTCCATCTGCACCCATCTGCTCTTCCCTTCCACTCACTGGCCCTTCTTTGCAGGCTGATATGACCTTAGCATAATTCATATCTCCTTCCTTCCTGTTCAGCCTCTCATCTTCGTATGGTGTGTCTTCTCTGGTCACTACCCCTGAGACTTGCTTCAGCCTGTTTACCTCAAATTCTAGGACCTTTACCCTGGCTACTGCAGTTTCGACTTGTGCCTCCCAATTCTTCGTCTCCTTCTCCAACCTCTTTTCCCATTTCACAGAGAGCTCTTTCTCCATTTTTTCAGAAAGCTCTCCTAATTTTCTCTCCCATTCTTGCTCTATCCTTTTCCACTGTTCCTCCATCCATTCCTCCCTACCAGTACCATTGTCATCTGATCCCTGATTCCTGCGAGTCCCAACCATTTTTTTTTTTTAGTGAAAGAGAGAAAGAAAAAAAAAGAAAAAGGGGGAGAGAGTGAGAGAGAGGGAGAGAGAGAAGGGGAGCCTAGAAGGAGGGGAAAAGAAGGGAAAAAGGGGGAGAAAGTGAGAGAGAGGGAAAAGGTAAGAGAGAGAGAGGGGGGGAGTGACAAGGGAAGAGAGAGAGAGAAAAGAAGAGGAGAGAGAGAGGGAGAGGGAGAGAGAGAGAGAAGAGAAGAGGAAGAGAGAGAGGAAGAGAGAGAGGAAGAGAGAGAGAAAGAGAGAAAGAGAGAGAGAGAGAGAGAGAGAGAGAGATGAGAGAGAGAGAGAGAGAGAGAAAGAGAGAGAGAGAGAGGAGAGGAGAGGGAGAGAGATGGGGGGGAAAGGAAGGGTTATAGGGTCACTTCACAGGAAGGTGTAAAATCCTGTATATGTGTGTGTGTGTGTCTATATATGTGTGTGTGTGTGTGTGTGTGTGTGTGTGTGTGTGTGTGTGTGTGTGTGTGTGTGTGTGTGTGTGTGTGTGTGTGTGTGTGTGTGTGTGTGTGTGTGTGTGTGTATGTGTGTGTGTGTGCTACAGCTATTCAATTGCCTAATAGCAGATTCTGTTCTCACCAAGTGTGTGTGGATATGTTTATGTAAACAGTCCTTATTTCCCACGTATGTACTACATATGTATTGTATATGTACCCGATCTCTTGGTTCCCACTGTACTCTTATGCGTTTAAAATTACGTTCAAAAATAAATACACTAGGCTTCGCCTATATGCCGCTACCTCTAAATTCTATTAAATGCCAGTAAATGCTGCTTATTCTAATTCTGATAGCTCGAGGAGAGTGACCCCCAATTCCAGCTAGAGACAGGTACTATTGACCCCATGCAACTCAAACTAGGTGAATATTACTTGCGGCTGGCAGTGCAGTAACGTTGCTGGTCTGTCCTGTCTCCCAGAAGTTGATGTTTGATGCTTCTCGGTAATTTTTCCACCAACTTCCTGTATGCACTATAGTCTCTAGCTCTTCTAATTTTTTCACTCACTCACTGTATTTACTGACACATCTATACATATCTCTTATCTCCCTGGTCTTGAGTCGCACTTATTCTTCAAATACCCCACTGCGTTATTATGGCAACACTATTTAGGCCTGACACAACCGTTCACCCTTCCAACGGCCCCACTAAACACTCAGCCACTATTTCCTTTATTTTCTTTTCTGTGATCACTTATATTTCCTTTTTTCGGGGCTTAAGTGATTATATGCACTCTTATGCGTGCACACGCCTATATCCCACACTCTATTCCTTATGGCACAGTCAGAAATTACCACCAAAACACGAGCTCAAACCGCGTGACTCCTCCACGAGTGTGTGTGTGTGTGTGTGTGTGTGTGTGTGTGTGTGTGTGCAGGGGTCGAGTGTGTGTGTGTGTGTGTGTGTGTGTGTGTGTGTGTGTGTGTGTGTGTGTGTGTGTGTGTGTAGGTGGTCATAGAGTTTTGTGAATATCTTGGGTACAGTGATTTTAGTGGATTTTAGATGGGTGATGAGATGCATTTGTGGATGTGAAATGTGATTTTTGAGTGTGTTCAGAAGAGGTGTGTTGGGAGATGGGTGAGTGGATGTGAAGAAATGCGGGTGAGATGGAGAGAGGTATGGGGAGGGTTAGAAATTTAATGAAATATGGGGAGATTTTACTGAAAATAAAGGTAATGTGTGAATATTTTAAAAAGAAGTTATAGAATTGAAAAGTTATGATATATTGGAAAAGAATGGAGGGTGTTGAAACATGTCGCAATAGTTGGGTAGTGAGATTAGTTGATGCGAGTATAATATCAATTTATGTGGATACAAGGACATGGGTATGGAGAGGATTTTATTAGAATTTTAGTAATGTAAAGAGGAATGTGTATTACATTTAAGATTCAGTAAAAAGAAGGGGAAAAAATTGTGAATAAATTGGTAATTGATGAGGGTTGTGGGTAATGTAGTCGAACTAGAGATACCAAAAAAGATGATATAAGTTGTGGTTGTTTTTGTGCCTTTTTCTGATGAAATTAGTTAAAACGAGAAAAAATTGTGGGTTGTGGGTGTTGTGGGTGTTGTGGGTTCTGTGGGTTGTGGGTGTTGTTGTCGAACTAGAGATGATGAAAAAGATGTTATAAGTTGTGGGTTGTTGTTGTGACTTTTTCTGATGAAATTAGTTAAAACGAGAAAAAATTGTGGGTTGTGGGTGTTGTGGGATGTGGGTGTTGTGGGTTGTGGGTGTTGTTGTCGAACTAGAGATACCGAAAAGATGTTATAAGTGGGTTGTTGTTGTGACTTTTTCTGATGAAATTAGTTAAAACGAGAAAAAATTGTGGGATGTTGGTGTTGTGGGTTGTGGGTGTTGTTGTCGAACTAGAGTTGCTGAAAAGATGTTATAAGTGGGTTGTTGTTGTGACTTTCTGATGAAATTAGTTAAAAACGAGAAAAAATTGTGGGTTGTGGGTGTTGTGGGATGTGGGTGTTGTGGGTTGTGTTGTTGTCGAACTAGAGATACCGAAAAAGTGGTTATAAGTTGTGGGTTGTTGTGACTTTTTCTGATGAAATTAGTTAAAACGAGAAAAAATTGTGGGGTGTGGGTGATGTGGGTGGGTGTTGTGGGTGTGGGTGTTGTGGTTGTGGGTGTTGTTGTCGAACTAGAGATATGAAAAGTGTTATAAGTATGTTGTTGTTGTGACTTTTTCTGATGAAATTAGTTAAAACGAGAAAAAATTGTGGGTTGTGGGTGTTGTGGGATGTGGGTGTTGTGGGTTGTGGGTGTTGTTGTCGAACTAGAGATACCGAAAAGATGGTATAAGTGGGTTGTTGTTGTGACTTTTTCTGATGAAATTAGTTAAAACGAGAAAAAATTGTGGGGTGTGGGTGTTGTGGGTTGTGGGTGTTGTTGTCGAACTAATGATGCCGAAAAAGTGATGTTGTTGTTGTGTGTGTGGGTGTTCATGGGTTATATCTTAGTTGTGTGGTGGGATGTGGGTGTTTGAGAGGATCTGTGTGAAAATGGATGTTAGTCTGTGATGTTGATCTTAGTTTATGGTGATTTTGGTGGTGTTTTGAGTGTATTCAGTGGTGTTTTAGTAGTATTCAGTGGTGTATTTGGGAGTACTCATATGGTGTTTTGAGGTTATTCAAAGGTGTTTTTGAAGGTGTTCAAATGATGTGCAAGAGTACTTATGAAGGTGTTCTGGGAGTATTGAGAGGTGATTTGGGGGTGTTCGAATGATGTTTTTGGAGTATTTAAAGGTAATTGATGGTGTTTTTTGGTGATGTTCAAAGTAAAGTGTTTGAGTTAGTTTTTGTGATAATGTTGTGAAGTCTGGAGACTGAGGGAGGAGTTTGGGGGGATGAGTTGTAATTTAATGAAATGTGTAAGTGCAGATAAATTAGAGCTGTCAAATCTTATTTGGGAGTATTCAAAATGATATTTTGGAAGTGTTTCAGTGTTGTTTGGAAATGTTCAAAGGTATTTTTGTGAGTATTCAAATGATTTATGAGAGTGTTTTGAAGGTGTTCGAAGTAAAGTGAGGTGTGTGTGCGTATTAACTTCGTAATATGTAAAATTGTGACTAGTGAATTTATCGAAAAGTGGTTATAAGTGATGTAGTGACTTTCTGATGAAATAGTTAAAACGAGAAAAATTGGGGGTTATGAGTGAAAATTGTGAGGTGTTGGTTGGAGTGTGAGGGTTCGGGAGGGTGGGGAGGAGGAGAGAGAGAAGGTTACTTCGTGGGGAGTGACCTGAGATGAAATAGTTAAAATGAGAAAAATGTCTAGACTTGTGTTGTATTTTGTAAAGAAATTGTGGATTGTTGTGGGTATTAACGAAAAAAATGTGAAATTATTTGGATTATCCTGGGTTAAGAGTGAAAATGTTTTCCCTATGTTGTATATGAAATGTGTAATACTGAGATTGGGGAAGTCGACAAGATTCAGCCTGTGTGTGTGGGGTCATCACATGACGTCACTGACATAGGGGGAAGTCGACAAGATTCAGCTTGTATGTGTGAGGTCATCACGTGACGTCACTGACCGCCGAGTAAACACAGGTGGGGTGACGTCACACTTGTTTAGACCTGTAGTAAGAGAGAGCACCATGCCCCATAGGAGGAGTTCATTTGAATGCTTACCCCCAGAGGGGGGAATCCAAAAACTCGATCCGAGGAGATGGAGTCTTTGATTTCGAGAAAAACTTGATCCAAGGAGATGGAGTCTTTGTATTATCGAGAAAAACTTGATCCGAGGAGATGGAGTCTTTGTATTATCGAGAAAAAACTTGATCCAAGGAAGATGTAATCGAGAAAAAAATTGGGGTGCAAATGGGAGTTCATTTGAATGCTTACCCCCAGAGGGGGGAATCCAAAAAAAAACTTGATCCGAGGAGATGGAGGAGAAAACCTTGATCCAAGGAGATGGAGTCTTGGTATTATCGAGAAAACTTGATCCAAGGAGATGGAGTCTTTCGTATTATCCAGAAAAAAAATCGAAAAAATTTGGGATGGGGTGAACGTGGGGGGAATCCAAAAAACTTGATCCGAGGAGATGGAGGAGAAATACTTGGGATGCAAGTGGGAGTTCATTTGAATGCTTACCCCCAGCACACACATTTTTACACAAAGCTGAAGGAGCTAGAGCATCATAACACGATAAAAAAATGGGATCTCAAAAGGAAGGGCGTGAAGGCAAAGGAACCGAAGATGGCTGGTCTGAAAAAAATGAGTAGAAAGGCTCAAAAACAAAATGGATCAAGAATGGGAAAAAAAGGTTAAATGAGCTTTGAAATAACATGTTAGAGAAGCTATCTGCAGAGATCAAGAAGTGGGAATCACGAGCTGTAGCAGCTGAGTCAAAGATACAGAGACTGGAGGAAGAAATGGATGTGCTGAAGCAGGGTAAAAAGATGAGGTACAAGAGGAACAAGGTGACTAAAATGGGAACATCAGGAGGCAGTGACTGGGCTGAGGGATGGGATCGACCTAAGAAGCCTTTTACAGAAATAATATCAGGACATCAGGGTGTCCTGGAGATAAGGGAAACAACAAAGGAGATGCTTAAATCAGATCCAGACATATGGAGGGTAAAGAAATGGGATGAAGAAAGAGAGAGGTCAATAAATATTCATGGGCTTCAGGTGGCTGATGGGAAGACCAATGATGGAAGAAAGCATTGGGAGAAAAAAGACATTAAGAGCATCATTGCAATAACAGAAGAGAAGGACATGTCTCAGGTAGAAAATTTTCACAGACTTGGGGGGTATTCGAGGGGGAAAAACATAGACCAATCAAAGTGACATTCAAGACAGAAGTGGTACAGAAAAGGATACTACAACAGAAGCCACTGTTAAAGGACTCTCAAGACTATCAACAGTGTACCTCAATCGAGACAGAACACGAAAGGAAAGGGAACTGAGAATGAGAGCAAGACGAAACCAGTTGAAGGAGAGACAGGAAAGCTCAGCCTTTGGGGAACATCTAACATAAATGCTTACAGAATTCCCTCAACCCCTGTCACCCCATATCAACGAAACACAATAATCAGAAAAAAACACACTTCATAGCCCCCACCCCCCCTTGAGCACTAATTTCACAATCACAGCAGTCCCCCATAATATTCTGTCCTGCGTCCCCCCCAGCCTGCATCTTCCTCTTCCATCTCCCAAAATACAGTAATGCAAAGGAAGCTAAAGGTATGATGCACCAATGCAGATGGAATGACAAATAAGAGTGAAGAGTGGCAAGAACGAATCATTGTTGCATCACCTGACATTATAGCACTAACAGAGACAAAACTTACAGGAATGATAACAGAAGCAATCTTTCCACCTGGATATCAGATCCTGAGGAAAGACAGAGAGCAGAGGAGGGGGAGGAGAAGCACTGCTCATCAAAAATCAGTGGAGTTTTGAGTAAATGGGAGAAATGTACAGAAGGGAAACAGACGACGTCATTGTAAGAACCCTTCAGACTGGAGGTCCAAAATTGATGATAGTAGTGATGTATAACCCACCACTGAACAGCAGGAGGACAACAGGATGATGCGTGCAATTGGGCAATGGTGGATACACTAGATGAAGTGACCAGGAGGGCTCATATGGGTAGGACAAAATTACTCATAATGGGGGATTTCAATCATAAAGAGATTGACTGGGAAAATCTAGAGCCACATGGGGAACCAGAAACATGGAGGCTTAAGTTGTTGGAGACTGTATTGGAGAATTTCATGCACCAACTTGTTAGGGATACAACCAGAGAGAAGAGGAGAGGATGTTGCAGTGAGGCTGGATCTCATATTCACCTTGAATAGTTCAGACATAGGGGATATCACACACGAAAGGCCCCTTGGCGCTAGTCATCATGATGTTCTCAGTTTTGGATACCTTGTAGAGTTAACAGTGGAGAATGCAGCAGCACGAGAATAACGAGAGAAGGCGAACTTCAAAAAAGGGGACTACATAGGCATGAGAAGTTTCCTGCACGAAGTGCAGTGGGAAAGAGCACTAGAGGGAAAAACAGTAAATGAAATGATGGAACTAGTGACCATTAAGTGCAGGGAGGCAGAGGAGAAGTTCATACCAAAGGGTAACAGAAAAAATGGTAAGACCAAAGTGAGCCCATGGTTTAATTGGAGGTGTAAAGAGGCCAAAGCCAAGTGTGCTAGAACATGGAAAAGGTATAGAAGGCAAAGAACTCAAGAAAACAAGGAGATGAGCAGAAGAACCAGAAACGAATATGCATGAAAATATGCAGAAGAACATGCAGGGAGAATATGCAGGAGAATATGCAGGAAGAATATGCAGGGGGAAAAACAACAGTCAAGGACCAGGTAATCAGGCTGAGAAAAGAAGGAGGGGAGCTCACAAAGAGTGACCAGGAAGTTTGTGATGAACTAAACACAAGATTTACAGAAGTACTCACAATACAGACAGGAATGCTTCCAGCAAACCATGGAAGTAGGGTGCACAAACAGGTGCTGGACACAACACACATGACCATGGAAGAGGTGAAGAAACTGCTAGGTGAACTAGATACCTCAAAATCGGTGGGCCCAGATAACATATTTCCATGGATACAGAGAGGGAGCTGAGGAACTGTGTGTACTGCTAGCAGCAATCTTCAGCAAATCTATTGAAACTGGGTAATTGCCTGAGGCGTGGAAGACAGCAAATGTAGTTCCAATTTTTAAGAAAGGAGACAGGCAGGCAGTGTTAAACTGCAGACCAGTATCACTGACTTGTATAGTATGTAAAGTCATGGAAAAGATTATAAAGAAAAGAGTGGTGGAACACATTCAAAAGATTGGGATCATGCATGACAATCAGCACGACTTCAGAGATGGAAAATCCTGTGTCACAAATCTACTTGAATTCCACGATAAGGTAACAGAAGAAAGACAGGAGGGGGAGAGATGGGTAGAACGCGTCTTTTTGGACTTCAAAGAGGATTTTGACACAGTACCACACAAGAGACTGGTGCACAAATTAGAGGAGCAGACAGGAATAATAAGAAAAATACTGCAATGGATCAGGGAATACCTGACAGGAAGAAAACAACGTCATTGACAACATGGACAAGGATCGAAGGTTTCAGAGATGGGATACAGAAACACGGGGACACAATTGGAAACTGAAAACTCAGATGAGTCATAGGGATGTTAGGAAGTATTTCTTTAGTCTTAGAGTTGTCAGGAACTGGAATAATCTGGAGAGTGAAGTAGTGGAAGCAAGTTCCATAAATAGCTTTAAGAAGAGGTATGACAAATATCATGGAGCAGGGAGAGAGTGAATTAGTATCGACCAGTGAAGAGGCGGGGCTAGGAGCTATGACTGGACCCCTGCAATCACATATAGGTGAGTACACAAATACACATACACACACACACACACACACACACACACACACACACACACACACACACACACACACACACACACACACACACACACACATATATATATATATATATATATATATATATATATATATATATATATATATATATAACACTGATATCTGGCTGAAGGAGACTCGAACCTACGAACCTTGGAACAAGGTACGCAGTGCTTTACCAATCTACCCGCACTGGACCAATACCTTGGAGTCCAGCTTGTGCTAGACTTTGATCCAAGTCAGCCAGCTTTCAGGGAAAAGGCTTACAGCTTTTCATCTCATCCCCTGCATGTATCAGCTTTACTAGAGATATTAACAATGCAAGGAATTCGCAAGAGCAGGCGAAATATACACAAACACTGATCTCTGGCTGAAGGGCGCCTAGCAAACCTCAGAACAGCAGGACCCTGTACACCGTGTACGTTAGGCCCATATTGGAGTATGCGGCACCAGTTTGGAACCCACACCTAGCCAAGCATGTAAAGAAACTAGAAAAAGTGCAAAGTTTTGCAACAAGACTAGTCCCAGAGCTAAGGGGTATGTCTTACGAGGAGAGGTTAAGGGAAATCGACCTGACGACAATGGTCTCTGTCCACCTTATCTATTCCACAGTATCTTGTATGTCGTTATCATGTCTCCCCTGACCCTCCTGTGAACGATTCCTTATTAAGGTATCGGAACGCTATTCTCAGGTTTGCTAGGCGCCCGTATGCTGCAGCAGTTATTTGGTTGATGTGTGCCTCCGGAGACGTGCTCGGTGTTATGGTCACCCCAAGATCTTTCTCCTTGAGTGAGGTTTGCAGTCTTTGTCCACCTAGCCTATACTCTGTCTGCGGTCTTCTTTGCCCTTCCCCAATCTTCATGATTTTGCATTTGGCAGGGTTGAATTCGAGAAGCCAGTTTCTGGACCACATGTCCAGTCTGTCCAGGTCTCTTTGTAGTCCTGCCTGATCCTCATCCGATTTAATTCTTCTCATCAACTTCACATCATCTGCGAACAGGGACACTTCAGAGTCTATCCCTTCCATCATGTCATTCACATATATCAAAAATAGCACTGGTCCTAGAACTGACCCCTGTGGGACCCCGCTCGTCACAGGCGCCCACTGTGATACCTCTTCACGTACCATGACTCGTTGTTGCCTCCCTGTCAGGTATTCTCTGATCCATTACAGTGCCCTCCCTGTTATACGCGCCTGATCCTCCAGCTTCTGCACTCTTGGGAGGAACTGTGCCGAAGGCCTTCCTGCAGTCCAGGAAAATGCAATCAACCCACCCTTCTCTCTCGTGTCTTACTTCTGTTACCTTGTCATAAAACTCCAGAAGGTTTGTGACACAGGATTTGCCTTCCATGAATCCATGCTGGTTGTCATTTATAATCTTGTTCCGTTCCAGGTGCTCCACCACTCTCCTCCTGATAATCTTCTCCATGACTTTGCATACTATACACGTCAGAGACACTGGTCTGTAGTTTAGTGCCTCGTTTCTGTCTCCTTTCTTAAAAATGGGGACTACATTTGCCGTCATCCATATCTCCGGTAGTTGCCCAGTTTCAGGGGATGTATTGATGATTGTGGTTAGGACCCACGGGTAGATGTTGTCTGGTCCCATCCCCTTTGAGGTATCAAGGTCACTTAGCAGCTTCTGCACCTCCTCCTCCGTTGTTCGTATGTCATCCAACACTTGTTGGTATATTCCCTGTTGATGTTCCCCTCTGTGCTGTCTTCCCAGAGCCCTTCCTGTCTCTACTGTAAATACTTCCTTAAATCTCCTGTTTAGCTCCTCACATACCTCCTGATCGTTTCTTGTGAGTTCCCCACCTTCTGTCCTCAGCCTGATCACCTGGTCTTTGACTGTTGTCTTCCTCCTGATGTGGCTATACAACAGTTTCGGGTCAGACTTGACTTTCGATGCTATGTTATTTTCATACTGTCGCTGGGCCTCCCTCCTTACCTGTGCATACTCGTTCCTGGCTCTGCGACTAATCTCTCTATTTTCATGTGTTCTTCGCCTTCTGTACTTTTTCCATTCTCTATTGCACTTAGTTTTTGCCTCCTTACACCGTCGGGTAAACCAGGGGCTCGTTCTGGTCTTCCCATTATTTCTGTTGCCCTTGGGATCAAATCTTTCCTCTGCCTCCTTGTTGTTACGTATTCCATCATTTCGTTTACTGACTTTCCTACCAGTTCTCTGTCCCACTGAACCTCTTGCAGGAAGTTCCTCAAACCTATGTAGTCCCCTCTTTTATAGTCTGGCTTTTTCCATTCAACTCCTGTTACCCTCTCCACTTGTATCTCTAGTATGTATTCAAAGCACAGAACCGCATGGTCACTAGTTCCTAGGGGACTCTCATATGTGATGTCCTCAATGTCTGAACTGCCCAGGATGAACACAAGGTTCAGTCTTGCTGATTCATCCTCCCCTCTCACTCTGGTAGTGTCCTTGACATGTTGGTGCATGAGGTTTTCCAGTACCACATCCATCACCTTGGCTCTCCATGTTTCGGGACTCCCGTGTGGCTCCAGGTTTTCCCAGTCAATCTCCCTGTGGTTGAAATCGCCCATAACCAGTAACTTTGCTCTGTTCGAGTGAGCTCTTCTTGCCACCTCAGCCAGTGTGTCCACCATTGCTCTGTTGCTCTCTTCATATTCCTCTCTTGGCCTCCTGCAGTTCTGTGGTGGATTATACATCACTGCACAAGACTGAAGTGTACCTACTATGTAGTCCCTTTCTCCAGTCTCGTCAATGCCTCTCATTTTCTCGAATTTCCATGGGTTTTTTATGAGCATTGCAACCCCTCCTCCCCCTCTGCCCCTTCTGTCTTTCCTCATGATCTGATATCCTGGTGGGAAGATTGCATCTGTTATTGTCTCAGTAAGTTTCGTTTCTGTAACTGCTATGATGTCTTGGGACTTCTCATTGATTCTTTCATGCCACTCCTCATATTTATTCGTTAATCCATCTTCATTCGTGTACCAAACCTTCAATTTCTGTTCTAAAACTGTGGTCCTGGGGGAATATTGGGGTTGGGAGAGCAGGAACCCTGGTGGGGGCCTATGGGGGGTTGCAGTGGGGGTGGGAGCAGAGTTCCCATTTGAGGTTGCTGTAGGGGTAGGATTCATGGTTTGGGGGGTGGGGACAGAGGGATCAGTGTGTGATTGTAGGTTTAGATTGTTCAGTTGCCTTGGGGCTGTCGTGGTTGGAGTCCTTCTGCAGGTATTTCTGGGGGGGGGGGGGGTTGCCCTTCCACCTGTACCTAGGTTATTCTGCTTTTCTTTGTCATTTCCTCCCATTCCTCCTTTCATTTTTGTTCTCTCTCTTTCAGCATCATCCTTTCCTCCTGTGTTCTGTCTCGATCAAGGTACACACTCTGGATCTCCAGTTTGTCTCTCAGCCGTGCTTTCTCCTGCAAAATCATGGTTCGAGTTGATTCTGCCTTTAAAATTACTTTGAGAGGCGTTTCCTTCTTGTGAACCACCCAATTCTCCAAAAATTTGCCACCTGGGTCATGTCGCCCTCGCCTGTCACCTTCATGATACCTTCAATTGCTTTCTTCTCTTCCTGTTTTCTTTCACCATAGGTTTCCCCCTCGGTTTCCTGGAGCCCATAGACAAAAACTGATCTCTCCCTTTCTTCCTCCCACTGTGCCTCCCATTGCATCCTCTGAGGTGTTTTAGTTCCTTCCCTTGGAGCTTTTCTTCCTTCAATCTCTTCCCTAGCTGCAGCCCCTATGCTCCTTGGTTTGTCTTTCCTGCTCACCTGTTCCTGCCCCAAAAGTGTCTGGTAGAGTCCCTGCATATATCCTAGTTCCTTCAATGTCTCTCAGTAGTACCAGTACCAGTGACCAGTTACCAGTGTCAGTAGTGACTCACTACCAACCGTCTGTGTGAATCACTTGTTATTCACTGCTACCACTGACCCTAGCATGATCTGAATGCCGCTCGCCCTACGAGGCACTCAGCAAGCCAGTTAGGGCAGACGGCAGGTCAGGCTGGGCACTTCCCATATAGTGTGCCTGCCACTGGTAAGTGTTGTGTGTGATGCCACTTGTAAGTCTTTTGTGTGTCGCAACTTTTAAGTGTTGTTAGTGCCTGCTAGTTGTAAGTGTTGTGTGTGCCTCCACTTGTAAGTGTTCTGTGTGTCTGCAACTTGTAAGTGTTGTGTGTGCCTGCCACTTGTAAGTGTTGCGTGTGCATGCCACTTGAAAGTGTTGTGCATGCTACTTCTAAGTGTTGTGTGTGCCTGCCACTTGTAAGTGTTTTGTGTGCCTGCCACTTTTAAGTGTTGTGTGTGCCTGCCACTTGTAAGTGTTGTGTGTGCATGCCACTTGAAAGTGTTGTGCCTGCTACTTCTAAGTGTTGTGTGTGCCTGCCACTTGTAAGTGTTTTGTTCGCCCCTCCACTTGATAGTGTTGTGTGTGCCTGCCACTTGTATGTGTTGTGTGTGCCTACCATTGTAAGTGTTGTGTGTGCCTGCCACTTGTAAGTGTTGTGTGTGCCTGCCACTTGTAAGTGTTGTGTGTGCCTGCCACTTGTAAGTGTTGTGTGTGCCTGCCACTTGTAAGTGTTGTGTGTGCCTGCCACTTATAAGTGTTGTGTGTGCCTGCCACTTGTAAGTGTTGTGTGTGCCTGCCACTTGTAAGTTTTGTGTGTGCCTGCCAAATATAAGTGTTGTGTGTGCCTGCCACTTGTAAGTGTTGTGTGTGCCCCGCCACTTGTAAGTGTTGTGTGTGCCCCGCCACTTTTATGTGTTGTGTGTCCCACCACTTGTAAGTGTTATATGTGCCTGCCACTTTTATGTGCTGTGTGTGTCTGCAACTTGTAAGTGTTTTGTGTGCCGCCACTTATAAGTGTTTTACGTGCCTGTTTCATGTAAGTGTTGTGTTAGCCGCCACTTGTAAGTGTTGTCTGTGCCTGCCACTTGTAGGTATTGTGTGTGCCACTTGTACTTGTAAGTGTTGTGTGTGCCTGCCACTTGTAAGTGTTGTGTTGTAAGCCTGCCACTTGTAAGTGTTGTGTGTGCTTGCCACTTGTAAGTGTTGTGTGTGACTCCCACTTGTAAGTGTTGTGTGTGCACTTGTAAGTGTTGTGTGTGCCTGCCACTTGTAAGTGTTGTGTGTGCCTGCCACTTGTAAGTGTTGTGTGTGCCAGCCACTTGTAAGTGTTGTCTGTGCCTGCCACTTGTAGGTATTGTGTGTGCTTTCCACTTGTAAGTGTTGTGTGTGCCTGCCACTTACAAGTGTTGTGTGCGCCTACCACTTGAAAGCGTTGTGTGTGCCTAACACTTGTAAGTGTTGTGTGTACCGCCACTTGAAAGTGTAGTGGCCACTTGAAAGTGTAGTGTGTGCCTGCCACTTTTAAGAGTTGTGTGTGCCGCCACTTGTAAGTGTTGTGTGTGCCTGCCACTTGTAAGTGTTGTGTGTAAGTGTTGTGTGTGCCTGACACTTGTAAGTGTTGTGTGTGCCTGCCACTTGTAAGTGTTGTGTGTGCCTGCCACTTGTAAGTGTTGTGTGTGCCTGCCACTTGTAAGTGTTGTGTGTGCCTGCCACTTGTAAGTGTTGTGTGTGCCTGCCACTTGTAAGTGTTGTGTGTGCCTGCCCTGCCACTTGTAAGTGTTGCGTGTGCCTACCACTTGTAAGTGTTGTGTGTGCCTGCCACTTGTAAGTGTTTTGTGTGCCTGCCACTTGTAAGTGTTGTGTGTTCCCTGCCACTTGTAAGTGTTGTGTGTGCCTGCTACTTGTAAGTGCTGTGTGTGCCTGCCACTTGTAAGTGTTGTGTGTGCCTGCCACTTGTAAGTGTTGTGTGTGCCTGCCACTTGTAAGTGTTGTGTGTGCCTGCCACTTGTAAGTGTTGTGTGTGCCTGCCACTTGTAAGTGCTGTGTGCCTGCCACTTGTAAGTGTTTTGTTCGCCCCTGCCACTTGTAAGTGTTGCGTGTGCCCTGCCACTTGTAAGTGTTGTGTGTGCCTACCACTTGTAAGTGTTGTGTGTGCCTACCACTTGTAAGTGTTGTGTGTGCCTGCCACTTGTAAGTGTTGTGTGTGCCTACCACTTGTAAGTGTTGTGTGTGCCTGCCACTTGTAAGTGTTGTGTGTGCCTGCCACTTGTAAGTGTTGTGTGTGCCTGTGTAAGTGTTGTGTGTGCCTGCCACTTGTATGTGTTGTGTGTGCCTACCATTGTAAGTGTTGTGTGTGCCTGCATCTTTTAAGTGTAGTGTGGGGCCCCGCATCTTTTAAGTGTTGTGGGTGCCTGCCAATTCTAAGTGTTGTGTGCGTGCCTCTTGTAAGTGTTGTGTGTGCCCCGGCACTTGTAAGTGTTGTGTGTGCCTGCCTCTAGTAAGTGTTGTGTGTTCCTGCCACTTGTAAGTGTTGTTTTGTTTGCTCTGTCACTTGTAAGTGTTGTGTGTCCCCCGCAACTTGTAAGTGTTGTGTGCGCCTGCCACTTATAAGTGTTGTGTGCGCCTACTTCTTGTAAGTGTTGTGTATGCCTGTCACTTGTAAGTGTTGTGTGTGCCACCACTTGTAAGTGTTGTGTGTGCCTGCCACTTGTAAGCATTATGTATGCCGCCACTTGTAAGTGTTGTGTGTGACTGCAACTTGTAAGTGTTGTGTGTGCCAGCCACTTGTAAGTGTTGAGTGTGCTTTCCACTGGTAAGTGTTATGTCTGCCTGTCACTTGTAAGTGTTGTATGTGCCTGCCACTTGCAAGTGTTGTGTGTGCCTGCCACTTGTAAGTGTTGTGTGTGCCTGCCACTTGTAAGTGTTGTGTGTGCCTGCCACTTGTAAGTGTTGTGTGTGCCTGCCACTTGTAAGTGTTGTGTGTGCCTGCCACTTGTAAGTGTTGTGTGTGCCTGCCACTTGTAAGTGTTGTGTGTGCCCTGCCACTTGTAAGTGTTGTGTGTGCCCCGCCACTTGTAAGTGTTGTGTGCCCCGCCACTTGTAAGTGTTGTGTGTGCCTGCCACTTGTAAGTGTTGTGTGTAAGTGTTGTGTGTGCCTGCCACTTGTAAGTGTTGTGTGTGCCTGCCACTTGTAAGTGTTGTGTGTGTAAGTGTTGTGTGTGCGTGCGACTTGTAAGTGTTGTGTGTGCCTTCCACTTGTAAGTGTTGTGTGTGCCTGCCACTTGTTGTGTGCCTGCCACTTGTAAGTGTTGTGTGTGCCTGCCACTGCCACTTGTAAGTGTTGTGTGTGCTTGCCACTTGTAAGTGTTGTGTGTGCTTGCCACTTGTAAGTGTTGTGTGTGCTTGCCACTTGTAAGTGTTGTGTGTGCTTGCCACTTGTAAGTGTTGTGTGTGCTTGCCACTTGTAAGTGTTGTGTGTGCTTGCCACTTGTAAGTGTTGTGTGTGCCTGCCACTTGTAAGTGTTGTGTGTTCCCTTCCACTTGTAAGTGTTGTGTGTGCCTGCCACTTGTAAGTGTTGTGTGTGCCTGCCACTTGTAAGTGTTGTGTGTGCCTGCCACTTGTAAGTGTTGTGTGTGCCTGCCACTTGTAAGAGTTGTTGTGCATGCCACTTGTAAGTGTTGTGTGTGCCTACCACTTGTAAGATTTAATTGTGCCTTCCACTTGTAAATGTTGTGTGTGCCGCCACTTGTGAGTTTTGTGTTTGCCTGCCACTTACAAGTGTTGTGTGTGCATGCCACTTGTAATTGTTGTGAGTGCCTACCACTTGCAAGTTTTTTGTGTGCCTGCCACTTACAAGTGTTGTGTGTGCCTGCCACTTGTGTGTGTTGTATGTGCCTTTCACTTTCAAGTATTGTGGGTGCCTGCACTTGTAAGTGTTGTGTGTGCCGCCACTTGTAAGTGTTGAGTGTGTTTTTCACTTGAAAGTTTTGTGCGTGCCTGACACTTGTTAGTATTGTGTGTGCCCCGCCACTTGTAAGTGTTGCGTGTGCCTGCCACTTGTAAATGTTGAGTGTGTTTTTCACTTGAAAGTTTTGTGCGTGCCTGACACTTGTTAGTATTGTGTGTGTGTCTGCAACTTGTAAGTGTTTTGTGTGCCGCCACTTATAAGTGTTGTGTGTGCCTGCCACTTGTAAGTGTTTTACGTGCCTGTTTCATGTAAGTGTTGTGTTTGCTGCCACTTGTAAGTGTTGTCTGTGCCTGTCACTTGTAGGTATTGTGTGTGCTTTCCACTTGTAAGTGTTGTGTGTGCCTGCCACTTACAAGTGTTGTGTGCGCCTACCACTTGTAAGTGTTGTGTGTGCCTGCCACTTGTAAGTGTTTTGTGTGCCTGCCACTTGTAAGTGTTGTGTTGTAAGTGTTGTGTGTGCCTGACACTTGTAAGTGTTGTGTGTTCCCTGCCACTTGTAAGTGTTGTGTGTGCCTGCCACTTGTAAGTGTTGTGTGTGCCTGCCACTTGTAAGTGTTGTGTGTGCCTGCCACTTGTAAGTGTTGTGTGTGCCTGCCACTTGTAAGTGTTGTGTGTGTTTGCGACTTGTAAGTGTTGTGTGTGCCTGCCACTTGTAAGTGTTGTGTGTGCCTGCCAATTATAAGTGTTGTGTGTGCCTGCCACTTGTAAGTGTTGTGTGCCTGCCACTTGTAAGTGTTGTGTGTAAGTGTTGTGTGTGCCTACCACTTGTAAGTGTTGTGTGTGCCTGCCACTTGTAAGTGTTGTGTGCCTGCCTTGCCACTTGTAAGTGTTGTGTGCCTGCCACTTGCCACTTGTAAGTGTTGTGTGTGCCTGCCACTTGTAAGTGTTGTGTGTGCCACTTGTAAGTGTTGTGTGCCTGCCACTTGTAAGTGTTGTGTGTGCCACTTGTAAGTGTTGTGTGTGCCTGCCACTTGTAAGTGTTGTGTGTGCCTGCCACTTGTAAGTGTTGTGTGCCTGCCACTTGTAAGTGTTGTGCCTGCCACTGCCTGCCACTTGTAAGTGTTGTGTGTGCCTGTAAGTGTTGTGTGTGCCTGCCACTTGCAAATGTTGTGTGTGCCTGCCACTTGTAAGTGTTGTGTGTGCCTGCCACTTGTAAGTGTTGAGTGTGCCTTCCACTTGTAAGTGTTATATGTGCCTGCCGCTTCTAAGTGTTGTGTGTGCCTGCCACTTGTAAGTGTTGTGAGTGCCACGCCACTTGTAAGTGTTGTGTGTTCCCGCCACTTGTAAGTGTTGTGGGTGCCTACAACTTGTAGGTGTTGTGTGTGCCTGCCACTTGTAAGTGTTGTGTGTGCCTGCCACTTGTAAGTGTTGTGTGTGCCTGCCACTTGTAAGTGTTGTGTGTGCCTGCCACTTGTAAGTGTTGTATGTGCCTGCCACTTGTAAGTGTTGTGTGTGCCTGCCACTTGTAAGTGTTGTGTGTGCCTGCCACTTGTAAGTGTTGTGTGTGACCGCCACTTGTAAGTGTTGTGTGTGCCTGCCACTTGTAAGTGTTGTGTGTGCCTGCCACTTGTAAGTGTTGTGTGTGCCTGCCACTTGTAAGTGTTGTGTGTGCCTGCCACTTGTAAGTGTTGTGTGTGCCTGCCACTTGTAAGTGTTGTGTGTTCACTGCCACTGGTAAGTGTTGTGTGTGCCTGCCACTTGTAAGTGTTGTGTGTGCCTTCCACTTGTAAGTGTTGTGTGTTCCCTGCCACTTGTAAGTGTTGTGTGTTCCCTGCCACTTGTAAGTGTTGTGTGTGCCTTCCACTTGTAAGTGTTGTGTGTGCCTGCCACTTGTAAGTGTTGTGTGTGCCTGCCACTTGTAAGTGTTGTGTGTGCCTGCCACTTGTAAGTGTTGTGTGTGCCTGCCACTTGTAAGTGTTGTGTGTGCCTGCCACTTGTAAGTGTTGTGTGTGCCTGCCAATTGTAAGTGTTGTGCGTGCCGTGCCACTTGTAAGTGTTGTGTGTGCCTGCCACTTGTAAGTGTTGTGTGTGCCTGCCACTTGTAAGTGTTGTGTGTGCCTGCCACTTGTAAGTGTTGTGTGTGCCTGCCACTTGTAAGTGTTGTGTGTGCCCCGCCACTTGAAGTGTTGTGTGTGCCTGCCAATTGTAAGTGTTTTGTGTGCCTGCCATATGAAAGTGTTGAGTGTGCCCTGCCACTTGTAAGTGTTGTGTGTGCCTGCCACTTGTAAGTGTTGTGTGTGCTTGCCACTTGTAAGTGTTGTGTGTGCCTGCCACTTGTAAGTGTTGTGTGTGCTTGCCACTTGTAAGTGTTGTGTGTGCTTGCCACTTGTAAGTGTTGTGTGTGCCTGCCACTTATAAGTGTTTAAGGTGTGTGCCTGCCACTTGCAAATGTTGCATGTGCCTTTCATTTTTAAGTATTGTGGGTGCCTGCCACTTGTAAGTGTTGTGTGTGCCGCCACTTGTAAGTGTTGTGTGTGCCCTGTCACTTGTAAGTGTTGTGTGTGCCTCGACACTTGTAAATCTTGTGTGTGCCCTGCCACTTGTAAGTGTTGTGGGCGCCTGCAACTTGTAAGCGTTGTGTGTGCATGCCACTTTTAAGTGTTGTGTGTGTAAGTGTTGTGAGTGCCTGCCACTTGTAAGTGTTGTGTGTGCCTGCCACTTGCTGTGTAAGTGTTGTGTGTGCCTGCCACTTGTAAGTGTTGTGTGTGCCCTGCCACTTGTAAGTGTTGTGTGTGCCTGCCACTTGTAACTTGTAAGTGTTGTGTGTGCCTGCCAGTTGTAAGTGTTGTGTGTGCTTGCCACTTGTAAGTGTTGTGTGTGCTTGCCACTTGTAAGTGTTGTGTGTGCTTGCCACTTGTAAGTGTTGTGTGTGCCTCCCACTTGTAAGTGTTGTGTGTGCTTGCCACTTGTAAGTGTTGTGTGTGCTTGCCACTTGTAAGTGTTGTGTGTGTGCCTGCCACTTGCAAGTGTTTTGTGTGCCTGCCATTTGTAAGTGTTGTGTGTGCCTTGTAAGTGTTGTGTGTTTCTGTCACTTGTAAGTGATGTATGTGCCTGCCACTTGCAAGTGTTTTGTAAGTGTTGTGTGTGCCTGCCACTTGTAAGTGTTGTGTGTGCTTGCCACTTGTAAGTGTTGTGTGTGCCTGCCACTTGTAAGTGTTGTGTGTGCTTGCCACTTGTAAGTGTTGTGTGTGCTTGCCACTTGTAAGTGTTGTGTGTGCTTGCCACTTGTAAGTGTTGTGTTTGGCTGCAACTTGTAAGTGTTGTCTGCCACTTGTAAGTGTTGTGTGTGCCTGCCACTTGTAAGTGTTGTGTGTGCTTGCCACTTGTAAGTGTTGTGTGTGCTTGCCACTTGTAAGTGTTGTGTGTGCCTGCCAGTTGTAAGTGTTGTGTGTGCTTGCCACTTGTAAGTGTTGTGTGTGCTTGCCACTTGTAAGTGTTGTGTGTGCTTGCCACTTGTAAGTGTTGTATGCGCCTGCCACTTGTAAGTGTTGTTTGTGCCCGCCACTTGTAAGTGTTGTATGTGCCTGCCACTTGTAAGTGTTGTATGTGTTGTGTGTGCCTGTAAGTGTTGTGTGCCTGCCACTTGTAAGTGTTGTGTGTGCCTGCCACTTGTAAGTGTTGTGTGTGCCTGCCTCTTGTAAGTGATGTGTGTGTCTGTCACTTGTAAGTTTTGTGTGTGCCTGCCACTTATAAGTGTTGTGTGTTCCTGCCACTTGTAAGTGTTGTGTGCCTGCCACTTGAAAGTGTTTTGTGTGCCTGCCACTTGTAAGTGTTGTGTGTTCCCTGGCCACTTGTAAGTGTTGTGTATGCATGCCACTTGTAAGTGTTGTGTGTGCCTGCCACTTGTAAGTGTTGGGTGCCCTGCCACTTGTAAGTGTT
>NC_091303.1:49287887-49401940 GCF_038502225.1 Cherax quadricarinatus | reverse complement strand
GTCCATGGGGAAGTGGAAAAGAATCTTTCCTCCGTAAGCCATGCGTGTCGTATGAGGCGACTAAAATGCCGGGAGCAATGGGCTAGTAACCCCTTCTCCTGTATACAATTACTAAAAAAGAGAAGAAGAAAAACTTTATAAAACTGGGTTGCTTAAATGTGCGTGGATGTAGTGCGGATGACAAGAAACAGATGATTGCTGATGTTATGAATGAAAAGAAGTTGGATGTCCTGGCCCTAAGCGAAACAAAGCTGAAGGGGGTAGGAGAGTTTCAGTGGGGGGAAATAAATGGGATTAAATCTGGAGTATCTGAGAGAGTTAGAGCAAAGGAAGGGGTAGCAGTAATGTTAAATGATCAGTTATGGAAGGAGAAAAGAGAATATGAATGTGTAAATTCAAGAATTATGTGGATTAAAGTAAAGGTTGGATGCGAGAAGTGGGTCATAATAAGCGTGTATGCACCTGGAGAAGAGAGGAATGCAGAGGAGAGAGAGAGATTTTGGGAGATGTTAAGTGAATGTATAGGAGCCTTTGAACCAAGTGAGAGAGTAATTGTGGTAGGGGACTTGAATGCTAAAGTAGGAGAAACTTTTAGAGAGGGTGTGGTAGGTAAGTTTGGGGTGCCAGGTGTAAATGATAATGGGAGCCCTTTGATTGAACTTTGTATAGAAAGGGGTTTAGTTATAGGTAATACATATTTTAAGAAAAAGAGGATAAATAAGTATACACGATATGATGTAGGGCGAAATGACAGTAGTTTGTTGGATTATGTATTGGTAGATAAAAGACTGTTGAGTAGACTTCAGGATGTACATGTTTATAGAGGGGCCACAGATATATCAGATCACTTTCTAGTTGTAGCTACACTGAGAGTAAAAGGTAGATGGGATACAAGGAGAATAGAAGCATCAGGGAAGAGAGAGGTGAAGGTTTATAAACTAAAAGAGGAGGCAGTTAGGGTAAGATATAAACAGCTATTGGAGGATAGATGGGCTAATGAGAGCATAGGCAATGGGGTCGAAGAGGTATGGGGTAGGTTTAAAAATGTAGTGTTAGAGTGTTCAGCAGAAGTTTGTGGTTACAGGAAAGTGGGTGCAGGAGGGAAGAGGAGCGATTGGTGGAATGATGATGTAAAGAGAGTAGTAAGGGAGAAAAAGTTAGCATATGAGAAGTTTTTACAAAGTAGAAGTGATGCAAGGAGGGAAGAGTATATGGAGAAAAAGAGAGAAGTTAAGAGAGTGGTGAAGCAATGTAAAAAGAGAGCAAATGAGAGAGTGGGTGAGATGTTATCAACAAATTTTGTTGAAAATAAGAAAAAGTTTTGGAGTGAGATTAACAAGTTAAGAAAGCCTAGAGAACAAATGGATTTGTCAGTTAAAAATAGGAGAGGAGAGTTATTAAATGGAGAGTTAGAGGTATTGGGAAGATGGAAGGAATATTTTGAGGAATTGTTAAATGTTGATGAAGATAGGGAAGCTGTGATTTCGTGTATAGGGCAAGGAGGAATAACATCTTGTAGGAGTGAGGAAGAGCCAGTTGTGAGTGTGGGGGAAGTTCGTGAGGCAGTAGGTAAAATGAAAGGGGGTAAGGCAGCCGGGATTGATGGGATAAAGATAGAAATGTTAAAAGCAGGTGGGGATATAGTTTTGGAGTGGTTGGTGCAATTATTTAATAAATGTATGGAAGAGGGTAAGGTACCTAGGGATTGGCAGAGAGCATGCATAGTTCCTTTGTATAAAGGCAAAGGGGATAAAAGAGAGTGCAAAAATTATAGGGGGATAAGTCTG
This sequence comes from Cherax quadricarinatus, assembly GCF_038502225.1. Taxonomy (NCBI): domain Eukaryota; kingdom Metazoa; phylum Arthropoda; class Malacostraca; order Decapoda; family Parastacidae; genus Cherax; species Cherax quadricarinatus. The sequence goes on along the minus strand of NC_091303.1, from coordinate 49,400,153 downwards.
TTGAGTGTACCTGGTAAAGTGTATGGTAGAGTTATAATTGAAAGAATTAAGAGTAAGACGGAGAATAGGATAGCAGATGAACAAGGAGGCTTTAGGAAAGGTAGGGGGTGTGTGGACCAGGTGTTTACAGTGAAACATATAAGTGAACAGTATTTAGATAAGGCTAAAGAGGTCTTTGTGGCATTTATGGATTTGGAAAAGGCGTATGACAGGGTGGATAGGGGGGCAATGTGGCAGATGTTGCAAGTGTATGGTGTAGGAGGTAGGTTACTGAAAGCAGTGAAGAGTTTTTACGAGGATAGTGAGGCTCAAGTTAGAGTATGTAGGAAAGAGGGAAATTTTTTCCCAGTAAAAGTAGGCCTTAGACAAGGATGTGTGATGTCACCGTGGTTGTTTAATATATTTATAGATGGGGTTGTAAGAGAAGTAAATGCGAGGGTCTTGGCAAGAGGCGTGGAGTTAAAAGATAAAGAATCACACACAAAGTGGGAGTTGTCACAGCTGCTCTTTGCTGATGACACTGTGCTCTTGGGAGATTCTGAAGAGAAGTTGCAGAGATTGGTGGATGAATTTGGTAGGGTGTGCAAAAGAAGAAAATTAAAGGTGAATACAGGAAAGAGTAAGGTTATGAGGATAACAAAAAGATTAGGTGATGAAAGATTGAATATCAGATTGGAGGGAGAGAGTATGGAGGAGGTGAACGTATTCAGATATTTGGGAGTGGACGTGTCAGCGGATGGGTCTATGAAAGATGAGGTGAATCATAGAATTGATGAGGGAAAAAGAGTGAGTGGTGCACTTAGGAGTCTGTGGAGACAAAGAACTTTGTCCTTGGAGGCAAAGAGGGGAATGTATGAGAGTATAGTTTTACCAACGCTCTTATATGGGTGTGAAGCGTGGGTGATGAATGTTGCAGCGAGGAGAAGGCTGGAGGCAGTGGAGATGTCATGTCTGAGGGCAATGTGTGGTGTGAATATAATGCAGAGAATTCGTAGTTTGGAAGTTAGGAGGAGGTGCGGGATTACCAAAACTGTTGTCCAGAGGGCTGAGGAAGGGTTGTTGAGGTGGTTCGGACATGTAGAGAGAATGGAGCGAAACAGAATGACTTCAAGAGTGTATCAGTCTGTAGTGGAAGGAAGGCGGGGTAGGGGTCGGCCTAGGAAGGGTTGGAGGGAGGGGGTAAAGGAGGTTTTGTGTGCGAGGGGCTTGGACTTCCAGCAGGCATGCGTGAGCGTGTTTGATAGGAGTGAATGGAGACAAATGGTTTTTAATACTTGACGTGCTGTTGGAGTGTGAGCAAAGTAACATTTATGAAGGGATTCAGGGAAACCGGCAGGCCGGACTTGAGTCCTGGAGATGGGAAGTACAGTGCCTGCACTCTGAAGGAGGGGTGTTAATGTTGCAGTTTAAAAACTGTAGTGTAAAGCACCCTTCTGGCAAGACAGTGATGGAGTGAATGATGGTGAAAGTTTTTCTTTTTCGGGCCACCCTGCCTTGGTGGGAATCGGCCGGTGTGATAATAAATAATAAAAAAAAAAAAGAATGTATCCTTGAAGGAAGACGTAACGAGGAAAAGTGTTGACCCGGACACAAGCGAGCCACGCAGCAGATTTTTTTTTTTTTCATAGATTATTCTTTTAGAAACTTTTCAGTACTACATTAACATTTAATCTAAAATTAGAAAAATATCTATACATTTTAAAGAATACACTTAGAAGTGCATGAAAAGGCAGGGTTCCTTAATACGGGGCCAGCTAAATTAAAACAACACAATGCCAGGGGCAACATTATACATCGTGGCATCCCCTGTAATCTTCACCCGACTTACCACACCACCCACCACTAGCTATCCGTCCATCACCCAGCAAACCACAAAACCCACTGGTAACAACCCAGCCCACCACACCGCCAATAACCCACCACCATCCTAGTACTTATCACAACATTAAATATTATGTTTAATAAACGCTATTTCACTTGTGAAGAAATTAGCAATGGTTTACAAGCAATAGTTTCTTGTATGCTGGCGACGAGACAAAATGAAACATCTACGAATCCTGTGGACAATAAACCTTCAACTCAGTATAAAAAGAGTATACCTACTCCCACTAAACCACAGAATGGGAAATCCCATACAGGCACTTATCAAGCTGTGAATACAACAGACAGTAAACAGACTGTCATACATAAACGTACTCCAAAATGTGTACTTTGTGACGGATCACATTGGGCACAGAATTGTAGTCAATACACATCAATGGAGGCACATAAACAATTTGCTCAACAGCTGAAAAGATGCAACAAGTGTTTAGGTGAACACAAGGGAGGTAAACGCTCACTGAAGAAGTGTTTTAAATGCAAGAGTATGCATCATACAGAATTATGCCCAAATAATTATACTGAACAGCAGAAGACTTCCACAGAATCAGGAAATCAACAAGCGGCAGCATTAAATGTGAGAGGTAAGTTTGAAGTGACAACTCTCCCAATAGCTCGAGTTGAGTTATCTAAACAATTACACAAAACCAATGTGCTAACACTATTTGATCAAGGCTCACAAAAGTTTTCCATTAGAAGAACAGAGTTGCAGAAAATGAATAAACAACGAAATGATGGAAGGAATAGACTCCAAAGTGTCGCTGTTTGCAAATGATGTGAAGATGAGAAAAATTCCATCGGACGGGGACAGGCTGCAGGCTTGGTCCAGCAAATGGCTCCTGGAGTTCAACTCTACCAAGTGAAAAATCATGAAGATTGAGGAAGGGCAAAGAAGACCCCAGACGGAGTACAGTCAAGGGGGCCAGAGACTACAAACCTCACTCAAGGAAAAAGATCTTGGGGTGAGTATAACACCAGGCACATCTCCTGAAGCGCACAAATAACTGCTGCAGCATATGGGCGCCTAGCAAACCTCAGAACAGCATTCCGAGATCTTAATAAGGAATCTTTCAGGACCCTGTACATTGTGTACGTTAGGCCCATATTAGAATATGCAGCACCAGTTTGCAACCCACACCTAGCCAAGCACATAAAGAAACTACACAGCAACAAGGGTCACAACTGGAAGCTGAAAACTCAGATGAATCACAGGGATGTTAGGAAGTATTTGTTCAGCCATAGAGTTGTCAAGAAGTGGAACAGTATGAAGTGATGTAGTGGAGGCAGGATCTATACATAGCTTTAAGAAGAGTACGACAAAGCTCACGGAACAGGAAGTGTGTGGATCTAGTAGCGACCAGCGAAGTGGAAGAACCAACAGCTGTGAATTAACCCCTACAACCACAAATAGGTGAGCGCGCGCGCACGCGCACACACACACACACACACACACACACACACACACACACACACACACACACACACACACACACACACACAGCAGAGAAGAAAGTGATTACATAGCGGGAACGCTTCACTCTGGAGGTCCCAAGGTGGTAATAGCAGTGATGTATAACCCACCACAGAACAGCAGGAGGCCAAGGCAAGAGTACGACGAGAGCAATAGAGCGATGGTTGACACACTGGCTACAGTGGCCAGAAGAGCTCATGCATGCAGGGCAAAGCTCCTGATCATGGGTGACTTTAACCACAAGGAGATCGATTGGGAGAACTTGGACCCGCATGGGGGCCAAGATACCTGGAGGGCTAAGATGATGGAGGTGGTACTGGAAAACTTCATGTACCAACACGTAAGGGACACTACAAGAGAGGAGAGGAGAGGATGAACCAGCAATGCTGGACTTAGTATTCACCTTGAGTAGTGCAGATATCGAGGACATCATATATGAAAGACCCCTTGGGGCCAGTGACCATGTGGTTTTAAGCTTCGAATACACAGTAGAGCTACAAGTGGAGGGAGAAGCAGGAAGGCCAGGACGAATGAAGCCAAACTACAAGAAAGGGGACTACACAGGAATGAGGAACTTCCTGAACGGGGTTCAGTGGGACAGAGAACTGGCAGGGAAGCCACTTAATGAGATGATGGAATATGTAGCAACAAAATGCAAGGAGGCTGAGGAGAGGTTTGTACCCAAGGATAACAGGAATAATGAAAAAGCCAGGACGAGCCCATGGTTTACCCAAAGGTGCAGGGAGGCAAAAACCAAGTGTGCTAGGGAATGGAAGAAATATAGAAGGCAAAGGACCCAGGAGAATAAGGAGAGCAGTCGTAGAGCCAGAAACGAATATGCACAGATAAGAAGGGAGGTCCAAAGACAATATGAAAATGACATAGCAGCGAAAGTCAAATCTGACCTGAAACTGTTGTACAGCCACATCAGGAGGAAAACAACAGTCAAGGACCAGGTAATCAGGCTAAGGAAGGAAGGAGGAGAGACAACAAGAAATGACCGTGAAGTATGTGAGGAACTCAACAAGAGATTCAAAGAAGTGTTCACAGAGGAGACAGAAGGGGCTCCAGAAAGACAGAGAGGTGGGGCACACCACCATGTGCTGGACACAGTGCACACAACCGAGGAAGAAGTGAAGAGGCTTCTGAGTGAGCTAGATACCTCAAAGGCAATGGGGCCAGATAACATCTCCCCATGGGTATTGAGAGAGGGAGCAGAGGCGCTATGTGTACCCCTAACAACAATATTCAATACATCTATCGAAACAGGGAGATTGCCCGAGGCATGGAAGACAGCAAATGTAGTCCCAATCTTTAAAAAAGGAGACAGACATGAAGCATTAAACTACAGACCAGTGTCACTGACATGTATAGTATGCAAAATCATGGAGAAGATTATCAGGAGAAGAGGTGGATTCTGCTCTTGACTCTCGCCCAGGCAGGTCATAGCAGCTCTCCTTACTTACTCTGTCTCCCTACGATCCCCGTTGGGGAGGGGAACCTTTACCAGCGTTGTCATCGCCTTGACTTACACGATGAGCTACGCAAATCGTGTAAAGATCAAACCAAGAAATGGTACCGTTGATGATTCAACGAAGATTGCTCTTGCAACTGTTGTTCAGGGAGCACTGGAAGTAAAATTCAACACCATATTGTCACTGAAAGAAGCATTCATTGTTGTGTGTCACGATGATGCTGAAGCAGAGAAGCTACTCACTACAGAAGCCATCACTACTCTTACTACTCAAGGGTTTACTGTTACGTCATCTCCTGCCCTCAGGGCAAGGAAATCAGTATTCCTAAAAAAACTGGACAAGATTCTGACGTCTCAAACACCTGCTGAACTCAAGTCATCCATCGAGACGCAAAATACTTGGGCTACTGTTGACAGCATTACAAAAATCCCAAATGCAACGTCCATGATCAAGGTCACCTTCACCGACGTGAACATGGCTGCCACTGCACTGAACGAAGGTCTTGCTGTCTACTACTACTACATCAGCCCTACCTACATTGAAGCAGAGAGATATCACTACATCCAACATTGCTGGAACTGTTATTCATACCATCACACCACCAAAGCATGTCCAGTAAAAGACAAGAAGTTCTGCACTACATGTGGTAGTGAGGGACACACCTTCAGTTCCTGCACCGCTGCTGCTCCAACACAACCAGCGTGCTTAAACTGCAAGAGTAATGATCACCATACACTGGCAGCAAAATGTCCTACAAGAAAGGATATTATGAAGAAAACACAAGATGCAGCAAAGAAAAAACCTACTAGCAACACTCCAACGTATGCAGCAATTGCAAAAATACAAGCAGACACTACAAAATTACTTCAAGCATCTACTCAGCCCGCCTCCACCACCACCACTACCATCACTCCTCCAACATGTGACGTAACGAAGATTCACTACTGTCTACTATACGCTCATATGCAAAACATGGCTGTACCTGGATCATTTAACTCTACCATCAACGAGTTATTTGCATTAAATAACATGCCTTCATTTACATTTCCAGCATCTCCACCTTCTGAAGAAATTCTCAAATTCACCAAAAACTTAATCGCCAACTCTTCTGCAGAAGTTCCATCAACACCACCAACTAGTGACGTCAATCCAACAACGACCAATGAGAAGCCTCCACCGCCACCACCTCTCACTGAATCCAACCAATCAGAAGCCTTACCACCAGAAACATCTTCTAATTCGTCTACTGAAGTTGAAAACGAAGCAACACCACCTTCCTCTACTCCACCACCGCCTTCTCTACTTAGCTCACGTCGATTACCTGGAACACCATGGGTTAAACACAAAGGACTCATATTCTACACCACGAGGCTATACCCTGCAAGCATGACTCGCCTAGAACTCATCCAACATCTCCAAGACAACACTGTATCGTACCAAAGCGAAGAAAGACCATTCCCTACCTACAACCAGATACTCCACCAACTCCAAACCAACGAATACTACTACAGCTCTCCCATAAGTGTGATACAACTCTCTCGAAAACAATTTACCGCACTGATAAACGGTTTAAGACCATAACCAACTCATCCTGCTTGCTGCCTTCTGACACTCCCAGCTCCTACCGCTGCCTTCGCCATCCTCTCCTAGTGAGCCAAGCAATGACATCAGTCAAGCCTCTCTATCTACGTCTCCAGTACTTTTGTACCACATGTCCCAAAGTGGTTGGGCCACTTGCCTTGATTCCTCCTCTTCCCCTCCTCCCCATCCTTTTCCAGTTATTTCCATCCTTCCATATCCTTCTTCCTTCCCATCTTACGACAGCTCTCGTCGTCCTCGATTCGATTCGATTCGTTCCTAGGACCAGTGCTGTTTTTGGTATTTGTGAACGACATGACGGAAGGAATAGACTCTGAGGTGTCCCTGTTTGCAGATGACGTGAAGTTGATGAGAAGAATTCACTCGATCGAAGACCAGGCAGAACTACAAAGGGACCTGGACAGGCTGCACACCTGGTCCAGCAAATGGCTTCTCGAATTTAATCCTGCCAAATGCAAAGTCATGAAGATTGGGGAAGGGCAAAAAGACCGCAGACGGAGTACAGTCTAGGGGGCCAAAGACTACAAACCTCACTCAAGGAGAAAGATCTTGGGGTGAGAATAACACCAGAGCACATCTCCTGAAGCGCACATCAACCAGATGACTGCTGCCGCATATGGGCGCCTATCAAACCTGAGAACAGCATTCCGACATCTTAATAAGGAATCGTTCAGGACCCTGCACACCGTGTATGTTAGGCCCATATTGGAGTATGCGGCACCAGTTTGGAACCCGCACTTAGCCAAGCACGTAAAGAAACTAGAGAAAGTGCAAAGGTTTGCAACAAGGTTAGTCCCAGAGCTAAGAGGAATGTCCTACGAGGAGAGGTTAAGGGAAATCAACCTGACGACACTGAGGACAGGAGAGATAGGGAGGACATGATAACGACATACAAAATACTGAGAGGAATAGACAAGGTGGACAAAGACAGGATGTTCCAGAGATTGGACACAGTAAACAAGGGGTCACAGTTGGAAGTTGAAGACACAGATGAATCACAGGGATGTTTGGAAGTATTTCTTCAGCCACAGAGTAGTCAGTAAGCGGAATAGTTTGGGAAGCGATGTAGTGGAGGCAGGATCCATACATAGCTTTAAGCAGAGGTATGATAAAGCTCACGGTTCAGGGAGAGTGACCTAGTAGCGATCAGTGAAGAGGCGGGGCCAGGAGCTCGGACTCGACCCCCGCAACCTCAACTAGGTGAGTACACAGGAAAGGAGGGTTAGGGGTTAGGTGAGACATGATAACAACATATAAAATACTGCGAAGAATCGACAAGGTGGACAAAGACAGGAAGTTTCAGACATCGGACACAGAAACAATAGGTCGCAGTTAGAAGTTGTCAGGAAGTGGAATAGCCTAGAAACTGATGTAGCGGAGGCAGGAACCATTCATAGTTTTAAGACGGAGTTTGATAAAGCTCATGGAGCAAGGAAGGAGTGATCTAGTAGCGACCAGTGAAGAGGCGGGGCCAGGAGCTATGAATCGACCCCTTTAACCACAATTAGGAGACTACAGTTATGTGAGTATACACACAAACACACACACACACACACACACAAACCCACACACACGCGGAGACCCAGAGGTCTGGGGGATGAACCCGGGAGAGAAGAACCTGGAAGGAAAGACTGGGACCCAGAGCTCAAAAAAAATGTAGGAAGAGCGGGGAAGGAAGGAAGACTACAAGTCTTAGCAGCAGAAGATAAGATAAAGTGCTTAGATGAGGAACTATAAAGCCTGAAACAGAATAGAGAGACAAATGACAGTACAGACATGACATCAGGAACTTCTATACCAGCCACAGACAAGGGGACTGTAGGGATCCAGGGAAAGATGTGCACAATTGAGAGACCTGTAGACAATGAAGGAGCTATGACATATGCAGGGACTCCAACAGACAGCTGCATTGGCAAGGAACAGGTACGGGCTCCGAGAAGTCGAAGGGGAAACCTATGATGAAAGAAACTAGGAAGAGAAGAAAGTGATCGAAGTTATCATGAAAGCAATAGGTGAGGGAGACATGACCCAGGTGACAAATTTTCGGAGAATTGGGTGGTTTGCGAGTGGAAGGCAGGATCAGCTCGAACCAGGATCCTGCAGGAGAAAGCACAACTGAGGGACAATCCAGAGTACTGGAGAGTGTACCTCGATTGCAACAGAACACAAGAAGAAAGGATGATACTGAGAGAGAGGGTGCAAAGACGAAAGGAGGAATGAGATGCATTGATGAAGATAAGCAGAACCCGGACTCAGGTGGAAGGGCAAACACACCTTACAGAAACACACGCAGAAGGAGTCCAACCACGACAACACCAAAGCAAGTGACCAATCTAAACCAAAACCCACACACTGTTCCCTCTGCTCCCACCCCCATATCACAAACCCCACCCCTACAGTAGCCCCCTATGGGCACTCTGCCCCCACCACTCCCGTCACAAACCCCACCCAAACTGCAACAACTCCAATGCAACTGAACAATCTAACCCAAAACCAACACACTGTTCCCTCTCCCCACTCCCAAATCACAAACCTCACCCCTACAGCGGCTCCCCATGGGCACTCTGCCCTTATCCCCCCATCATAAACCCCACCCACACTGCAAACTCCCCATAGGCCCCCTCCAGGGCTTCCGCTCCCCCAACCCCAATATTTTCCCAGGACCACCATAATAGATAAGAAGTTTAAGGTGTGGTACACGAACACAGATGGATTATCAAATAAATATGAGAAGTGGCATGAAAGAATCAATGAGAAGTCCCCAGACATCATAGCAGTCTCAGAAATGAAACTTGCTGAGACAATAACAGATGCAGTCTTTCCACCGGGATATCAGATCCTGAGGAAAGACAAGAAGCAGAGGGGGAGGTGGGGTTGCACTACTCATAAAAAAACGATGGCGTTTTGAGGAAACGGAAGGCGTGGGCAAGATTGGAGAAAGGGACTACATAGTAGCTACAATTCAGTCTGGGGAACATAAGGTAGTCATTGCAGTGATGTATAACCCACCACAGAACTGCAGGAGGCCAAGAGAGGAATATGAAGAGAACAACAGAGCGATGGTGGACACACTGGCTGAGGTGGCACGAAGAGCTCAATCGTGCAGAGCAAAGTTACTGGTTATGGGTGATTTCAACCATAGGGAGATCGACTGGGAAAACCTGGAGCCTCACGGGGGTCCTGACACATGGAGAGCCAAGATGATGGATGTGGTACTGGAAAACCTCATGCATCAACACGTCAGGGACACTACCAGAGAGAGAGGGGAGGATGAACCAGCAAGACTGGACCTTGTGTTCACCCTGAGCAGTTCAGACATTGGGGACATCACATATGAGAGGCCCCTTGGAGCTAGCGATCACGTGGTTCTGAGTTTTGATTACATAGTAGAGCTGCAAGTGGAGAGGGTAACAGGAGTCGATTGGGAAAAGCCAAACTATAAAAGGGGGGACTACACAGGTATGAGGAACTTCCTGCGGGAGGTTCAGTGGGCCAGAGAGCTGGTAGGAAAGTCAGTGAACGAAATGATGGAATATGTAACAACAAAATGCAAGGAGGCAGAGGAAAGGTTTATTCCCAAGGGCAACAGAATTAATGGGAAGACCAAAGTGAGTCCTTGGTTTACCCGAAGGTGTAGGGAGGCAAAAACTAAGTGCATTAGAGAATGGAAGAGGTACAGAAGGCAAAGGACCCAGGAAAATAAGGAGATCAGTCGAAGAGCCAGAAACGAGTATGCACAGATAAGGAGGGAGGCCCAGCGACAGTATGAAAACGACATAGCATCAAAAGTCAAGTCTGACCCGAAACTGCTGTATAGCCACATTAGGAGAAAGACAACAGTCAAAGACCAGGTGATCAGGCTGAGGAAAGAAGGTGGGGAACTCACACGAAACGATCAAGAGGTATGTGAGGAGCTCAACAAGAGATTTAAGGAAGTATTCACAGTGGAGACAGGAAGGACTCTGGGAAGACAGGACAGAGGGGGACACCAACAGGGAATACACCAACAAGTGCTGGATGACATACACACAACTGAGGAGGTGAAGAAGCTGCTAAGTGACCTTGATACCTCAAAGGCAATGGGACAAGACAACATCTCCCTTTGGGTCCTTAGAGAGGGAGCAGAAATGCTGTGTGTCCCATTAACCACAATCTTCAAAACATCCCTTGAAACTGGGCAACTACCTGAGGTATGGAAGACGGCAAATGTAGTTCCCATTTTTAAAAAAAGGAGACAGGAAAGAGGCACTAAACTAGATGAGGATCAGACAGGACTACAAAGAGACCTGGACAGGCTACAATCCTGGCCCAGCAACTAGCTACTCGAATTTAACCCCGCCAAACGAAAAGTCATGAAGATCGGGGATGGGCAAAGAAGACCGCAGGCTGAGCATAGGCTAGGTGGCCAAAGACTACAAACCTTGCTCAAGGAAAAAGATCTTGGGGTGAGTATAATACCAAGCACGTCTCCGGAAGCACACATCAACCAGATAACTGCTGCAGGATATGGACGCCTGGCAAACCTGAGAATAGCGTTCCGATACCTTAGTAAGAAATCGTTCAAGACACTGTACACCGTGTACGTCAGGCAAATACTGGAATATGCAGCACCAGATTGGAACCCACACCTAGTCAAGCACGTCAAGAAATTAGAGAAAGTGCAAAGGTTTGCAACAAGGCTAGTTCCAGAGCTCAGAGGAATGTCCTACAAAGAAAGGTTAAGGGAAATCGACCTGACGACACTGGAGGACAGGAAGGTTACGGGAGACATGATAACGACATACAAAATACTGTGTTAAATAGGTAAAGTGGACAGAGACAGGATGTTCCAGAGAGGGGACACAGAAACAAGGGGTCGCAATTGAAAGCTGAAGACTCCGATGAGTCAAAGGGATGTTAGGAAGTATTTCTTCAGTCAGAGAGTTGTCAGGAAATGGAATAGTCTAGCAAGTGATATAGTGGAGGCAGGAACCATACATAGCTTTAAGATGAGGTATGATAAAGCTCATGAAGCAGGGAGAGAGAGGACCTAGTAGCGATCAGTGAAGAGGCGGCGCCAGGAGCTGAGTCTCGACCCCTGCAACCACAATTAGGCGAGTACACTTAGGTGAGTACACACACACACACACACACACACACACACACACACACACACACACACACACACACACACACACACACACACACACACACACACACACACACACACACACACACACACACACACACACACACACACACACACACACACACACACGTGAAGTATGTGAGGAACTCAACAAGAGATTCAAAGAAGTGTTCACAGAGGAGACAGAAGGGGCTCCAGAAAGACGGAGAGGTGGGGTACACCACCATGTGCTGGACACAGTACACACAACCGAGGAAGAAGTGAAGAGGCTTCTGAGTGAGCTAGATACCTCAAAGGCAATGGGGCCAGATAACATCTCTCCATGGGTCCTGAGAGAGGGAGCAGAGGCGCTATGTGTACCCCTAACAACAATATTCAATACATCTATCGAAACAGGGAGATTGCCTGAGGCATGGAAGACAGCAAATGTGGTCCCAATCTTTAAAAAAGGAGACAGACATGAAGCACTAAACTACAGACCAGTGTCACTGACATGTATAGCATGCAAAATCATGGAAAAGATTGTCAGGAGAAGAGTGGTGGAACATCTAGAAAGGAATGATCTCATCACCAACAGCCAACATGGTTTCAGAGATGGGAAATCCTGTGTCACAAACCTACTGGAGTTCTATGACATGGTGACAGCAGTAAGACAAGAGAGAGAGGGGTGGGTGGATTGCATTTTCTTGGACTGCAAGAAGGCTTTTGACACAGTACCACACAAGAGATTAGTGCAAAAACTGGAGGACCAAGCAGGGATAACAGGGAAGGCACTGCAATGGATCAGGGAATACTTGTCAGGAAGACAGCAGCGAGTAATGGTACGTGGCGAGGTGTCAGAGTGGGCACCTGTGACCAGCGGGGTCCCACAGGGGTCAGTCCTAGGACCAGTGCTGTTTCTGGTATTTGTGAACGACATGACGGAAGGAATAAACTCCGATGTGTCCCTGTTTGCAGATGACGTGAAGTTGATGAGAAGAGTTCATTCGATCGAAGACCAGGCAGAACTACAAAGGGATCTGGACAGGCTGCAGACCTGGTCCATCAACTGGCTCCTGGAGTTCAATCCCACCAAGTGCAAAGTCATGAGGATTGGGGAAGGGCAAAGAAGACCGCAGACGGAGTACAGTCTAGGGGGCCAGAGACTACAAACATCACTCAAGGAAAAAGATCTTGGGGTGAGTATAACACCAGGCACATCTCCTGAAGCGCACATCAACCAAATAACTGCCGCAGCATATGGGCGCCTGGCAAACCTCAGAACAGCATTCCGACATCTTAATAAGGAATCGTTCAGGACCCTGTACACCGTGTACGTTAGGCCCATATTATGAGCATGCAAAGAAACTAGAGAAAGTGCAAAGGTTTGCAACAAGACTAGTCCCAGAGTTAAGAGGTATGTCCTATGAGGAGAGGTTAAGGGAAATCAACCTGACGACACTGGAGGACAGGAGAGATAGAGGGGGGACATGATAACGACTTACAAAATACTGAGAGGAATTGACAAGGTGGGCAAAGACAGGATGTTCCAGAGACTGGACACAGCAACACGGGGACACAGTTGGAAGCTGAAGACACAGATGAATCAAAGGGATGTTAGGAAGTATTTCTTCAGCCACAGAGTAGTCAGGAAGTGGAATAGTTTGGGAAGCGATGTAGTGGAGGCAGGATCCATACATAGCTTTAAGCAGAGGTACGATAAAGCTCATGGTTCAGGGAGAGTGACCTAGTAGCGACCAGTGAAGAGGCGGGGCCAGGAGCTTGGACTCGACCCCTGCAACCTCAACTAGGTGAGTACAACTAGGTGAGTATATCTTGTAAAACAGGTGGGACACACCTTTGACCAACCCAAAAAAATGCCGCACCCACATGACAACAGGAGAGTACAGCTTCCCTTCTTGCAACTTATTTCACCCAGAAATGTGTCACTCATCAATCCATGAAAGAAAATGCTACAATGCATACTGCCAGGCACATCATCTAAAGGGGACTAGAAGACACAGACCAGCCAGACTATGGGAAACAAAAGACAGGAACCTCAACCTCTCCAGGGACAGAGGTTTTTTAGGGTCAGAAGGAAAAAAAGACTGGAAAGAAATGACAATAGTCCTACACCACCTGAAAACACTTCTGGAGCAGAGGCACGGACATTGACCTTTACCCCATAGCAACTGATATTAGAGCCAGCAAATACCCCCCCCCCCACCGAAATTCCACCAATCCGACATTTGTCTTTGCAAACACATCGGGTCTAAAGCCGTCAAAAAAAAACAGAAATTCCTTACATCAAGGGACTGCTCACAGAGTCGCACTGCAATGGATCAGAGAATACCTGACAGGGAGGCAACAACGAGTCATGGTACGTGGCGAGGTGTCAGAGTGGGCACCTGTGACCAGCAGGGTCCCACAGGGGTCAGTCCTAGGACCAGTGCTGTTTCTGGTATATGTGAACGACATGACGGAAGAAATAGACTCAGAAGTGTCCCTGTTTGCAGATGCCGTGAAGTTAATGAGAAGAATTAAATCGATCGAAGGATCAGGCAGAACTACAAAGAGACCTGGACAGGCTGCAGACCTGGTCCAGCAATTGGCTCCTGGAGTTCAATCCCACCAAGTGCAAAGTCATGAAGATTGGGGAAGGGCAAAGAAGACCGCAGACGGAGTACAGTCTAGGGGGCCAAAGACTACAAACCTCACTCAAGGAAAAAGATCTTGGGGTGAGTATAACACCAGGCACATCTCCTGAAGCGCACATCAACCAAATAACTGCTGCAGCATATGGGCGCCTAGCAAACCTCAGAACAGCATTCCGATACCTTAGTAAGGAATCATTCAAGACACTGTACACCGTGTATGTCAGGCCCATACTGGAGTATGCAGCACCAGTTTGGAACCCACACCTAGCCAAGCACGTGAAGAAACTAGAGAAAGTGCAAAGGTTTGCAACAAGACTAGTCCCAGAGCTAAGAGGTATGTCCTACGAGGAGAGGTTAAGGGAAATCGGCCTGACGACACTGGAGGACAGGAGGGTCAGGGGAGACATGATAACGACATATAAAATACTGCGAGGAATAGACAAGGTGGGCAAAGACTGGATGTTCCAGAGATTGGACACAGAAACAAGAGGGACACAATTGGAAGTTGAAGACACAGATGAATCAAAGGGATGTTAGGAAGTATTTCTTCAGCCACAGAGTAGTCAGTAAGTGGAATAGTTTAGAAAGTGATGTAGTGGAGGCAGGAACCATACATAGTTTTAAGCGAGGTATGATAAAGCTCATGGAGCAGGGAGAGAGAGGACCTAGTAGCAATCAGTGAAGAGGCGGGGCCAGGAGCTATGACTCGACCCCTGCAACCACAAATAGGTGAGTACAAATAGGTGAGTACACACACACACACACACACACAAACAAATACACACACACACACACAAACAAATACACACACACACACAAATAAATACACACACACACACACATACACACACACACACACACACACACACACACACACACACACACACACACACACACAATGCCAGACACACACACACACACACACACCCACACACACACACACACGCACACACACACACACACACACACACACGCCCACACACCCACCCACACACACCCACACACCCCCCCCCACCCACACACACACACACCCCCCCACCCCCACCCCTCCACCACACACACACACACTCACACACACACACACACACACACACACACATTGCCAGACTCACACATACACTCCCCCCCTCCCCCACCGACATTTCACTCCTTCACCTGATCCCTCCCCTCCCTCTTTCACCCTCCCCCTCCCCACCTCTCCCTCTCCCACTCACCCACTTACCCACTTGCTTCACTCTCCTTCCCACTCCCCCTCCCCACTACTCTCCCATATAGCCACAGTTCCTCCTCTACCTCCCCCCCCACACTCTGACATATACAATACTAACCTAACATACAGAATTACATAGGTTTCCCACTCTGAGGCAATCAGGATAAAACAAAAATGGGTTGCCAGAGAGCAACAAGAAAACCCAAGGGACAGGAGGAGGAAACTGCAAAGGAAGATTGGGCAGCAGAGCTCACAAAAAGGGAACAAGAATGGGAAAAGAAACTAGAAGAACTTAGCATGAGAATGGAAGAGAGGATAGACATGGAAAGCAGGAAGTGGGAGGTGAAAGTCAAAGCAGCAGAGGCCAGGATACAGAGTTTAGAAGAGGAACTGGAAAATCTGAAACAGCCTAAAGAACTAAAGAACATTTTGGGATTGACAACAGAGACCGCTACCTCAGCCACAAATAAGGGGACTGTAGGGAAAGAAGGAGCAAAACTGCATGTAGAAGCTCTATCAGTGGAGACTGTAGTAAATGAAAGAGCTAAGCTATATGTGGAGGCCCTAAAAGACCACAACAGAGCCCAGGGAAAGCCGAGAAGGGAAAATGACAGGCCACTGAGCCCATGTACAGTAGCTAGTGAAACTGAAGAAAGGAAAGCTGCAATGGAGGAAATCAAATTGAATGAGGGGATACACAGGGATATGCAGTGGGAGAATGAAAGGGTGAGGTCAGTCTTTGTGTATGGGCTACAGGAAGTTGAAGGGGAAACATATGAAGCAAGAAAACAAGGGGAAAAAAAAGCAATTGAAAGCATCATGAAAGTAATCGGAGAAGACGACATGACCCAGCTGGAAAATTTTCGGAGAATAGGGGGGTTTGTAAAAAAAAGAACCCGGCCAGTGAAAGTGACCTTCAAGGCAGAATCGACTCGGAACAGGATACTGCAGGAGAAAGCACGATTAAGGGACATGCCGGAATACAGGAAGGTGTATCTCGACCGCGACAGAACACAAGACGAAAGGCGGAAACTGAGAGAGATGGTACAAAGGCGAAAGGAGGAAAGAGAGGGGATGGAGAAGATAGACAGGAGATCCCAGACACAGGAAGAAGATCAAATACAACCTCCCTCACAGCTTCCTATAGAAGCCTCCCAACCAGGTCAACCCCAGTGCAGCCAAACACTCTAAACCAAAACACCCATGCCATATCCAATGCCCCCACCCACTACATTACAAACTCCACCCCCACAGCAACCACCCATAGTTCCTTATCAGGTCTCCCACTTCCCCAACCCCAATACACCTCCCAGACCACAGTCTTAGAAAAGAAGTTGAAGGTATGGTATACAAATGCAGATGGAATAACAAATAAGTATGAGGAGTGGCATGAAAGAATCAAGGAGACATCCCCAGACATAATAGCACTCACAGAAACAAAACTCACCAGAATAATAACAGATTCAATCTTTCCACCCGGATATCAAATCCTCAGGAAAGACAGAGGGAGGAGAGGGGGAGGAGGAGTTGCACTGCTCATTAAAAGCCAGTGGGGTTTTGAGAAAATGGAAGGAATGGATGGCACGGGTGAAAGGGACTACTTAGTAGGAACAATCCAGTCTGAGGGACATAAGGTGATAATTGCAGTAATGTACAACCCACCACAGAACTGCAGGAGACCAAGAGAAGAATACGATGAGAGCAACAGAGCCATGGTCGACACACTAGCCGAGGTGGCCAGGAGAGCACACGTGGGGGGAGCAAAGTTACTAGTTATGGGTGATTTCAATCACAAGGAGATTGACTGGGAAAACCTGGAGCCCCATGGGGGTTCCGAAACATGGAGAGCCAAGATGATGGATGTAGTACTGGAAAACCTCATGCATCAACATGTTAGAGACACTACCAGAGAGAGAGGAGAAGATGAACCAGCAAGACTGGACCTTGTATTCACCTTGAGTAGTTCAGACATCGAGGATATCTTGTATGAAAGGCCCCTGGGAGCTAGTGATCATGTGGTTCTGTGCTTCGACTACATAGTTGAGCTCCAAGTGGAGAGAGTAGCAGGAATAGGGTGGGAAAAACCAAACTACAAAAGGGGGAACTACTCAGGCATGAGGAACTTCCTTCAAAACATTCAGTGGGAGAGGGAACTGACAGGAAAACCAGTACAAGAAATGATGGACTATGTGGCAACAAAATGCAAGGAGGCAGAGGAGAGGTTTGTTCCCAAGGGAAACAGAAATAATGGGAAGAACAGAACGAGTCCTTGGTTCACCCAAAGGTGTAGGGAGGCAAAAACTAGGTGTACTAGAGAATGGAAAAGGTACAGAAGACAGAGAACTCAGGAAAATAAAGAGATTAGCCGAAGAGCCAGAAATGAATATGCACAGATAAGAAGGGAGGCTCAGCGACAATATGAAAATGACATAGCATCGAAAGTCAAGACTGACCCGAAGCTGTTGTACAGCCACATCAGGAGGAAAACAACAGTCAAGGACCAGGTAATCAGACTGAGGAAGGGTGATGGGGAATTCACAAGAAACGACCGAGAGGTATGTCAGGAGCTCAACACGAGATTTAAAGAAGTATTTACAGTGGAAACCAGTAGGACTCCAGGAAATCAGAACAGGGGGGTACACCAGCAAGTGCTGGATGAGGTACATATAACCAAGGAGGAAGTGAAGAAGCTGCTATGCGAACTTGACACCTCAAAGGCGGTGGGACCAGACAACATCTCTCCGTGGGTCCTTAAAGAGGGAGCAGAGATATTGTGTGTGCCATTAACAAAGATCTTCAACACATCATTTGAAACTGGGCAACTCCCTGAGGTATGGAAGATGGCAAATGTAGTCCCAATTTTTAAAAAGGGAGACAGACATGAGGCACTAAACTACAGACCTGTATCACTAACGTGTATAGTATGCAAGGTCATGGAGAAGATCATCAGGAGGAGAGTGGTGGAGCACCTGGAAAGAAACAAGTGTATAATTGACAACCAGCATGGTTTCAGGGAAGGAAAATCCTGTGTCACAAACCTACTAGAGTTTTATGACAAGGTGACAGAAGTAAGACAAGAGAGAGAGGGGTGGATCGACTGCATTTTTTTGGACTGCAAAAAGGCCTTCGACACAGTTCCTCACAAGAGGTTACTGAAAAAGCTAGAAGATCAGGCACACATAACAGGAAAGGCACTGCAATGGATCAGAGAATACCTGACAGGGAGGCAACAACGAGTCATGGTACGTGACGAGGTGTCAGAGTGGGCGCTTGTGACAAGCGGGGTTCCACAGGGGTCAGTCCTAGGACCTGTGCTGTTCTTGGTATATGTGAACGACATAACGGAAGGGATAGACTCAGAAGTGTCCTTGTTTGCAGATGATGTGAAGTTAATGAGAAGAATCAAATCGGATGAGGATCAGGCAGGACTACAAAGAGACCTGGACAGGCTACAAGCCTGGTCCAGAAACTGGCTCCTTGAGTTTAACCCTGCCAAATGCAAAGTCATGAAGATTGGGGAAGGGCAAAGAAGACCGCAGACACAATATAGTTTAGATGGCCAAAGACTGCAAACCTCACTCAAGGAAAAAGATCTGGGGGTGAGTATAACACCGAGCATATCTCCTGAGGCGCACATAAATCAGATAACTGCTGCAGCATACGGGCGCCTGGCAAACCTACGGATAGCGTTCCGATACCTCAATAAGGAGTCGTTCAAGACACTGTATACCATTTACGTCAGGCCCATACTGGAGTATGCAGCACCAGTTTGGAATCCACACCTAGTCAAGCACGTCAAGAAATTAGAGAAAGTGCAAAGGTTTGCAACAAGACTAGTCCCAGAGCTACGGGGATTGTCGTACGAAGAAAGGTTGAGGGAAATCGGCCTGACGACACTGGAGGCCAGGAGGGTCAGGGGAGACATGATAACGACATATAAAATACTGCGCGGAATAGACACGGTGGACAAAGACAGGATGTTCCAGAGATGGGACACATACACAAGAGGTCACAATTGGAAGTTGAAGACTCAGATGAATCAAAGGGATGTTAGGAAGTATTTCTTCAGTCATAGAGTAGTCAAGTCGTGGAATAGTCTAGAAAGTGAAGTAGTGGAGGCGGGAACCATACATAGTTTTAAGGCGAGGTATGATAAAGCTCATGGAGCAGGGAGAGAGAGGACCTAGTAGCAATCAGTGAAGAGGCGGGGCCAGGAGCTATGACTCGACCCCTGCAACCACAAATAGGTGAGTACAAATAGGTGAGTACACACACACACTAATTAATGATCAAAAGTCGTCCAATAAAGAAACCAAAAGCTCTCTGTGTGGGCGAAACGTTGTCAGTAAAGGATCGCATTATACTGCATATGTGTTTATATTTCCATTCTGTCGGTATTTTATACCATTTATTGCCAAAAGAAACCTCTATATGCATAACACAAACAACAGATAATGATGCACATTAGAGACACACGTGGGGAGGCAATACCATCATCTTGGCTCAGCCACTCTGGAAGACATGGACAAACCCAAAAATAGGTTACCTCTTGTTGGACTGGACCACACATGTGCTCACTTCCTTAATGAGCAGCGTAAAGACACTGTTACTCAAATATCATAATAACTTACTACTGGCATTCCCGAAGATAATAACAATTATATACATTTTTATGGTCTTAGGTAAATATGACATCCAGTGCACAGCACAAAAAAAATGTAAGTCATAAAAATAACAGAATAACATATACAAATTGTAATAATGTTGGGAGAATTACCGACAATATGTAAAGTAAAAAGATACAAGTGCAACTAATGTGACATTTTTATTGAGGCAATGTTTCGCTCTCCAGGAGCTTTGTCAAGCCGTTACAAACAGTACATGGATACAGAGGGTACATATAGGCTCAGAGTGAGGTGCAATACTAGTGGTAGTAGCAGTAGTAGTAGTAGTAATACAATATGGTAGAACAATTAACTTGCACATCAGTAAAAGGATATAAAAGCTATTGCTCGGGTAACATAAAAATAGGCTATACAAATATTTCTATTGGAGGCTGGATAGAGAAGGCCTGTTTCAATGTTCATTCTCTGTAATGTGCTTGTGTAGTGTTAACAGGATAGACTATGTGATGGCAGGGTTTACTGATTTCAGGAGGATTCTTGGCTGATTCAAAACACTTGCATCTGCGGAAATTGGTTTCTTTGATCACTAATTGGGTGTCCCTGAATTTCATGAGATGATTGGTGGAATTTCGGTGTTGTACACAGGCGTTGTTCAAGTTATCGTTCCTACTTGCATAAATGTGTTCATTGAGGCGGGTGTCGAGGTTTCTTGCTGTTTCACCTACGTAAATCTTGTCGCAGCCTCCACAGGGTATAGTGTAAACCGCTGCATTGACTGGTTCGTGGTGCTTTGATTTTGTCCTGGTTAGATCCTTTATTGAAGCACTGGAAGCGATGGCGACTCTGGTGTTAGCATGTGAAAGTTCTTTAGAAATGTTCAGTGCAACCTGGCTGTTGAGAAGAATTATAACTTTGTAAAGAGTGGTGTTGGTGCGTGGAGAATTAATGATCTGAAGAGCTCTTTTCTTGCAGGCTTTGATGAAAAAGGAAGGAAAATGTAAATCAGTGAGGTTAGGTGAATGTATGTACATTCCTCGTCAAGAAACTCAGGACTACAAATTCGGTATGCTCTTACGAGAAATCCGATGATGATACCTCTTTCGATCTTGGTATTTTAACTGGAATAGAAGTGTATGAGAACATTTTTATTTATAGGTTTCCGATAAACTTGAAATCTTAGGTTGTTATCTACTTTGTGAATGAGGACGTCTAGGAAAGGTAGCTTGTCATTGAACTCTTCTTCTAGTGTAAACTGGATTGCCGGTTCAACTGCGTAGAGCCTTGCCTAAAGATTCCGTACATCAAAACGTTTGGGAGTTATTACGAGGACGTCGTCCACGTAACGTAATCAAGTGACGCTTGAAGGGATAATGTTGGCGAAGTGTTCGGAATTTAGGTGTTCCATGTACAAGTTGGCTAGGACGGCACTGATGGGGGACCCCATTCCCACGCCGTAGGTTTGTTTGTAGAGCTTCTTATTGAAAGAAAAACAGTTGAAACTAACACAGAGGTCAATCAAGTCAACAAAATCTCCGGGAGGTAGAGGAAGATTAAGCTCCTGATTGACTTTACGTCGTAGAACCTCGACGGCTTTTGTGGTAGGTACTTTTGTGAAGAGGGAAGTCACGTCTAAACTGCTTAGTTTCTTGTTACGGATGGAGAGGTTTCGGATGCGGTTGAGAAGGTTGTCTGAATGCTTAAGATGAGCAGGGCTGATGGTCTCCAGAAGGCAGGAAATATATTTGGTAAGAACTCCGGCTAGTTTGTGTGGTGCACTGCCTATACCTGACGTGATTGGTCTGAGAGGAATATTATGTTTATGGGTCTTGGGTAAACCGTGCATGTGTGCAATCCTAAACCAGCACATCCGAAACCTCTCCATCCGTAACAAGAAACTACGCAGTTTGGACGTGACTTCACTCTTCACAAAAGTACCTGCCACAAAAGCCATCGAGGTTCTACGACGTAAAGTCAATCAGGACCTAAATCTTCCTCTACCTCCAGGAGATTTTGTTGACTTGATTGAACTCTGTGTTAGTTTCAACTGCTTTTCTTTCAATAACAGGCTCTACAAACAAACCTACGGCATGGGAATGGGGTCCCCCATCAGTGCCGTCCTAGCCAACTTGCACATGGAACACCTAGAGTCCAAACACTTCGACAACATCATCCCTTCAAGCATCACTCGGTTACGTTACATGGACGACGTCCTCGTAATAACTCCCAAACGTTTTGATGTACGGTATCTTCAGGCAAGGCTCTGCGCAGTTGAACCGGCGATCCAGTTTACACTAGAAGAAGAGTTCAATGACAAGCTACCTTTCCTCGACGTCCTTATTCACAAAGTAGATAATAACCTAAGATTTCAAGTTTATCGGAAACCTACAAATAAAAATGATCTCACACACTTCTATTCCAGTCAAGATACTAAGACCATAAGAGGCATCATCATCATCATCATCGGATTTTTCCTAAGAGCATACCGAATTTGTAGTCCTGAGTTTCTTGACGAGGAATATACATACATTCACCAAACCTTCACTGGTTTACATTTTCCTTCTTTTTTCATCAGACTGCAAGAAAAGAGCTCTTCAGATAATTAGTTCTCCATGCACTAACACCACTCCTAACAAAGTTATAATTCTTCCCAACTGCCAGGTTGCACTGAACTTTTCTAAAGTACTTTCACAAGCTAACACCAGAGTCGCCATCGCTTCCAGCACTTCAATAAAGGATCTAACCAGGACAAAGTCAAAGCACCACGAACCAGTCAATGCAGGGGTTTACACTATACCCTGTGGAGGCTGCAACAAGATTTATGTAGGTGAAACAGCAAGAAACCTCGACACCCGCCTCAATGAACACATTTATGTATGTTGGAACGATAACTTGAACAACGCCTGTGTACAACTCCGAAATTCGACTAATCATCTCATGAAATTCAGGGACTCCCAATTAGTGATCAAAGAAACCAATTTCCGCAGACGCAAATGCCTTGAATCAGCACTAATCGCTGTTTCTAATACAATTAAACAAAGCAAAGGTAGCTTCACCATCTCTGAAGTATTAGCAAGAATCCTCCTGAAAACAGTAAACCCTGCCATCACATAGTCTCTCCTGTTAATACTACACAAGCATTACAGAGAATGAACATTGAAACAGGCCTTCTCTATCCAGCCTCCGATAGAAATATTTGTCTAACCTATTTTCGTTACCCAAGTAATAGCTTTTATATTCTTTTACTCGTGTTCAAGTTCTACCATATTGTATTAATACTACTACTACAACTTATATCACTACTACTACTACTACTACTACTACTACTACTACTACTAAAACTAGTATTGCACCTCACTCTGAGCCTATATACCCTCTGTGTCCATGTACTGTTTGTAACGGTTTGACAAAGCTCCTGGAGAGCGAGACGTTGCCACAATAAAAAATGTTACATTAGTTGTACTTGTGTCCTTTTACTTTACAACAATATGTAAATATGTAAATAATAGTGACACAAATAATAAATCGTGTGTTTCTTTGTTACTCTGAATTTTTCTTTGTTTTCAAACACTGATATGCTTCTTTATCAGAAAAAATATCTATCTGTAAGTCACTTTGAAGGCATATGCCATTCACATACTTTCGGAACCCTTTGTACCAACGACGTTGTTTTTGGGTGAGAGTTTATCTACTTAAAATGATTACATCTCTTACCACACAAGATAGCTCAATAAATGTCAGTCTTGCTTGTGATATCTTCAGCCCAGTGTAGATGTTCCTCTGCTACACAATACACCAACACTCTTCACCATAAACAAGCATTTGTCTTTTGTTTTTTTCCTTCGCCACTCTTCTGATAATTTTCCCTACAATATTACTTACTCTACAAATAAGGGAAACTGTTTAGTAATTTAGTGCTGCCTCCCTCTCTCTACTTTCCAGAAAATCGGGATTACGTTTACTGTCTTCCACACCTCAGGCAGTTGCCATGATTAGATAAATTGTTGAAGATTGTTGTTACTGGCACACACATTGCATATGTTCCCTCTCTTGGACCCAAAGAAAGATGCTATCTGGTCCCACCGCATTCGAGATATCTAGTAATCCTACCAATTTTTTCACCTACTCCTCGGTGGCTCTTGCACCCTACCACTTTGTTTTGCTGAAAGCCTCTCTGTCTCTGCTATAAATACCTCCCTGAAAATTGAGCTAATCTTCTCACATACCTCCTGGTCGATCCATGTGAGCTCCCCTCCAATTTTACCTTAGCCAGATTACCCCTTCCTTGACTGTTGTTTTCGTTTTGATGTTGCTGTATAGCAACTTTTGGTCAAATTTGGCTTTTGATGCTATATCAATCTCGTATTGCCACTGGGCCACTCTCCTTATCCACCCATATTCATTTCTGGCTCTTCGGCTCAGCTGTTTGTTTTCCTGAGTCCCTTGCATTATATACTTTGTCCATGCTCTAGCACACTTTGGCCTCTCCACACCTCTGGGTAAACACGGGGACCCTCTGGTCTTCTCGATGTTTCTGCTGCCCTTTGGCACGAACTTCTCCTTTGCCTCCTGTGGTCACATGTTCCATAATTTCGTTTACTGTCTTCCCCTCTAGCTTCCTCGCCCACTTCACCACATACAGGAATCACTTCAAATCTGCATAGTCCTCTTTTTTGAAGTTTGGCTTCTCCCGTCCTTCTCGTGTTGCTTTACTCTCCATTGTTAATTCTATTATGCATTTGAACCTCAGGATCACGTGATCCCTAGTGCCTAGGTGCCTTTCCTGTGCAATATCCCCTATTCGTGAACTATTCAAGGTGAATACAAGGTACAGCCTTGTTGGTTCATTGTCTCGTCTCTCTCTCTGGTTGTATCTCTAATATGTTGGTACATGAAGTTTTCCAGCACTGCTTCCAGCATCTTGGCCCTCCACGTCTCTGGTCCCCTATGTTATTCCATATTTTAGGTCAATCTCCTTGTGGTTGAAATTCACCATGATGAGTAACTTGGCCCGAGAAATGTGGTTCATTGTGACTACCTCGGCTAGTGTGGCCACAATCGTTTTGTTACTCTGAACGTACCCGTGTTTTGATCTTCTGCTGTTTGGTGGTAGGTTGTACATCTCTGCTATTATGACTTTTAGACCCCTGGTCATCCACTACTCCTATGACTACTCCTCCCATCTCAAAATTCCATTAGTTTTTGATGAGCAGCATAACCCCTCCTCCCCCTCCCTTCCCTCTTGTCTTTCCTCAGGCTCTGATATCCAGATAAGAAGTTCGCATCTTCTTATCAACTTCATGAGCTTTGTCTCCATAAGCACTATGATTTCAGGGATGATGGGGTTGGTGCGAGCTGAAGGTGAGGAGGGCAGGGTGGGATATTATTATGTGGTGGTATTAGTAAGAGTAAGACGGAGAATAGGATAGCAGATGAACAAGGAGGCTTTAGGAAAGGTAGGGGGTGTGTGGACCAGGTGTTTACAGTGAAACATGTAAGTGAACAGTATTTAGATAAGGCTAAAGAGGTCTTTGTGGCATTTATGGATTTGGAAAAGGCGTATGACAGGGTGGATAGGGGGGCAATGTGGCAGATGTTGCAAGTGTATGGTGTAGGAGGTAGGTTACTGAGAGCAGTGAAGAGTTTTTACGAGGATAGTGAGGCTCAAGTTAGAGTATGTAGGAAAGAGGGAAATTATTTCCCAGTAAAAGTAGGCCTTAGACAAGGATGTGTGATGTCACCGTGGTTGTTTAATATATTTATAGATGGGGTTGTAAGAGAAGTAAATGCGAGGGTCTTGACAAGAGGCGTGGAGTTAAAAGATAAAGAATCACACACAAAGTGGGAGTTGTCACAGCTGCTATTTGCTGATGACACTGTGCTCTTGGGAGATTCTGAAGAGAAGTTGCAGAGATTGGTGGATGAATTTGGTAGGGTGTGCAAAAGAAGAAAATTAAAGGTGAATACAGGAAAGAGTAAGGTTATGAGGATATCAAAAAGATTAGGTGATGAAAGATTGAATATCAGATTGGAGGGAGAGAGTATGGAGGAGGTGAATGTATTCAGATATTTGGGAGTGGACGTGTCAGCGGATGGGTCTATGAAAGATGAGGTGAATCATAGAATTGATGAGGGAAAAAGAGTGAGTGGTGCACTTAGGAGTCTGTGGAGACAAAGAACTTTGTCCTTGGAGGCAAAGAGGGGAATGTATGAGAGTATAGTTTTACCAACGCTCTTATATGGGTGTGAAGCATGGGTGATGAATGTTGCAGCGAGGAGAAGGCTGGAGGCAGTGGAGATGTCATGTCTGAGGGCAATGTGTGGTGTGAATATAATGCAGAGAATTCGTAGTTTGGAAGTTAGGAGGAGGTGCGGGATTACCAAAACTGTTGTCCAGAGGGCTGAGGAAGGGTTGTTGAGGTGGTTCGGACATGTAGAGAGAATGGAGCAAAACAGAATGACTTCAAGAGTGTATCAGTCTGTAGTGGAAGGAAGGCGGGGTAGGGGTCGGCCTAGGAAAGGTTGGAGAGAGGGGGTAAAGGAGGTTTCGTGTGCGAGGGGCTTGGACTTCCAGCAGATATGCATGAGCGTGTTTGATAGGAGTGAATGGAGACAAATGGTTTTTAATACTTGACGTGCTGTTGGAGTGTGAGCAAAGTAACATTTATGAAGGGGTTCAGGGAAACCGGCAGGCCGGACTTGAGTCCTGGAGATGGGAAGTACAGTGCCTGCACTCTGAAGGAGGGGTGTTAATGTTGCAGTTTAAAAACTGTAGTGTAAAGCACCCTTCTGGCAAGACAGTGATGGAGTGAATGATGGTGAAATCATTATATTTATAGACGGGGTTGTAAGAGAAGTGAATGCGAGAGTCTTGGCAAGAGGTGTGGAATTAAATGATACAAATCAAACACAAACTGGGAGTTGTCACAGTTGCTCTTTGCTAACTACACTGTGCTTTTAGGAGATTCTGAAGAGAAGTTGCAGAGGTTGGTGGATCAATTTGATAGGGTAGGTAAAAGAAGAAAATTAAGAGTGAATATAGGAAAGAGTAAGGCGATGAGGATAACATAAAGATTAGGTGACAAAAGACTGGATATCAGATTGGAGGGAGGTGAATGTATTTAGATATTTGGGAGTGGACGTGTCAGCAGATGGGTCTATGATGGATGAGGTGAATCATAGAATTGAAGGGAAAAGGGTGAGTGGTGCACTTAGAAGTCTGTGGAGACAAAGAACTTTGTCCGTGGAAGCAAAGAGGGGAATGTATGAGAGTATAGTTATACCAACACTCTTACATGGGTGTGAATATATATATATATATATATATATATATATATATATATATATATATATATATATATATATATATATATATATATATATATATATATATATATATATATATATATATATATATATATATATATATATGCAATAAGATCACAGTAAACAGGTGATTTCAGAATATGCAAAACAACCACTCTGAAAGAATAGAGAAATTCCAAGCGCTTTCGTGACTACTCACATTATCAAGGAACTATGAAAGTAAAGCATCCAAGGAAGCTATATAAGGGGTCTGGCCAGCACCTCACTATCAGATCCCACAACGGTTAAACACCTGACGCGCGCCGACCCAACTTGGATAGGTCCTTTGCACAACTCACCCACAAACTATTCTACCCAAGAAAATTTAAAAATTATTATTTGTCCAGTGTATTATTAAATTCTTCCCAAATTCTATTAATTATAAATGGATCTAATTTATATAAACCAAAGGAAATATTCATATTATTGTCAAAACTGCTTTTTATGAAACAAGATTCAATTATATTCCTGTCGACCATGGACTTGCTTGATACTACTTTCTCAACTTTTTGAAAATCAATTGGATGGTTAAAATCTCTTACATGAATAAATAGAGCATTGGAATCTTGTCCAGTTCTAATGCTATATTTATGTTGTTTTAATCTTAGTTCGAGATTTTTACCAGTTTGACCGTAATAAACTTTATCGCAAATTTTACAAGGAATCTTATAGACACATCCATCAGCATTTTGGGGGGAATTCTTTATCAAAAGTTTTTTTACTGTATCAAGATTTTTGAATACAACTTTAATATTAAAAGTCTTAAGAAGAGAAGGCATATCAACCAAGTTTTCATGGTAAGGGAGAACCAACATATTTTTAGTTGAATAAGGCTGGTTGTCCCTTTTTGGATTGTAAAAAGTATTTCTAGCAACTTTAAAAGATTTATCAATTACATTTCTTGGGTATTTTAAATCATTACCTATTTCATAAATTTTGGATATTTCCTCATCTATGAACTCAGGACTACAAATTCGTAAAGCTCTCAAAAACATTGATGAGAAAACAGACAGTTTGACTCTATCTTGATGCGAGGAATAATAGCATCAAGATAGAGTCAAACTGTCTGTTTTCTCATCAATGTTTTTGAGAGCTTTACGAATTTGTAGTCCTGAGTTCATAGATGAGGAAATATCCAAAATTTATGAAATAGGTAATGATTTAAAATACCCAAGAAATGTAATTGATAAATCTTTTAAAGTTGCTAGAAATACTTTTTACAATCCAAAAAGGGACAACCAGCCTTATTCAACTAAAAATATGTTGGTTCTCCCTTACCATGAAAACTTGGTTGATATGCCTTCTCTTCTTAAGACTTTTAATATTAAAGTTGTATTCAAAAATCTTGATACAGTAAAAAAAACTTTTGATAAAGAATTCCCCCCAAAATGCTGATGGATGTGTCTATAAGATTCCTTGTAAAATTTGCGATAAAGTTTATTACGGTCAAACTGGTAAAAATCTCGAACTAAGATTAAAACAACATAAATATAGCATTAGAACTGGACAAGATTCCAATGCTCTATTTATTCATGTAAGAGATTTTAACCATCCAATTGATTTTCAAAAAGTTGAGAAAGTAGTATCAAGCAAGTCCATGGTCGACAGGAATATAATTGAATCTTGTTTCATAAAAAGCAGTTTTGACAATAATATGAATATTTCCTTTGGTTTATATAAATTAGATCCATTTATAATTAATAGAATTTGGGAAGAATTTAATAATACACTGGACAAATAATAATTTTTAAATTTTCTTGGGTAGAATAGTTTGTGGGGTGAGTTGTGCAAAGGACCTATCCAAGTTGGGTCGGCGCGCGTCACGTGTTTAACCGTTGTGGGATCTGATAGTGAGGTGCTGGCCAGACCCCTTATATAGCTTCCTTGGATGCTTTACTTTCATAGTTCCTTGATAATGTGAGTAGTCACGAAAGCGCTTGGAATTTCTCTATTCTTTCAGAGTGGTTGTTTTGCATATATATATATATATATATATATATATATATATATATATATATATATATATATATATATATAACATGTTGGTGCATGAGGTTTGCCAGTACCACATCCATCATCTTGGCTCTCCATGTTTCGGGACCCCCATGTGGCTCCAGGTTTTCCCAATCAATCTCCCTGTGGTTGAAGTCGCCCATAACCAGTAACTTTGCTCTACTCGAGTGAGCTCTTCTTGCCACCTCAGCTAGTGTGTCCACCATTGCTCTGTTGCACTCATCATATTCCTCTCTTGGCCTCCTGCAGTTCTGTGGTGGGTTATACATCACTGCAATGACTACCTTATGTTCCCCTGACTGAACTGTACCTACTGTGTAAACCCCTTTCTCCAATTTCGTCCATTGTTTCCATTTCCTGATATCCCCATCGGTTTTTAGTGAGCAGTGCAACTCCTCTCCCCCTCTGTTCCTTCTATCCTTCCTCAGGATCTGATATCCAAGTGGGATTATTGCGTCTGTTATTGCCCCAGTGAGTTTTGTTTCTGTAACTGCTGTGATGTCTGGGGACATCTCCTTGATTCACAGTGGGGATGGGGATTGTGGTGAGGGGGGTGGGGTAGGGGTATAGTGTGTGGGTTACTGTGGGTTACTTTGGGGGTGAGATTTGTGGTGAGGGGGATGGGGGCAGAGGGTACACTGTGGGGGTTACAGTGGGTTACTGTGGGGGTGGGGTTTGTGGTGAAGGGGATAGAGGTAGAGGGTACAGTGTGTTGGTTTTGGATTAGGTTGTTTGGTTGCATTAGGGTTGCCATGGTTGGGTTCCTTTTGTGGGTGGTGCTGTAGGAGGTTGCGTTTGTTGTTCTACCTGGGTCTGGTTTCTCCTGCTCCCCGCCTTCCTTGCGACATTACACCCTCTCTTTCAGTATCATCCTTTCTTCTTGTGTTCTGTCTCGGTTGAGGTACACGCTCTGGTACTCTGGTTTGTACCTTAGACGCACTTTCTCCTGCAGGATCCGGTTTTGGGCTGACTCTGGCTTGAAAATCACTCTGACTGGACACTTTTTTCCTCTCGCAAACCACCCAATTCTCCGAAAATATGTCAGCAGGGTTATGTCGTCCTCTCCTATAACTTTCATGATGCTTTCAATCGATTTTTTTCCTCCTGTTTCCTTGCTTTGTAAGTTTCCCCTTCTACTTCTTGGAGCCCATAGACAAAAACTGCTCTCTCTCTTTCGTCCTCCCACTGTGCTACCCTGAGCATCCTCTGAGAAGAACTAGTTCCTGCCACTGACGCATCTGTTCCTACTGTCTCTTCCCTAACTGGTGTCCCTGTGCTTACCGGTTCCTGGCCAAGGAATTTGTCTGTTAGAGCCTCTGCATATAGCTTAGCTCCTTCATTGACTTTGGTCTCCTCTTGTGTTCCTGCTATTCTCCCTGTCTTTTCTCGGGCCCCACTTGGGTCTGGTAGAGCCATTGCATACGATGTAGCTCCTTTACACCCTGCAATCCCTTCATCTGTGACTAATGTAGCAGTTCTTGGTGTCGTGGCTACTGATCTTTGGTTCTTTAGGCTGTTTCAGACTTTTTAGTTCTTCTACTAAGCTCTATATCTTAGCTTCTGCTGCTGTGAATTGTAACTCCCATTTCCTGCTCTCCTCAGCTATTTTCTCTTCCATTTTCTTTTACCGAGCTCTTCCAGCCTCCTCCTAATTGGTGAGACGAGTCCTAGAGGATCAAAACATTGTGATACCTCTGACAGTAAACTACGTTTAGTGAGTGTACTGCATGATTTATTGTTTATTCCTTTGCGACTTGTGTCTTCCTTTGTATTACAATTAAGTCCAAGCATGCTGTTGCAATCAGGAATTTCAGATTCAGGGAAATCTTCTTTGATAAGTTCCCTTAATTCAGTTGAATTAGTATTCCACATCCTTAGAGGCATATCTGCTTCTATCATATCCTTGTTAGCTTCTCTATAAGGATTTCAAATCCTCCTCTTTATTCACAGTACCTTGAAGATTGTCCACATAAAAACTTTTAGTTAAGGTTTCTTTGAAATGACTTTCAGATTTCTTCAAATGTGTATTTAGAGTAGCTTCTAGCAAGAATGGGGAGGATGTTGCACCAAATAAAACTGACTTGAAACGATATGTTTTCACTGGACTTTGAGAATCATATGGATTTTCAGGCCACAAGAATCGAGTATAATCTTTCTCTATTTCATATAGTCCTATTCTTAAGAAAGCTTTGGAAATGTCAGCTGTGTAGGCATATGGATTTGTGCGAAATTTCATAAGTACATCTCCAAGCTTCTCAGTTAGTGAGGGTCCGGTCATCAGACAGTCATTAAGACTTGTTACATCTTTATTTGCACGTGCGCTGCAATTATATACAACACGTAGTGGAGTGGTTTCAGAATCCTTTCTGACTCCGTGTTGCGGCAGATAATAAGCTTCTGTCTTCAATTTGTCTTTGACTACTTCCTCAATGGAGTCATTGTTCAACTGTTCTTGTATGATATTATCATATACAGTCAGTAGCTCTAGATTCTTTCTGAGCTAGTGCATTTGTGCTTTAATTTGTCCGAAAGCCATGCGATAATTGCTAGGCAGACGTGGTGGATTTAATTTCCATGGTAACCTAATCCAACGGTGTCCATCTTCATATATGACAGTGTCATAAGTCTGAGACTCTTGTGTGCTTGATTTATTTCCATCAGTACCTATCCCATCTAAATCCCACAACTTATCAACTGGTTTATTCATTTCTTCCAGTAATGATAATTTTTGCTGTGGTACATGATCAGTGGTTATTCTTGTAACTAGTACATTTTCCACTGAATCAATATCAGTTTCTTTCCCACTTTGAGAGGGAATGGGACCACATATCATGTGGCCTCCTGCTGTTTTCAGCAAGTGAACATCATGTTTACTTACTATATTTTGCACAAAACAGTGATAATAATCACTTCCAATGATTAAATCAATTGGACTAATTGTGTCCGTCTGTATGTCTGGACGGGCTAACCTGACATTGGCTGCTTTCAGTGCTGAAACTCTTTCTTTTAATCCGCGGATCTGCACAGACTTAGGCAAATCGTCTACTACCACAGCTTCGACTGTCTTTTTCCTGTTACCTGGACCAACAGTGAATTTCGCTAGGTCATATATCTGTTTACCATAACTTTGAAAAAAACCTAGCTATATCTAACTGTATTTTGTCATCGGGTTGTTTATTCAGTTTCTGTAACATTGTTCTTGTTATAAAAGACCTTTTTGAGCCTTGATCAAATAGTGTTAGCACACTGATTTTGTGTAATTTATTAGATAACATATTTTGAGCTATTGGGAGAGCAGTCGATTTAGACTTATCTCTCCCCTTTAATGCTGTTGTTTGTTGACTTCCTGTTTCTGTGAAGGTCGTCTGTTGCTCAACACAAGTGCCTGGGCATAAAGCTGTATGGTGCATACCTTTGCATTTAAAACACTCTTTCAGCGAGCTATTACCTCCCTTGTGTTCACCTAAACACTTGGTGCACTGTTTCAGCTGTTGAGCACGTTGTTTCCGTGCCTCCATTGTTATATATTGAATACAGTACTGATCCCAATGTGATCCATTACAAAGCACATATTTTGGACTACATTTAAGTGTGACACTCTGTTTACTGCATGTTGTATTCACAGCTTGATAAGTACCTACATGAGATTTCCATTTTGTGATTTATTGGGAATAGGTATACTCTGTAGATACTGGATGAAGGTTTGTTATCCACAGTGGGATCTGTAGGTTTATCAATATATTACGTCTTGTTCATTTTGTCTCGTTCCTTGCATGCAAGAAACTGTAGCTTGTAAACCTTTGTTAATTTCTTCACAATTGAAATAGCGATTGTTGAACATAATATTTAATCATTCAATGGTTTGCGGTGACAGTGTGACCTGTACAATACTACTGATAAACTAATCACATTGCTTTAGGTCATATTTAGTCTCTAGAGATCTGAGACTATTGTCTAGTGTGATCCTAAATGTCTGTAAATCTGAAAAACAACGTCTTGGTGGCTTCAAGCTTGAAATTTTGATTACATGTCTAACCCTGGTTTTATCTCCATCAAAGTAATTGTCTGCCAAAACACGGAAGGCTAGCTGAAAAGTTGCCTTGGACCACCGGAAATGATTTAATCACAAGATATTTAGAGTACCTTAACTTAGAGATCTCATGAGTATCAGTTCTTGTATGTAGCAATGACTGAAACTCACTCATAAACTTCGAAATTATGACCTTCAAATATAGGTAATGAGAGTGTAGGAAGACTAGGTAGTGGCATGCTAGTCGTGCCAGGTGTAACAGGTGTCTGATATACGAGTATGTCAGTATCCAGGTCCACCACCACATCCCTCTGAACGAGTACGTCATATCACCCCATTTAAGGTGACAGGTGTAGATTACACTGTGCCAATAATTTTGACTAAAACAGTTGACAAAGTTCCCATCAAGGTGTACATGTGTTTGTTCACCTGAGCTGCTACTAGAGCAGTTCACCCAGAATTAGCCATTCAGAAGGTTTGCAGCCAGACTGATAATTTCAGACAATACAACGAACTTTGATGTTAGTGCTGCTTGTACAGAGGTACAACAAATACTGAATCAACACAGTTGTTGTTGGAGACACATTCCTCTTAAAGCTCTATGGCACGGCAGATTATATGAAAGAAGACAGACATTGTAAAACGTTGTCTAAGGAAGACTCTTCATCGCCAGCGGATCGAGTTTCACACATTTGTAACTGAAATAGAAAATAGAGTCAACAACAGACCTCTAACTTATGTTACTGATGATCTGGACAATTTAGAAGTGTTAAGTCCATCTCATTTACTCCATGGCAGAAGGCTCGAACCTGTTCCTCCTATGAATGATTAATAAACCATAGAGGATCCTACTTATTTCGAACCTGAGCGACTCAGATGTAAATTCAAACACCTCACTAAATTGACTGAATGTTGGGAGAAAATTTAGTGAGAAGACCATCTCACCTCACTGTGAGAACAGTTCTATGGAGCTGGTGTTCCTGAAAATCATATGCCCTTAAGACCTGGTGACATAGTGATTATTGATAATGATGGTCCAAGGCCTCAATGGACTCTTGGAAAATTAGTGACCATACGTCCTGATGCAGATGGAACCATCAAGAGAGTTGATGTTTTGAGCAAACGTGTAGTGAATAAGCGGAAAATAAATAAACTAGCGCCATTAGAATTACACAGAGTTGAAAACAAACGAAGTGATTCTCCGGAAACCCCACAAATTAAAGCTATTAAGAAAAAACAATCAGCAGTCGTGGTAAATGAGAAAATCAAATCAGTGTTAAGAAATGAATAGTTCACCCGCGACGAACTTTTACCCGGCACCCAGTGTGGAGAAAATTTCTCCAGAAGAAGGGTATCAGCCCCTTTCAGCCTCTTTTGAACCCCCATGAGGGACTTGAGAGACTCAACTCTGCCAGAAGAGGCAAATGGCATCTTGTTTCCTGATCAACAATTTCATTTGAAGCAGATGCAGTACCAGCGTGTACCAGTCATAGTCACGCCACTCTCCTTGCAACCATAATGTGGGTTAACGAAAGTAATTACACTCTTTACCAGCAGGAAAACTAAGGAAAACCCTGCAAACACTTTATTTACAAGTTAAGGCTATCAAAAATTGTCGTCTATTACCCAGACAATAAGAAATCGACCATCTTGTACTGGATGCTGTTGCACTGTGTAGCAAGGAAGAGAAACAATGCTGAATTCAGCAAATTCTTTATAAGAAGGGGATAGCCAGGTCTGAGGGCGCTACGCAGGGCAGATTGACTTCAGGAGAAGGGGAAGCGTGTGTCACGCAAGCATTGCTCCTGAACAAAGGAACAATAGTGTAGTGTGTTTTCTCATGCTTTTTGACAATCTCAACAGTTCGTGGCAGAACGATTACTAGTGAATTATCTTTCTGTTCTGAAATTACCACGAAACTCATGGACAAATCTTGAAGAACAGTATATTGTAACAGTGTGAGTGTTGCAAATTTCTAGATTGAGTGGAGGACAGTATGACATTCCTCAAAAGACACTTTTGCTTTTATCAGGTCACCCATACCTGTCGTACATTGTGCAACACCATAGCTCATGTTACAAAGAGTAAGGTAGGGTACAATCTCACTTGTTACACTTGGAAACTGCAGTTTCTTGTAGAAACGTGGTGACTGAGACTGTCCTATAGACGGCCATAATGGGAAGGCCATTGAACCCAAACATGTAAGTGTCCATCTATTCAGCATTAAAGTAAAATGCTGAAATATACGCTCCTTTGGGCCATTATGGGCATATGCTTACTTGATTTCGCACAACCCAGGGCTGGAGCATATACGGTTATTCGAAGGAACGACCCGGTGGTGGCTGCGGGGACGCTGAGCCGTCTTAAGGTAAGCATCTTTCAACAATGTCCTTTAACCTGGAAATAAATGGTATAAAATACCGACACAATGGAAATATAAACACAAATGCAGTATAATGTGATCCTTTATTGACAACGTTTCACCCACACAGTGGGCTTTTTCAAGTCACACACGGATCTACCTGGGGTTGGAAGGTACGAGAGTATTTATAGTCATGTTCAGAATGTTGAGGTCAGGTGGAGAATGCTGCATCTGATGATCTACCGGGTGGGGTTATAGAGTCTTGGGTAGCTTGGTAGGGGTATTGGACAAGTTGTAGACCTTCTGCAGTGTTCTATGTTCTTATGTGGGATAGCGATGAAGAAGTTTCTTGGCGAGTGGTTCAGCTATGTTATAGAAGCCGTTGTTCTGGTTGAAATTGTTGGTTATAGAGATAAGCGATGATTCCAGGATTCTTCGGTATTTTCGAAACTCCACTATCCTCGTCACTTCATCAGAGACTGCAGACGGCGGGCATTAAACATCTTCAACACACCCAGAGAAGACACTGCCGAGAAGAGATACATAGTCCTCCCAACCAACAAAACTCCGTTGCCAAACATGTTTCCAACATCTTTGCCAAAACATCATTCCAAGTATCTACCTCCACAACCACGACCATCAAGGACATCACCAGTAGTAGACAGGACAAGCCTCCATCCTCTGCAGGGGTATACATAATCCCTTGTAATGACTGCAACAAATTATATGTGGGCGAAACATCAAGAGACCTCCAAACACGTATTTCAGAACACCAATATGCAAGCAGGACTGACGATACAAGGAATGCCTGTGTACAACATCGCAATTCACACAACCATTTAATTAACTACAGAAACTCAAGACTTATAGCCACAGAAGACAACACTCAATACAGAAGAATCCTGGAATCATCGCTTATCTCTATAACCAACAATTTCAACCAGAACAATGGCTTCTATAACATAGCTGAACCACTCGCCAAGAAACTTCTTCATCGCTATCCCACATAAGAACATAGAACACTGCAGAAGGTCTACTCTCAACTTGTCCAATACCCCTGCCAAGCTACCCAAGACTCTATAACCCCACCCGGTAGATCATCAGATGCAGCATTCTTCACCTGACCTCAACATTCTGACTATAAATACTCTCGTACCTTCCAACCCCAGGTAGATCCGTGTGTGACTTGAAAAAGCCCACTGTGTGGGTGAAACGTTGTCAATAAAGGATCACATTATACTGCATTTGTGTTTATATTTCCATAGAGGCTAAAACGTTGTGTAGTTTTAAAAATAGGTTAGATAAATACATGAGTGGGTGTGGGTGGTTATGAGTTGGACCTGACTAGCTTATGCTACTAGGTCTGATGCCTTGCTCCTTCCTTAAGTGGAAGTGACCTGACTAGGTGGGTCACTGGGCTAATTCGTGGGGGGGGGGCATGGACCTGCTTCTCATGATTCAGTCGGGCTGCTGCAGGGTTCCTTCTTTCTTAAGCTCTGATGTTGACGCGGATCTTAGTCATATGATGACCTGCAACTGGAGCTTTTGGTCATCTGACCGAGGCCTTCCACTGGCTTAATCCATCCATCCCTTTAAAAATTGGGTATTATTGCCATACAATATCTTTTTGTGCTCTTATATCATATTATCGGGAATAAAAGTGGTGATAATAATATATTTGTCTCACCGTAATATTAATTCTGTGGTCCTATTTATTTACTCGTTTTGACTGTAAAAACTTTACCCTATATATGGTGACAATTTTTTTATTATTGTATATGTATGTTACCCAGTACTGTAAAAAAATATTTATATAAAATAACGCTCCATATATAATGCCATTTTCCGTGTAACATATCTCCAGGATTGAACTGGAAGCGAACGCGTTTTATTCGTGTCAGTCAGGCAGTGGCCCAGACAGGAGCAGATGAGGTGTGTTTAGTTCTGTACCAGACGGGTGGTGACGGAGTTTACGTAAAGTCTTCATGTTTGGGCTGTAGTTTGAGTAGGTAATTTTGATAATTTTTTTTTATTGTATACTATAGGTGTTTGTGTTTAAGTGCTCTCATGTTTATGTGTAAGGCACTAGTATGCAGAGGCCTGTTTATGCGAGAGCACTGAATGGTGTTTTGTCTGCTGGCAATTAGTCTTTCAGACAGAATTGAAGACCGGGGTGTGTATACCATGGTGCCTCCCTGATGATTTATTAAGTTTAACTCATTACTAAGAGTGTGTTAGTGAGCTAATGTAAACTGGAGTGTGGTGTTTTATTATAGTAGTTATAAGTTATATATAAGTTATTAACAATATTAGATATATTTTTATGTCGGTGAGTTTTTGTTCTTCCTTCCTAATAATAATTAATATTGCTTAATATATGAGTACATGCTGGCCCAAGGTTTGCTGTGTCTTCAGAGTAATCTTATAATCCCTAGACAGCAGTGTGAGCAGCCTTTAGGAGCCAGGAACATTTTATTTACAACATCAAAGTCGTAACAATGTACAGGTGAGAATTATTATTATAATTATTGTACAGTCCATAATTACACTTTTATCAATAATGTAATCTGGCTCTTATCGCTCCCTGAGAAATTTCAGTTTGCTAAAGTTTGTTATTCTTTCATTGTTTAGTAAGATGCATCACTGAGGGAGAAAGAGAAAGAGAGAGAGAAAAAGAGAGAGAGCCAGAGCAGTAGTTTCTCAGCTCGATCATTAGTTAGAGTTACCATAAACTGCGGTAGCACCATTAAGGCCTCATTACACCTTGTTAATTAGCAACTTGTAGAATATAAACCTTAAAATAGTAATGATAATAATAATAATGATAATCATAAATCATTAATATAATTTTTCGAAAGGTCTCTAGTACTAGACTTTATCCTCCTATGGTTCGTCCCTCTATGACTCACGAAATCGTAATGACACGATTGCAAACAAACCAAGGAATGGGTGGCTTGAACTCGCGGCCCAGTGGCTCATGCGTTGGTCTGGAGTTTTACGATTCACTAGCCGCGAGTTCCATCCCCACACGCAACGCGGTCCCTCTATGGCTAGCTCTTGGGTGCTCGGTTCTAGGTCCCAAAAAGGGTATATATTAGGTCGGTTTCCTCCAACTCAATTTTTTTTTCTAGACTTAAATTTCGGCAAATGAAATTTTGGTTTCATTTTCCCAAGAGTTTATCTTTACTCCATTTCCTAGGATCAATATTTTTTCTCGATTTTCCTCGTTTTTCCTAGAACTGAGATTTTATTTTTATATTTTCGTACTACGTACACGTACATATTCACATGTTTTGGTGAAATTTGGGTAATTATCTCCTTAGATGTTTTATACTCTGGTGTTCTCCAGCTACATAACATTACTTATTCTCGACTCACTTTAATCTCGACTTTATACGAGTATAAGATGTATTATTAGTAGTACACAAGTGTAACCTATTTAAGACAGGGTAAATCCTATCCATCTTATTTCTGCATTATTCTCGACTCTATTTCATATAAGGTGTATTATTAATCTCAACCTTATTTCGTTTTACAAAAGATGTAATGGTCAATATACACAGGTGTATCTCATTAAAGACAGAGTACCTATTTTAAGCATTGTATCTCCCATGTTGTAAATTATCACATATTGTACTAAAGGTATACTGTTCATTATAAACAAGCCTAATTTATTATTAAAAATAAAGTAGTATTTTAAGCAGTGTATCTCCCATGTTGTAAATTATCACATAACCACATAGTTGTGTTAGATGAATTATTAAAGATATATATATTATATATATATATATATATATATATATATATATATATATATATATATATATATATATATATATATATATAATATATATATATATATGTCGTGCCGAATAGGCAGAACTTGCGATCTTGGCTTAAATAGCAACGCTCATCTTGCCATATAGGGCAAGTGAAAATTTGTATATGCAATAATTTCGCCAAAATCATTCTGAACATAAAGAAAAAAATATATTTCATTGTGTTTGTTTAGTATTAAATTATTGTAAACAAATCTAAAATATATTTAGTTGGGTTAGGCTAAAATAAATTGCGCTTGTTATAATAAGGTTAGGTAAGTTTTCTAAGATTCTTTTGGTGCAAAATTAAAATTTTTTACATTAACATTAATGAAAAAATATATCTTTAAACGTATAAAAGAAAATTTTAGAAAGGACTTAATTTTAAATGAGTTCTTGCTAATTGACCAGTTTTACATATTCGGCACGACATATATATATATATATATATATATATATATATATATATATATATGTAGGTTGGTAGACAGCAACCACCCAGGGAAGTACTACCGTCCTGCCAGATGACTGTGAAACAGAAACCTGTAACTGTTTTGCATGATGGTAGGATTGCTGGTTTCTTTTTCTGTCTCATAAACACGCTAGATAACAGGGATATCTTGCTACTCCTACTTACACTTTGGTCACACTTCACAGACACGCACATGCATATATATATACATACATCTAGGTTTTTCTCCTTTTTCTAAATAGCTCTTGTTCTTCTTTATTTCTTCTATTGTCCATGGGGAAGTGGAAAAGAATCTTTCCTCCGTAAGCCATGCGTGTCGTATGAGGCGACTAAAATGCCGGGAGCAATGGGCTAGTAACCCCTTCTCCTGTAGACATTTACTAAAAAAGAGAAGAAGAAAAACTTTATAAAACTGGGATGCTTAAATGTGCGTGGATGTAGTGCGGATGACAAGAAACAGATGATTGCTGATGTTATGAATGAAAAGAAGTTGGATGTCCTGGCCCTAAGCGAAACAAAGCTGAAGGGGGTAGGGGAGTTTCAGTGGGGGGAAATAAATGGGATTAAATCTGGAGTATCTGAGAGAGTTAGAGCAAAGGAAGGGGTAGCAGTAATGTTGAATGATCAGTTATGGAAGGAGAAAAGAGAATATGAATGTGTAAATTCAAGAATTATGTGGATTAAAGTAAAGGTTGGATGCGAGAAGTGGGTCATAATAAGCGTGTATGCACCTGGAGAAGAGAGGAATGCAGAGGAGAGAGAGAGATTTTGGGAGATGTTAAGTGAATGTATAGGAGCCTTTGAACCAAGTGAGAGAGTAATTGTGGTAGGGGACCTGAATGCTAAAGTAGGAGAAACTTTTAGAGAGGGTGTGGTAGGTAAGTTTGGGGTGCCAGGTGTAAATGATAATGGGAGCCCTTTGATTGAACTTTGTATAGAAAGGGGTTTAGTTATAGGTAATACATATTTTAAGAAAAAGAGGATAAATAAGTATACAAGATATGATGTAGGGCGAAATGACAGTAGTTTGTTGGATTATGTATTGGTAGATAAAAGACTGTTGAGTAGACTTCAGGATGTACATGTTTATAGAGGGGCCACAGATATATCAGATCACTTTCTAGTTGTAGCTACACTGAGAGTAAAAGGTAGATGGGATACAAGGAGAATAGAAGCATCAGGGAAGAGAGAGGTGAAGGTTTATAAACTAAAAGAGGAGGCAGTTAGGGTAAGATATAAACAGCTATTGGAGGATAGATGGGCTAATGAGAGCATAGGCAATGGGGTCGAAGAGGTATGGGGTAGGTTTAAAAATGTAGTGTTAGAGTGTTCAGCAGAAGTTTGTGGTTACAGGAAAGTGGGTGCGGGAGGGAAGAGGAGCGATTGGTGGAATGATGATGTAAAGAGAGTAGTAAGGGAGAAAAAGTTAGCATATGAGAAGTTTTTACAAAGTAGAAGTGATGCAAGGAGGGAAGAGTATATGGAGAAAAAGAGAGAGGTTAAGAGAGTGGTGAAGCAATGTAAAAAGAGAGCAAATGAGAGAGTGGGTGAGATGTTATCAACAAATTTTGTTGAAAATAAGAAAAAGTTTTGGAGTGAGATTAACAAGTTAAGGAAGCCTAGAGAACAAATGGATTTGTCAGTTAAAAATAGGAGAGGAGAGTTATTAAATGGAGAGTTAGAGGTATTGGGAAGATGGAGGGAATATTTTGAGGAATTGTTAAATGTTGATGAAGATAGGGAAGCTGTGATTTCGTGTATAGGGCAAGGAGGAATAACATCTTGTAGGAGTGAGGAAGAGCCAGTTGTGAGTGTGGGGGAAGTTCGTGAGGCAGTAGGTAAAATGAAAGGGGGTAAGGCAGCCGGGATTGATGGGATAAAGATAGAAATGTTAAAAGCAGGTGGGGATATAGTTTTGGAGTGGTTGGTGCAATTATTTAATAAATGTATGGAAGAGGGTAAGGTACCTAGGGATTGGCAGAGAGCATGCATAGTTCCTTTGTATAAAGGCAAAGGGGACAAAAGAGAGTGCAAAAATTATAGGGGGATAAGTCTGTTGAGTATACCTGGTAAAGTGTATGGTAGAGTTATTATTGAAAGAATTAAGAGTAAGACGGAGAATAGGATAGCAGATGAACAAGGAGGCTTTAGGAAAGGTAGGGGGTGTGTGGACCAGGTGTTTACAGTGAAACATATAAGTGAACAGTATTTAGATAAGGCTAAAGAGGTCTTTGTGGCATTTATGGATTTGGAAAAGGCGTATGACAGGGTGGATAGGGGGGCAATGTGGCAGATGTTGCAGGTGTATGGTGTAGGAGGTAGGTTACTGAAAGCAGTGAAGAGTTTTTACGAGGATAGTGAGGCTCAAGTTAGAGTATGTAGGAAAGAGGGAAATTATTTCCCAGTAAAAGTAGGCCTTAGACAAGGATGTGTGATGTCACCGTGGTTGTTTAATATATTTATAGATGGGGTTGTAAGAGAAGTAAATGCGAGGGTCTTGGCAAGAGGCGTGGAGTTAAAAGATAAAGAATCACACATAAAGTGGGAGTTGTCACAGTTGCTCTTTGCTGATGACACTGTGCTCTTGGGAGATTCTGAAGAGAAGTTGCAGAGATTGGTGGATGAATTTGGTAGGGTGTGCAAAAGAAGAAAATTAAAAGTGAATACAGGAAAGAGTAAGGTTATGAGGATAACAAAAAGATTAGGTGATGAAAGATTGGATATCAGATTGGAGGGAGAGAGTATGGAGGAGGTGAATGTATTCAGATATTTGGGAGTGGACGTGTCAGCGGATGGGTCTATGAAAGATGAGGTGAATCATAGAATTGATGAGGGGAAAAGGGTGAGTGGTGCACTTAGGAGTCTGTGGAGACAAAGAACTTTGTCCTTGGAGGCAAAGAGGGGAATGTATGAGAGTATAGTTTTACCAACGCTCTTATATGGGTGTGAAGCATGGGTGATGAATGTTGCAGCGAGGAGAAGGCTGGAGGCAGTGGAGATGTCATGTCTGAGGGCAATGTGTGGTGTGAATATAATGCAGAGAATTCGTAGTTTGGAAGTTAGGAGGAGGTGCGGGATTACCAAAACTGTTGTCCAGAGGGCTGAGGAAGGGTTGTTGAGGTGGTTCGGACATGTAGAGAGAATGGAGCGAAACAGAATGACTTCAAGAGTGTATCAGTCTGTAGTGGAAGGAAGGCGGGGTAGGGGTCGGCCTAGGAAAGGTTGGAGGGAGGGGGTAAAGGAGGTTTTGTGTGCGAGGGGCTTGGACTTCCAGCAGGCATGCGTGAGCGTGTTTGATAGGAGTGAATGGAGACAAATGGTTTTTAATACTTGACGTGCTGTTGGAGTGTGAGCAAAGTAACATTTATGAAGGGGTTCAGGGAAACCGGCAGGCCGGACTTGAGTC
The DNA here is from genome assembly GCF_038502225.1 of Cherax quadricarinatus. Lineage (NCBI taxonomy): Eukaryota > Metazoa > Arthropoda > Malacostraca > Decapoda > Parastacidae > Cherax > Cherax quadricarinatus. The sequence continues at coordinate 49,356,668 of NC_091303.1, read as the reverse complement.
CTGGAGATGGGAAGTACAGTGCCTGCACTCTGAAGGAGGGGTGTTAATGTTGCAGTTTAAAAACTGTAGTGTAAAGCACCCTTCTGGCAAGACAGTGATGGAGTGAATGATGGTGAAAATATATATATATATATATATATATATATATATATATATATATATATATATATATATATATATATATATATATATATATATATATATATATTTTTTTTTTTTTTTTTTTTTCAACAAGTCGGCCGTCTCCCACCGAGGCAGGGTGACCCAAAAAAGAAAGAAAATCCCCAAAAAGAAAATACTTTCATCATCATTCAACACTTTCACCACACTCACACATTATCACTGCTTTTGCAGAGGTGCTCAGAATACAACAGTTTAGAAGCATATACGTATAAAGATACACAACATATCCCTCCAAACTGCCAATATCCCAAACCCCTCCTTTAAAGTGCAGGCATTGTACTTCCCATTTCCAGGACTCAAGTCCGACTATATGAAAATAACCGGTTTCCCTGAATCCCTTCACTAAATATTACCCTGCTCACACTCCAACAGATCGTCAGGTCCCAAGTATCATTCGTCTCCATTCACTCCTATCTAACACGCTCATGCACGCTTGCTGGAAGTCCAAGCCCCTCGCCCACAAAACCTCCTTTACCCCCTCTTTCCAACCCTTTCGAGGACGACCCCTACCCCTCTTTCCTTCCCCTATAGATTTATATGCTTTCCATGTCATTCTACTTTGATCCATTCTCTCTAAATGACCAAACCACCTCAACAACCCCTCTTCTGCCCTCTGACTAATGCTTTTATTAACTCCACACCTTCTCCTAATTTCCACACTCCGAATTTTCTGCATAATATTTACACCACACATTGCCCTTAGACAGGACATCTCCACTGCCTCCAACCGTCTCCTCGCTGCTGCATTTACCACCCAAGCTTCACATCCATATAAGAGTGTTGGTACTACTATACTTTCATACATTCCCTTCTTTGCCTCCATAGATAACGTTTTTTGACTCCACATATACCTCAACGCACCACTCACCTTTTTTCCCTCATCAATTCTATGATTAACCTCATCCTTCATAAATCCATCCGCCGACACGTCAACTCCCAAGTATCTGAAAACATTCACTTCTTCCATACTCCTCCTCCCCAATTTGATATCCAATTTTTCTTTATCTAAATCATTTGATACCCTCATCACCTTACTCTTTTCTATGTTCACTTTCAACTTTCTACCTTTACACACATTCTCAAACTCATCCACTAACCTTTGCAATTTTTCTTTAGAATCTCCCATAAGCACAGTATCATCAGCAAAAAGTAACTGTGTCAATTCCCATTTTGAATTTGATTCCCCATAATTTAATCCCACCCCTCTCCCGAACACCCTAGCATTTACTTCTTTTACAACCCCATCTATAAATATATTAAACAACCATGGTGACATTACACATCCCTGTCTAAGACCTACTTTTACCGGGAAGTATTCTCCCTCTCTTCTACACACCCTAACCTGAGCCTCACTATCCTCATAAAAGCTCTTTACAGCATTTAGTAACTTACCACCTATTCCATATACTTGCAACATCTGCCACATTGCTCCTCTATCCACTCTATCATATGCCTTTTCTAAATCCATAAATGCAATAAAAACTTCCCTACCTTTATCTAAATACTGTTCACATATATGCTTCAATGTAAACACTTGATCTACACATCCCCTACCCACTCTGAAGCCTCCTTGCTCATCCGCAATTCTACATTCTGTCTTACCTCTAATTCTTTCAATTATAACCCTACCGTATACTTTTCCTGGTATACTCAGTAAACTTATTCCTCTATAATTTTTACAATCTCTTTTGTCCCCTTTCCCTTTATATAAAGGGACTATACATGCTCTCCGCCAATCCCTAGGTACCTTCCCCTCTTTCATACATTTATTAAACAAAAGTACCAACCACTCCAACACTATATCCCCCCCTGCTTTTAACATTTCTGTCATGATCCCATCAGTTCCAGCTGCTTTACCCCCTTTCATTCTACGTAATGCCTCACGTACCTCCACCACACTTACATTCTGCTCTTCTTCACTCCTAAAAGATGGTATACCTCCCTGGCCAGTGCATGAAATTACCGCCTCCCTTTCTTCCTCAACATTTAAAAGTTCCTCAAAATATTCTCGCCATCTACCTAATACCTCCCTCTCCCCATCTACTAACTCCCCTACTCTGTTTTTAACTGACAAATCCATACTTTCCCTAGGCTTTCTTAACTTGTTTAACTCACTCCAAAATTTTTTCTTATTTTCATTAAAATTTCTTGACAGTGCCTCTCCCACTCTTTCATCTGCTCTCCTTTTGCACTCTCTCACCACTCTCTTCACCTTTCTTTTACTCTCCATATACTCTGCTCTTCTTATAACACTTCTGCTTTGTAAAAACCTCTCGTAAGCTACCTTTTTCTCTTTTATCACACCCTTTACTTCATCATTCCACCAATCACTCCTCTTTCCTCCTGCCCCCACCCTCCTATAACCACAAACTTCTGCCCCACATTCTAATACTGCATTTTTAAAACTATTCCAACCCTCTTCAACCCCCCCACTACTCATCTTTGCACTAGCCCACCTTTCTGCCAATAGTCGCTTATATCTCGCCCGAACTTCCTCCTCCCTTAGTTTATACACTTTCACCTCCCTCTTACTTGTTGTTGCCACCTTCCTCTTTTCCCATCTACCTCTTACTCTAACTGTAGCTACAACTAAATAATGATCCGATATATCAGTTGCCCCTCTATAAACATGTACATCCTGGAGCCTACCCATCAACCTTTTATCCACCAATACATAATCTAACAAACTACTTTCATTACGTGCTACATCATACCTTGTATATTTATTTATCCTCTTTTTCATAAAATATGTATTACTTATTACCAAATTTCTTTCTACACATAGCTCAATTAAAGGCTCCCCATTTACATTTACCCCTGGCACCCCAAATTTACCTACTACTCCCTCCATAACATTTTTACCCACTTTAGCATTGAAATCCCCAACCACCATTACTCTCACACTTGATTCAAAACTCCCCACGCATTCACTCAACATTTCCCAGAATCTCTCTCTCTCCTCTACACTTCTCTCTTCTCCAGGTGCATACACGCTTACTATAACCCACTTTTCACATCCAATCTTTATTTTACTCCACATAATCCTTGAATTTATACATTTGTAGTCCCTCTTTTCCTGCCATAGCTTATCCTTCAACATTATTGCTACTCCTTCTTTAGCTCTAACTCTATTTGAAACCCCTGACCTAATCCCATTTATTCCTCTCCATTGAAACTCTCCCACCCCCTTCAGCTTTGTTTCACTTAAAGCCAGGACATCCAGTTTCTTCTCATTCATAACATCCACAATCATCTCTTTCTTATCATTTGCACAACATCCACGCACATTCAGACTTCCCACTTTGACAATTTTCTTCTTCTTATTCTTTTTAGTAATCTTTACAGGAAAAGGGGTTACTAGCCCATTGTTCCCGGCATTTTAGTTGACTTTTACAACACGCATGGCTTACGGAGGAAAGATTCTTATTCCACTTCCCCATGGATATAAAAGGAAAAGTAATAAGACCAAGAACTATTAAGATAAAATCAAAGAAAACTCAGATGAGTGTGTATAAATAAACGTGTACATGTATGTGTAGTGTGACCTAAGTGTAAGTAGAAGTAGCAAGACGTACCTGTAATCTTGCATATTTATGAGACAGACAAAAGACACCAGCAATCCTACCATCATGTAAAACAATTACAGGCTTTCGTTTTACACTCACTTGGCAGGACGGTAGTACCTCCCTGGGTGGTTGCTGTCTACCAACCTACTACCTATATATATATATACATATATATATATATATATATATATATATATATATATATATATATATATATATATATATATATAAAAATTATTATTTGTCCAGTGTATTATTAAATTCTTCCCAAATTCTATTAATTATAAATGGATCTAATTTATATAAACCAAAGGAAATATTCATATTATTGTCAAAACTGCTTTTTATGAAACAAGATTCAATTATATTCCTGTCGACCATGGACTTGCTTGATACTACTTTCTCAACTTTTTGAAAATCAATTGGATGGTTAAAATCTCTTACATGAATAAATAGAGCATTGGAATCTTGTCCAGTTCTAATGCTATATTTATGTTGTTTTAATCTTAGTTCGAGATTTTTACCAGTTTGACCGTAATAAACTTTATCGCAAATTTTACAAGGAATCTTATAGACACATCCATCAGCATTTTGGGGGGAATTCTTTATCAAAAGTTTTTTTACTGTATCAAGATTTTTGATATAAAAAAACTTTATAAAGAATAAAATGCTGATGGATGTGTCTAAAGATTCTTGTAAAATTTGCGATAAAGTTTAACGGTCAAACTGGTAAAAATCTCGAACTAAGATTAAAACAACATAAATATAGCATTAGAACTGGACAAGATTCCAATGCTCTATTTATTCATGTAAGAGATTTTAACCATCCAATTGATTTTCAAAAAGTTGAGAAAGTAGTATCAAGCAAGTCCATGGTCGACAGGAATATAATTGAATCTTGTTTCATAAAAAGCAGTTTTGACAATAATATGAATATTTCCTTTGGTTTATATAAATTAGATCCATTTATAATTAATAGAATTTGGGAAGAATTTAATAATACACTGGACAAATAATAATTTTTAAATTTTCTTGGGTAGAATAGTTTGTGGGTGAGTTGTGCAAAGGACCTATCCAAGTTGGGTCGGCGCGCGTCAGGTGTTTAACCGTTGTGGGATCTGATAGTGAGGTGCTGGCCAGACCCCTTATATAGCTTCCTTGGATGCTTTACTTTCATAGTTCCTTGATAATGTGAGTAGTCACGAAAGCGCTTGGAATTTCTCTATTCTTTCAGAGTGGTTGTTTTGCATATTCTGAAATCACCTGTTTACTGTGATCTTATTGCATATATAATATATATATATATATATATATATATATATATATATATATATATATATATATATATATATATATATATATATATATATATATATATATATATATATATGCAATAAGATCACAGTAAACAGGTGATTTCAGAATATGCAAAACAACCACTCTGAAAGAATAGAGAAATTCCAAGCGCTTTCGTGACTACTCACATTATCAAGGAACTATGAAAGTAAAGCATCCAAGGAAGCTATATAAGGGGTCTGGCCAGCACCTCACTATCAGATCCCACAACGGTTAAACACCTGACGCGCGCCGTCCCAACTATGATAGGTCCTTTGCACAACTCACCCCCAAACTATTCTACCCAAGAAAATTTAAAAATTATTATTTGTCCAGTGTATTATTAAATTCTTCCCAAATTCTATTAATTATAAATGGATCTAATTTATATAAACCAAAGGAAATATTCATATTATTGTCAAAACTGCTTTTTATGAAACAAGATTCAATTATATTCCTGTCGACCATGGACTTGCTTGATACTACTTTCTCAACTTTTTGAAAATCAATTGGATGGTTAAAATCTCTTACATGAATAAATAGAGCATTGGAATCTTGTCCAGTTCTAATGCTATATTTATGTTGTTTTAATCTTAGTTCGAGATTTTTACCAGTTTGACCGTAATAAACTTTATCGCAAATTTTACAAGGAATCTTATAGACACATCCATCAGCATTTTGGGGGGAATTCTTTATCAAAAGTTTTTTTACTGTATCAAGATTTTTGAATACAACTTTAATATTAAAAGTCTTAAGAAGAGAAGGCATATCAACCAAGTTTTCATGGTAAGGGAGAACCAACATATTTTTAGTTGAATAAGGCTGGTTGTCCCTTTTTGGATTGTAAAAAGTATTTCTAGCAACTTTAAAAGATTTATCAATTACATTTCTTGGGTATTTTAAATCATTACCTATTTCATAAATTTTGGATATTTCCTCATCTATGAACTCAGGACTACAAATTCGTAAAGCTCTCAAAAACATTGATGAGAAAACAGACAGTTTGACTCTATCTTGATGCGAGGAATAATAGTGGACATAGGAACAGTTATTTGTAGGTTTTCTGTAAATTTTAAATTTGAATTCATTATTACCCTTAATAATTAAAACATCTAGAAAAGGCAATGAGTTATTTTCTTCAAACTCAACAGTAAAGTTTATTGAATGGGCTAAGCTATTTAATTTTCCAAGGAAATGGTGTATATCTACATTTTTGGGCATAAGACACAAAATATCATCAGACCAATTATTAGCTCCATAGGGTCAGTTTCATATAAATTATCCAAATTGTTGCAACATAGACTTGGTTGATAAATTAAGCTCCTTGACTGACTTAAATGATTTTAACATGGTTAGTTTTGTGTTACTTCCTTGTTTACGAAAGTTCCTGTTGATGATTTATTAAGTTTCTTATCTGAAGAACTCGTTAACTATGATTTACCATTGCCAGTTCCTACTATCATTAAACTTATTAAACTTTGCATTGTTGATGCAAAATTTGTATTTAATGATAAGTTTTACACTCAGAAGTTTGGTATGGCAATGGGAAATCCTCTTTCACCTGTTCTTAGTAACCTATACATGGAATTTTTTGAAACAAGGTTGCTTAACACAATCCTCCCTAATAGAGCTAAATGGTTCAGATATGTTGATGATATTTTGTGTCTTATGCCCAAAAATGTAGATATACACCATTTCCTTGGAAAATTAAATAGCTTAGCCCATTCTATAAACTTTACTGTTGAGTTTGAAGAAAATAACTCATTGCCTTTTCTAGATGTTTTAATTATTAAGGGTAATAATGAATTCAAATTTAAAATTTACAGAAAACCTACAAATAACTGTTCCTATGTCCACTATTATTCCTCGCATCAAGATAGAGTCAAACTGTCTGTTTTCTCATCAATGTTTTTGAGAGCTTTACGAATTTGTAGTCCTGAGTTCATAGATGAGGAAATATCCAAAATTTATGAAATAGGTAATGATTTAAAATACCCAAGAAATGTAATTGATAAATCTTTTAAAGTTGCTAGAAATACTTTTTACAATCCAAAAAGGGACAACCAGCCTTATTCAACTAAAAATATGTTGGTTCTCCCTTACCATGAAAACTTGGTTGATATGCCTTCTCTTCTTAAGACTTTTAATATTAAAGTTGTATTCAAAAATCTTGATACAGTAAAAAAACTTTTGATAAAGAATTCCCCCCAAAATGCTGATGGATGTGTCTATAAGATTCCTTGTAAAATTTGCGATAAAGTTTATTACGGTCAAACTGGTAAAAATCTCGAACTAAGATTAAAACAACATAAATATAGCATTAGAACTGGACAAGATTCCAATGCTCTATTTATTCATGTAAGAGATTTTAACCATCCAATTGATTTTCAAAAAGTTGAGAAAGTAGTATCAAGCAAGTCCATGGTCGACAGGAATATAATTGAATCTTGTTTCATAAAAAGCAGTTTTGACAATAATATGAATATTTCCTTTGGTTTATATAAATTAGATCCATTTATAATTAATAGAATTTGGGAAGAATTTAATAATACACTGGACAAATAATAATTTTTAAATTTTCTTGGGTAGAATAGTTTGTTGGTGAGTTGTGCAAAGGACCTATCCAAGTTGGGTCGGCGCGCGTCAGGTGTTTAACCGTTGTGGGATCTGATAGTGAGGTGCTGGCCAGACCCCTTATATAGCTTCCTTGGATGCTTTACTTTCATAGTTCCTTGATAATGTGAGTAGTCACGAAAGCGCTTGGAATTTCTCTATTCTTTCAGAGTGGTTGTTTTGCATATATATATATATATATATATATATATATATATATATATATATATATATATATATATATATATATATATATATATATATATATATACATATATATATATATATACATATATATATACATATATATATATATATATATATATATATATATAGGTAGTAGGTTGGTAGACAGCAACCACCCAGGGAAGTACTACCGTCCTGCCAGATGACTGTGAAACAAAAACCTGTAACTGTTTTGCATGATGGTAGGATTGCTGGTTTCTTTTTCTGTCTCATAAACACGCTAAGATAACAGGGATATCTTGCTACTCCTACTTACACTTTGGTCACACTTCACAGACACGCACATGCATATATATATATACATACATCTAGGTTTTTCTCCTTTTTCTAAATAGCTCTTGTTCTTTTTTATTTCTTCTATTGTCCATGGGGAAGTGGAAAAGAATCTTTCCTCCGTAAGCCATGCGTGTCGTATGAGGCGACTAAAATGCCGGGAGCAATGGGCTAGTAACCCCTTCTCCTGTATACAATTACTAAAAAAGAGAAGAAGAAAAACTTTATAAAACTGGGTTGCTTAAATGTGCGTGGATGTAGTGCGGATGACAAGAAACAGATGATTGCTGATGTTATGAATGAAAAGAAGTTGGATGTCCTGGCCCTAAGCGAAACAAAGCTGAAGGGGGTAGGAGAGTTTCAGTGGGGGGAAATAAATGGGATTAAATCTGGAGTATCTGAGAGAGTTAGAGCAAAGGAAGGGGTAGCAGTAATGTTAAATGATCAGTTATGGAAGGAGAAAAGAGAATATGAATGTGTAAATTCAAGAATTATGTGGATTAAAGTAAAGGTTGGATGCGAGAAGTGGGTCATAATAAGCGTGTATGCACCTGGAGAAGAGAGGAATGCAGAGGAGAGAGAGAGATTTTGGGAGATGTTAAGTGAATGTATAGGAGCCTTTGAACCAAGTGAGAGAGTAATTGTGGTAGGGGACTTGAATGCTAAAGTAGGAGAAACTTTTAGAGAGGGTGTGGTAGGTAAGTTTGGGGTGCCAGGTGTAAATGATAATGGGAGCCCTTTGATTGAACTTTGTATAGAAAGGGGTTTAGTTATAGGTAATACATATTTTAAGAAAAAGAGGATAAATAAGTATACACGATATGATGTAGGGCGAAATGACAGTAGTTTGTTGGATTATGTATTGGTAGATAAAAGACTGTTGAGTAGACTTCAGGATGTACATGTTTATAGAGGGGCCACAGATATATCAGATCACTTTCTAGTTGTAGCTACACTGAGAGTAAAAGGTAGATGGGATACAAGGAGAATAGAAGCATCAGGGAAGAGAGAGGTGAAGGTTTATAAACTAAAAGAGGAGGCAGTTAGGGTAAGATATAAACAGCTATTGGAGGATAGATGGGCTAATGAGAGCATAGGCAATGGGGTCGAAGAGGTATGGGGTAGGTTTAAAAATGTAGTGTTAGAGTGTTCAGCAGAAGTTTGTGGTTACAGGAAAGTGGGTGCAGGAGGGAAGAGGAGCGATTGGTGGAATGATGATGTAAAGAGAGTAGTAAGGGAGAAAAAGTTAGCATATGAGAAGTTTTTACAAAGTAGAAGTGATGCAAGGAGGGAAGAGTATATGGAGAAAAAGAGAGAAGTTAAGAGAGTGGTGAAGCAATGTAAAAAGAGAGCAAATGAGAGAGTGGGTGAGATGTTATCAACAAATTTTGTTGAAAATAAGAAAAAGTTTTGGAGTGAGATTAACAAGTTAAGAAAGCCTAGAGAACAAATGGATTTGTCAGTTAAAAATAGGAGAGGAGAGTTATTAAATGGAGAGTTAGAGGTATTGGGAAGATGGAAGGAATATTTTGAGGAATTGTTAAATGTTGATGAAGATAGGGAAGCTGTGATTTCGTGTATAGGGCAAGGAGGAATAACATCTTGTAGGAGTGAGGAAGAGCCAGTTGTGAGTGTGGGGGAAGTTCGTGAGGCAGTAGGTAAAATGAAAGGGGGTAAGGCAGCCGGGATTGATGGGATAAAGATAGAAATGTTAAAAGCAGGTGGGGATATAGTTTTGGAGTGGTTGGTGCAATTATTTAATAAATGTATGGAAGAGGGTAAGGTACCTAGGGATTGGCAGAGAGCATGCATAGTTCCTTTGTATAAAGGCAAAGGGGATAAAAGAGAGTGCAAAAATTATAGGGGGATAAGTCTGTTGAGTGTACCTGGTAAAGTGTATGGTAGAGTTATAATTGAAAGAATTAAGAGTAAGACGGAGAATAGGATAGCAGATGAACAAGGAGGCTTTAGGAAAGGTAGGGGGTGTGTGGACCAGGTGTTTACAGTGAAACATATAAGTGAACAGTATTTAGATAAGGCTAAAGAGGTCTTTGTGGCATTTATGGATTTGGAAAAGGCGTATGACAGGGTGGATAGGGGGGCAATGTGGCAGATGTTGCAAGTGTATGGTGTAGGAGGTAGGTTACTGAAAGCAGTGAAGAGTTTTTACGAGGATAGTGAGGCTCAAGTTAGAGTATGTAGGAAAGAGGGAAATTTTTTCCCAGTAAAAGTAGGCCTTAGACAAGGATGTGTGATGTCACCGTGGTTGTTTAATATATTTATAGATGGGGTTGTAAGAGAAGTAAATGCGAGGGTCTTGGCAAGAGGCGTGGAGTTAAAAGATAAAGAATCACACACAAAGTGGGAGTTGTCACAGCTGCTCTTTGCTGATGACACTGTGCTCTTGGGAGATTCTGAAGAGAAGTTGCAGAGATTGGTGGATGAATTTGGTAGGGTGTGCAAAAGAAGAAAATTAAAGGTGAATACAGGAAAGAGTAAGGTTATGAGGATAACAAAAAGATTAGGTGATGAAAGATTGAATATCAGATTGGAGGGAGAGAGTATGGAGGAGGTGAACGTATTCAGATATTTGGGAGTGGACGTGTCAGCGGATGGGTCTATGAAAGATGAGGTGAATCATAGAATTGATGAGGGAAAAAGAGTGAGTGGTGCACTTAGGAGTCTGTGGAGACAAAGAACTTTGTCCTTGGAGGCAAAGAGGGGAATGTATGAGAGTATAGTTTTACCAACGCTCTTATATGGGTGTGAAGCGTGGGTGATGAATGTTGCAGCGAGGAGAAGGCTGGAGGCAGTGGAGATGTCATGTCTGAGGGCAATGTGTGGTGTGAATATAATGCAGAGAATTCGTAGTTTGGAAGTTAGGAGGAGGTGCGGGATTACCAAAACTGTTGTCCAGAGGGCTGAGGAAGGGTTGTTGAGGTGGTTCGGACATGTAGAGAGAATGGAGCGAAACAGAATGACTTCAAGAGTGTATCAGTCTGTAGTGGAAGGAAGGCGGGGTAGGGGTCGGCCTAGGAAGGGTTGGAGGGAGGGGGTAAAGGAGGTTTTGTGTGCGAGGGGCTTGGACTTCCAGCAGGCATGCGTGAGCGTGTTTGATAGGAGTGAATGGAGACAAATGGTTTTTAATACTTGACGTGCTGTTGGAGTGTGAGCAAAGTAACATTTATGAAGGGATTCAGGGAAACCGGCAGGCCGGACTTGAGTCCTGGAGATGGGAAGTACAGTGCCTGCACTCTGAAGGAGGGGTGTTAATGTTGCAGTTTAAAAACTGTAGTGTAAAGCACCCTTCTGGCAAGACAGTGATGGAGTGAATGATGGGGAAAGTTTTTCTTTTTCGGGCCACCCTGCCTTGGTGGGAATCGGCCGGTGTGATAATAAAAAAAAAAAAAAAAAAATATATATATATATATATATATAATATCTCTAGTAAGGCTGATGCATGCAGGGGATGAGATGAAAAGCTGTAAGCCTTCTCCCTGAAAGCTGGCTGCCTTGGATCAAAGTCTAGCGCAAGCTGGACTCCAAGGTATTGGTCCAGTGTGGGTAGATTGGTAAAGCACTGCGTACCTTGTTCCAAGGTTCGTAGGTTCGAGTCTCCTTCAGCCAGAGATCAGTGTTTATATATATATATATATATATATATATATATATATATATATATATATATATATATATATATATATATATATATGTGAAATAAGCTACAATGGGAGCAGTGAAATTTGCTAGTGGTAACCCTGTGGTAAAGAAAGTGAGAAACACCATACATATGAAGAAGGAAATAATACAGAAGTGGAATGATGTCCAAGTGGAAGGATGTCCAAATGTTTGTGGAGAAGTACCACTCTGAGCAAGCTGAAACAATCCATCTTTGCAACAATTTCAGTGACAGAATCATGTCCCATTTTAGGGAAATCTTAAAGAGGCACCAGAAACAGAGGACTGTGGACAGTTATTTTGTGAGACAGGGTTCCAGTGACTCTCAAGCTGGTCCTAGTGGCATTAAAAGACAGAGAAGGGCAGTAACCCCAGAGAGGGCTTTGATACCTAACGTCCTCATGGAGGGGGATTCTCCTTCCAAACACTAACCCCAACTCCATCTCTCCTCCTCCCTAGCTTCCTGATGCCATCACCAAATTCAATAAAGGTAAATAAAATGTTATTTTATATGTTTATTTAAATTTATTAATACATAATTGAACACTATATTTGTTGTGTGTATGTAAAACTATAATTATTCTCTATAAAATGTATTTTTTTGTGAATACTTTTTTGTTTCTGGAATTGATTAATTGTATTTCCATTATTTCTTAAGGGAAATATTGCTTCCCTTTTCAGACTTTTCGAATTTAGAACTAACTCCTGGAACGGATTAAGTTCGATATTTGAGGTTCCACTGTATATATATATATATATATATATATATATATATATATATATATATATATATATATATATATATATATATATATATATATATATATATGTTAATGAATGGGTGCGTGTGTGTGTTTGCGGGGTCGAGACTTTGCTCTTGACCCTGACTTCTGAAGGAGCTATTTGATATCTTTTCTGATTCCTTGTATCTTATCATATCTGCTCTGAAGCTGTTTACTGAGTCTGCCTCCACCACTGCCTCAGCAAATTCATTACATTTTTCAACCGACTTGAAACTAATTGTGGTTTCAGATGTCGAGTCTCAGCTCTTGGCCCCCAACTCTCTGCTGGCCGCTAGTGCATCCTCGTGGCTGTGTGATCCCTATCATACCGATTGTTAAACCTATGGATGGAATGTGCTTCTACGACTTTGCTGTCTAGGTCTTTCCACTTACTGACCACTTCAAGGCTAAAGAAGTATTTCCTAACATTCCTGTGACTCATTCGTGTTTTTAACTACCATCTGTGACCTCTTGTACCTAAGACCCACCTCTCAGAATCTCCCTGTCCACCCTGTCAATTCCTGTGAGTATTTTGTATATAGTAATCATGTCACCCTCGTTCCTTCTATCCTCTTGCGTCGTCAGATTTAGCTTCTCTAGCCTCTATAGTTCATACGCCTAAGCTCTTGAACTAGTTACGTTGTGAACCTTCGCACTTTCTTCCAGCTTCTATACATACTCAAGCACGTGTGTGTTTGTGTGTGTGTGTGTGTACTCACCTAGTTGAGGTTGAAGGGGTCGAATCCAAGCTCCTGGCCCAGCCTCTTCACTGGTCGCCACTAGGTCACTCTCCCTGAACCGTGAGCTTTATCATATCTCTGATTAAAGCTATATATGGATCCTGCCTCCACTACATCGATTCCCAAATTATTCCACTTCCTGACGACTCTGTGGCTGAAGAAATACTTCCTAACATCCCTGTGATTCATCTGTGTCTTCAACTTCCAACTGTGTCCCCTTGTTACTGTGTCTAATCTCTGGAACATCCTGTCTTTGTCCACCTTGTCAATTCCTCTCAGTATTTTGTATGTCGTTAGCTCTGGGACTAGTCTTGTTGCAAACCTTTGCACTTTCTCTACTTTCTTTAGGTGCTTGGCTAGGTGTGGGTTCCAGACTGGTGACGCATACTCCAATATGGGCCTAACGTAGACGGTGTACAGGGTCTTGAACGATTCCTTATTAAGATGTCGGAATGCTGTTCTGAGGTTTGCTAGGCGCCCATATGCTGCAGCAGTTATTTGGTTGATGTGCACTTCAGGAGATATGCCTGGTGTTATACTCACCCCAAGATCTTTTTCCTTGAGTGAGGTTTGTAGTCTCTGGCCCCCTAGACTGTACTTTGTCTGTGGTCTTCTTTGCCCTTCCACAATCTTCATGACTTTGCACTTGGTGGGATTGAACTCCAGGAGCCAAATGCTGGACTAGGTCTGCAGTCTGTCCAGATCCCTTTGTAGTTCTGCCTGGTCTTCGATCGAGTGAATTCTTCTCATCAACTTCACGTCATTTGCAAACAGGGACGCCTCGGAGTCTAGTCCTTCCGTCATGTCGTTCACAAATACCAGAAACAGCACTGGTCCTAGGACTGACCCCTGTGGGACCCCGCTGGTCACAGGTACCCACTCTGACACCTCGCCATGTGCCATGACTCGCTGCTGTCTTCCTGACAAGTAATCCCTGATCCATTGTAGTGCTTTCCCTGTTATTCCTGCTTGGTCCTCCAGCTTTTGCACTAATGTCTTGTGTGTAACTGTGTCAAACGCATTCTTGCAGTCCTAGAAAATGCAATCCACCCACCCCTCTTTCTCTTGTCTTACTGCTGTCACCATGTCATAGAACTCCAGTAGGTTTGTGACACAGGATTTCCCGTCCCTGAAACCATGTTGGCTGCTGTTGACGAGCTCATTCCTTTCTAGGTATTCCACCACTCTTCTCCTGATAATCTTCTCCATGACTTTGCATACTATACATGTCAGTGACACTGGTCTGTAGTTTAGTGCTTCATGTCTGTCTCCTTTTTTTAAAGATTGGGACTACATTTGCTGTCTTCCATGCCTCAGGCAATCTCCCTGTTTCGATAGATATATTGAATATTGTTGTTAGGGGTACACATAGCGCCTCTGCTCCCTTTCTCAGGACCCATGGAGAGTTGTTATTCGGCCCCATTGCCTTTGAGGTATCTAGCTCATTCAGAAGCCTCTCCACTTCTTTTTCGGTTGTGTGTACTGTGTCCAGCACTTGGTGGTGTGCCCCACCTCTCCGTCTTTGTGGAGAACCTTCTGTCTCCTCTGTGAACACTTCTTTGAATCTCTTATTGAGTTCTTCACATATTTCACGGTCATTTCTTGTTGTCTCTCCTCCTTCCTTCCTTAGCCTGATTACCTGGTTTGACTGTTGTTTTCCTCCTGATGTGGCTGTATAACAGTTTCGGGTCAGATTTGGCTTTCGCTGCTGTCGTTTTCATATTGTCGTTGGGCCTCACTTCTTATCTCTGCATATTCGTTTCGTTTCTGGCTCTACGACTGCTCTGCTTATTCTCCTTTGTGTGTGTGTGTGTGTGTGTGTGTGTGTGTGTGTGTGTGTGTGTGTGTGTGTGTGTGTGTGTGTGTGTGTGTGTGTGTGTGTGTTCATAATTATTTGTGGTTGCAGGGGTCATTTCACATCTCCTGACCCCTCCTCTTCACTAGTCGCCACTTAATCCACAATCATCCTGCTCCATGAGCTTTATTATATCTCTTCTTAAAATTATGTATGGCTCCTTCCTCGGCACACGATCCTGCCTCGCCAGACGATGCAACATCCCCTCAATTAAAAGTAGGGGAGCCACTAGCACGATAAAAGACACCACAAAAAGTGTCAGGGGCCGAAGACTGTTCAACTGCCTCCCAGCATACATATAGGGGATTACCCACAAGCCCCTGACTGTCTTCAAGAAGGTGGAGGACAGGCACCTAAACTCAGTGCCTGACCAGCCGGACTGTGGTTCGTACGTCGGGTTGCGTGTGGCCAACAATAACAGCCTGGTTGATCAGGCCCTGATCCACCATGAGCCTGGTCTGAGACCGGACCGCGGGGGCGTTGACCCCCGAAACGCTCTCCAGGTATACTCCAGGAATACACTACATTCCTTTCCAGAGTATTTTACTTCCTGACAACTCTAACGCTAAAGAAAAACTTCATAACATCCCTCTGACTCGTCTGAGTCTTCAGTATCCAGCTGTGACCCCTTGTTGCTGTGTTCCATCTCGGAAACATTCTGTCCCTATCCCCCTTGTCGATTCCTCTCAGAATTTTGTATGTCGTTATCATATCCCCCTATCTCTCCTGTCCTCGAGTGTCATCAGGTCGATTTCCCATAACCTCTCCTCGTAGGACATACCCTTTAGCCCCGGGACTAGTCTCGTTGCAAACCTTCGCACTTTCTCTAATTTCTTGACGTGCCTGGAAAGTTGTGGGTTTTATACTGGTGCTGCATACTCCAATGTACACGGTGTACAGTGTCGGGAATGACTCCTTACTTAGATGACGAAACGCTATTTTTTAGATTTGTCAGGCGCCTGTATGTTGCAGTGCTTATGTGTTTGATGTGCCCCTCAGGGGATATGTTCAGAATGACATATTAGAGTCAGTGTATTTAGACGCATTTAATGCGTTGTTATTCCGTATGACAGCATAAGGGCAAAAATTTAGGAATCTTTCCACAACAGCAAAAATTTAAAGATAATTATAGCACAAGATATGTGTGTATGTTTGACCTCCAACATGTGTGTATGGTTGACCTCCAACATGTGTGTATGGTTGACCTCCAACATGTGTGTATGGTTGGCCTCCAACATGAGTGTATGGTTGACCTCCAACATGTGTACATGGTTGACTTCCAACATGTGTGTATGGTTGACCTCCAACATGTGTGTATGGTTGACCTCCAACATGAGTGTATGGTTGACCTCCAACATGTGTGTATGGTTGACTTCCAACATGTGTGTATGGTTGACTTCCAACATGTGTGTATGGTTGACCTCCAACATGTGTGTATGGTTGACCTCCAACATGAGTGTATGGTTGACCTCCAACATGTGTGCATGGTTGACTTCCAACATGTGTGTATGGTTGACCTCCAACATGAGTGTATGGTTGACCTCCAACATGTATGTATGGTTGACCTCCAACATGTGTGTATGGGTGACCTCCAACATGTGTGTATGGTTGACCTCCAACATGTGTGTATGGTTGACCACCAACATGTGTGTATGGTTAACCTCCAACATGAGTGTATGGGTGACCTCCAACATGTGTGTATGGTTGACCACCAACATGTGTGTATGGTTGACCACCAACATGTGTGTATGGTTGACCTCCAACATGTGTGTATGGTTGACCTCCAACATGTGTGTATGGTTGACCACCAACATGTGTGTATGGTTGACCTCCAACATGTGTGTATGGTTGACCTCCAACATGTGTGTATGGTTGATCTCCAACATGTGTGTATGGTTGACCTCCAACATGTGTGTATGGTTGGCCTTCAACATGTGTGTATGGTTGACCTCCAACATGTGTGTATGGTTGACCTCCAACATGTGTGTATGGTTGACCTCCAACATGTGTGTAAGGTTGACCTCCAACATGTGTGTATGGTTGACCACCATGTGTGTATGGTTGACCTCCAACATGTGTGTATGGTTGACCACCAACATGAGTGTATGGTTGACCTCCAACATGTGTGTATGGTTGACCACCACCATGTGTGTATGGGTGACCTCCAACATGTGTGTATGGTTGACCACCAACATGTGTGTATGGTTGACCACCAACATGTGTGTTTGGTTGACCTCCAACATGTGTCTATGGTTCACCTCCAACATGTGTGTATGGTTGACCTCCAACATGTGTGTATGGTTGACCTCCAACATGTGTGTATGGGTGACCTCCAACATGTGTGTATGGTTGACCACCAACATGTGTGTATAGTTGACCTCCAACAAGTGTGTGTATGTTTGACCTCCAACATGTGTGTATGGTTGACCACCAACATGTGTGTATACTTGACCTCCAACAAGTGTGTGTATGTTTGACCTCCAACATGTGTGTATGGTTGACCTCCAACATGTGTTTATGGTTGACCTCCAACATGTGTGTATGGTTGACCTCCAACATGTGTGTATGGTTGACGTCCAACATGTGTGTATGGTTGACCTCCAACATATGTGTATGGTTGACCTCCAACATGTGTGTATGGTTGACCTCCAACATGTGTGTATGGTTGACCTCCAACATGTGTGTATGGTTGACCACCACCATGTGTGTATGGTTGACCTCCAACATGTGTGTATGGTTGATCTCCAACATGTGTGTATGGTTGACCTCCAACATGTATGGTTGACCTCCAACATGTGTGCATGGTTGACCTCCAACATGTGTGTATGGTTGACCTCCAACATGTGTGTATGGTTGACCACCACCATGTGTGTATGGTTGACCTCCAACATGTGTGTATGGTTTACCTCCAACATGAGTGTATGGTTGACCTCCAACATGTGTGTATGGTTGACTTCCAACATGTGTGTATGGTTGACTTCCAACATGTGTGTATGGTTGACCTCCAACATGTGTGTATGGTTGACCTCCAACATGAGTGTATGGTTGACCTCCAACATGTGTGTATGGTTGACTTCCAACATGTGTGTATGGTTGACCTCCAACATGAGTGTATGGTTGACCTCCAACATGTATGTATGGTTGACCTCCAACATGTGTGTATGGGTGACCTCCAACATGTGTGTATGGTTGACCTCCAACATGTGTGTATGGTTGACCACCAACATGTGTGTATGGTTGACCACCAACATGTGTGTATGGTTGACCACCAACATGTGTGTATGGTTGACCTCCAACATGTGTGTATGGTTGACCTCCAACATGTGTGTATGGTTGACCTCCAACATGTGTGCATGGTTGACCTCCAACATGTGTGTATGGTTGACCACCAACATGTGTGTATGGTTGACCACCAACATGTGTGTATGGTTGACCTCCAACATGTGTGTATGGTTGACCTCCAACATGTGTGTATGGTTGATCTCCAACATGTGTGTATGGTTGACCTCCAACATGTGTGTATGGTTGGCCTTCAACATGTGTGTATGGTTGATCACCAACATGTGTGTATGGTTGACCTCCAACATGTGTGTATGGTTGAACTCCAACATGTGTGTATGGTTGACCACCAACATGTGTGTAAGGTTGACCTCCAACATGTGTGTATGGTTGACCACCACCATGTGTGTATGGGTGACCTCCAACATGTGTGTATGGTTGACCACCAACATGTGTGTATGGTTGACCACCAACATGTGTGTATGGTTGACCACCAACATGTGTGTATGGTTGACCTCCAACATGTGTGTATGGTTGACCACCACCATGTGTGTATGGGTGACCTCCAACATGTGTGTATGGTTGACCACCAACATGTGTGTATGGTTGACCACCAACATGTGTGTATGGTTGACCACCAACATGTGTGTATGGTTGACCTCCAACATGTGTGTATGGTTGACCTCCAACATGTGTGTATGGTTGATCTCCAACATGTGTGTATGGTTGACCTCCAACATGTGTGTATGGTTGGCCTTCAACATGTGTGTATGGTTGACCTCCAACATGTGTGTATGGTTGACCTCCAACATGTGTGTATGGTTGACCTCCAACATGTGTGTAAGGTTGACCTCCAACATGTGTGTATGGTTGACCACCATGTGTGTATGGTTGACCTCCAACATGTGTGTATGGTTGACCACCAACATGTGTGTATGGTTGACCTCCAACATGTGTGTATGGTTGACCACCACCATGTGTGTATGGGTGACCTTCAACATGTGTGTATGGTTGACCACCAACATGTGTGTATGGTTGACCTCCAACATGTGTGTTTGGTTGACCTCCAACATGTGTGTATGGTTGACCTCCAACATGTGTGTATGGTTGACCTCCAACATGTGTGTATGGTTGACCTCCAACATGTGTGTATGGGTGACCTCCAACATGTGTGTATGGTTGACCACCAACATGTGTGTATAGTTGACCTCCAACATGTGTGTGTATGTTTGACCTCCAACATGTGTGTATGTTTGTCCTCCAACGTGTGTATGATTGACCTCCAACATGTGTTTATGGTTGACCTCCAACATGTGTGTATGGTTGACCTTCAACATGTGTGTATGGTTGACATCCAAC
This sequence comes from Cherax quadricarinatus, assembly GCF_038502225.1. NCBI lineage: Eukaryota > Metazoa > Arthropoda > Malacostraca > Decapoda > Parastacidae > Cherax > Cherax quadricarinatus. Next base: position 49,336,759 of record NC_091303.1, on the reverse strand, counting down.
ATGTGTGTATGGTTGACCTCCAACATATGTGTATGGTTGACCTCCAACATGTGTGTATGGTTGACCTCCAACATGTGTGTATGGTTGACCTCCAACATGTGTGTATGGTTGACCACCACCATGTGTGTATGGTTGACCTCCAACATGTGTGTATGGTTGATCTCCAACATGTGTGTATGGTTGACCTCCAACATGTATGGTTGACCTCCAACATGTGTGCATGGTTGACCTCCAACATGTGTGTATGGTTGACCTCCAACATGTGTGTATGGTTGACCACCACCATGTGTGTATGGTTGACCTCCAACATGTGTGTATGGTTGACCTCCAACATGAGTGTATGGTTGACCTCCAACATGTGTGTATGGTTGACTTCCAACATGTGTGTATGGTTGACTTCCAACATGAGTGTATGGTTGACCTCCAACATGTGTGTATGGTTGACCTCCAACATGAGTGTATGGTTGACCTCCAATATGTGTGTATGGTTGACTTCCAACATGTGTGTATGGTTGACCTCCAACATGAGTGTATGGTTGACCTCCAACATATGTGTATGTTTGACCTCCAACATGTGTCTATGGTTGACCTCCAACATGTGTCTTTGGTTGACCTCCAACATGTGTCTATGGTTGACCTCCAACATGTGTGTATGTTTGACCTCCAACATGTGTGTATGTTTGACCACCAACATGTGTGTATGTTTGACCACCAACATGTGTGTATGTTTGACCTCCAACATGTGTGTATGTTTGACCTCCAACATGTGTGTATGTTTGACCTCCAACATGTGTGTATGTTTGACCTCCAACATGTGTGTATGTTTGACCTCCAACATGTGTGTATGTTTGACCTCCAACATGTGGGTATGTTTGACCTCCAACATGTGTGTATGTTTGACCACCAACATGTGTGTATGTTTGACCTCCAACATGTGTGTATGTTTGACCTCCAACATGTGTGTATGTTTGACCTCCAACATGTGTGTATGTTTGACCACCAACATGTGGGTATGTTTGACCTCCAACATGTGGGTATGTTTGACCTCCAACATATGTGTATGTTTGACCTCCAACATGTGTGTATGTTTGACCTCCAACATGTGCGTATGTTTGACCTCCAACATGTGCGTATGGTTGTCCTCCAACATGTGTGTATGTTTGACCTCCAACATGTGCGTATGTTTGACCTCCAACATGTGTGTATGGTTGACCTCCAACATGTGCGTATGTTTGACCTCCAACATGTGTGTATGGTTGACCTCCAACATGTGTGTATGTTTGACCTCCAACATGTGCGTATGTTTGACCTCCAACATGTGTGTATGTTTGACCTCCAACATGTGTGCATGTTTGACCTCCAACATGTGCGTATGTTTGACCTCCAACATGTGTGTATGTTTGACCTCCAACATGTGTGTATGGTTGACCTCCAACATGTGTGTATGGTTGACCTCCAACATGTGTGTATGGTTGACCTACAACATGTGTGTATGGTTGACCTCCAACATGTGTGTATGGTTGACCTCACATGTGTGTATGGTTGACCTCCAACATGTGTGTATGGTTGACCTCCAACATGTGTGTATGTTTGACCTCCAACATGTGCGTATGTGTGCATGGTTGACCTCCAACATGTGTGTATGGTTGACCTCCAACATGTGTGTATGGTTGACCACCACCATGTGTGTATGGTTGACCTCCAACATGTGTGTATGGTTGACCTCCAACATGAGTGTATGGTTGACCTCCAACATGTGTGTATGGTTGACTTCCAACATGTGTGTATGGTTGACTTCCAACATGTGTGTATGGTTGACCTCCAACATGTGTGTATGGTTGACCTCCAACATGAGTGTATGGTTGACCTCCAACATGTGTGTATGGTTGACTTCCAACATGTGTGTATGGTTGACCTCCAACATGAGTGTATGGTTGACCTCCAACATGTATGTATGGTTGACCTCCAACATGTGTGTATGGGTGACCTCCAACATGTGTGTATGGTTGACCTCCAACATGTGTGTATGGTTGACCACCAACATGTGTGTATGGTTGACCTCCAACATGTGTGTATGGTTGACCACCAACATGTGTGTATGTTTGACCTCCAACATGTGTGTATGGTTGACCTCCAACATGTGTGTATGTTTGACCTCCAACATGTGTGTATGTTTGACCTCCAACATGTGTGTATGGTTGACCTCCAACATGTGTGTATGGTTGACCACCAACATGTGTGTATGTTTGACCTCCAACATGTGTGTATGTTTGACCTCCAACATGTGTGTATGGTTGACCTCCAACATGTGTGTATGTTTGACCTCCAACATGTGTGTATGTTTGACCTCCAACATGTGTGTATGTTTGACCTCCAACATGTGTGTATGTTTGACCTCCAACATGTGTGTATGTTTGACCTCCAACATGTGTGTATGTTTGACATCCAACATATGTGTATGGTTGACCTCCAACATGTGTGTATAATTGACCACCATGTGGGTATGTTTGACCTCCAACATGTGTGTATGTTTGACCTCCAACATGTGTGTATGTTTGACCTCCAACATGTGTGTATGTTTGACCACCAACATGTGTGTATGTTTGACCTCCAACATGTGTGTATGTTTGACCTCCAACAAGTGTGTATGTTTGACATCCAACATGTGTGTATGGTTGACCTCCAACATGTGTGTATGTTTGACATCCAACATGTGTGTATGTTTGACCACCAACATGTGGGTATGTTTGACCTCCAACATGTGGGTATGTTTGACCTCCAACATGTGTGTATGTTTGACCACCAACATGTGGGTATGTTTGACCTCCAACATGTGGGTATGTTTGACCTCCAACATGTGTGTATGTTTGACCACCAACATGTGGGTATGTTTGACCTCCAACATATGTGTATGGTTGACCTCCAACATGTGGGTATGTTTGACCTCCAACATATGTGTATGGTTGACCTCCAACATGTGTGTATGGTTGACCTCCAACATGTGTGTATGTTTGACCTCCAACTTGTGTGTATGTTTGACCTCCAACATGTGTGTATGGTTGACCTCCAACATGTGTGTATCGTTGACCTCCAACATGTGTGTATGGTTGACCTCCAACATGTGTGTATCGTTGACCTCCAACATGTGTGTATGGTTGACCTCCAACATGTGCAAATGGTTGACCTCCAACATGAGTGCATGGTTGACCTCCAACATGTGTGTATGGTTGACCTCCAACATGTGTGTATGGTTGACCACCAACATGTGTCTATGGTTGACCTCCAACATGAGTGTATGGTTGACCTCAAAATGTTTGTATGGTTGACCACCAACATGTGTGTATGGTTGACCTCCAACATGTGTGTATGGTTGACCTCCAACATGAGTGTATGGTTGACCTCTAACATGTGTGTATGGTTGACCTCCAACATGAGTGTATGGTTGACCTCCAATATGTGTGTATGGTTGACTTCCAACATGTGTGTATGGTTGACCTCCAACATGAGTGTATGGTTGACCTCCAACATGTATGTATGGTTGACCTCCAACATGTGTGTATGGGTGACCTCCAACATGTGTGTATGGTTGACCTCCAACATGTGTGTATGGTTGACCACCAACATGTGTGTATGGTTGACCACCAACATGTGTGTATGGTTGACCACCAACATGTGTGTATGGTTGACCTCCAACATGTGTGTATGGTTGACCTCCAACATGTGTGTATGGTTGACCTCCAACATGTGTGCATGGTTGACCTCCAACATGTGTGTATGGTTGACCCCCAACATGTGTGCATGGTTGACCTCCAACATGTGTGTAAGGTTGACCTCCAACATGTGTGTATGGTTGACCACCATGTGTGTATGGTTGACCTCCAACATGTGTGTATAGTTGACCACCAACATGTGTGTATGGTTGACCTCCAACATGTGTGTATGGTTGACCACCACCATGTGTGTATGGGTGACCTCCAACATGTGTGTATGGTTGACCACCAACATGTGTGTATGGTTGACCACCAACATGTGTGTTTGGTTGACCTCCAACATGTGTGTATAGTTGACCTCCAACATGTGTGTATGGTTGACCTCCATCATGTGTGTATGGTTGACCTCCAACATGTGTGTATGGGTGACCTCCAACATGTGTGTATGGTTGACCACCAACATGTGTGTATAGTTGACCTCCAACATGTGTGTGTATGTTTGACCTCCAACATGTGTGTATGTTTGACCTCCAACATGTGTGTATGGTTGACCTCCAACATGTGTTTATGGTTGACCTCCAACATGTGTGTATGGTTGACCTCTAACAAGTGTGTATGGTTGACGTCCAACATGTGTGTATGGTTGACCTCCAACATGTGTGTTTGGTTGACCTCCAACATGTGTGTATGGTTGACCTCCAACATGTTTGTATGGTTGACCTCCAACATGTGTGTATGGTTGACCTCCAACATGTGTGTATGGTTGACCACCAACATGTGTGTATGGTTGACCTCCAACATGTGTGTATGGTTGACCTCCAACATGTGTGTATGGTTGACCTCCAACATGTGTGTATGGTTGACCACCAACATGTGTGTATGGTTGACCTCCAACATGTGTGTATGGTTGACCTCCAACATGTGTGAATGGTTGACCTCCAACATGTGTGTATGGTTGACCACCAAAATGTGTGTATGATTGACCTCCAACATGTGTGTATTGTTGATCTCCAACATGTGTGTATGGTTGACCTCCAACATGTATGGTTGACCTCCAACATGTGTGCATGGTTGACCTCCAACATGTGTGTATGGTTGACCTCCAACATGTGTGTATGGTTTACCTCCAACATGTGTGTATGGTTGACCTCTAACATGTGTATATGGTTTACCTCCAACATGTGTGTATGGTTGACCTCCAACATGTGTGTATGGTTGACCTCCAACATGTGTGTATGGTTGACCTCCAACATGTGGGTATGTTTGACCTCCAACATGTGTGTATGGTTGACCTCCAACATGTGTGTATGGTTGACCTCCAACATGTGTGTATGTTTGACCTCCAACATGTGTGTATAGTTGACCTCCAACACGGCTAACCAGTTACTGGTCAGTAAACCGGGATGTCACCTGCAGGAACTCAGTTATATAGGAAACTGCTATTTTCACATGGACTTCTCTGCCTTCTCCAAGACACTCTTTCTAACATGTCTCGAAGCTTATGTTAATATTATCGTGTCACTTGACATTTCATTGTATCTGGTGAAATTATCAACAATTAAAATATACCCGCAAACTGTCTCCAAAATAATTACCGAAATATTATATTTTATTCATATTTTTTATTTATACGAAGAAAATAAATTTATGCTCAGGAAAAATATACAAATGTTGATAAATCTTTACATTTATTTACTTTAACTTCAGAGTAATTGCAAAGACGTGTTGAAGATGTTGTTGTTGGTGTTAGTGGCTCTGCTGGTCTGGTTCCTCTACCTGGGCTCCCGCAAACCTCGAGGCTTCCCACCAGGTGGGTACCTCATTGTTAGTGACACCTGCTTTCCCAGGTGGGTACCTCATTGTTAGTGACACCTGCTTCCCCAGTTGGGTACCTCATTGTTAGTGACACCTGCTTTCCCAGGTGGGTACCTCATTGTTTGTGACACCTGCTTCCCCAGGTGAGTACCTCATTGTTAGTCACACCTTCTTCCCCAGGTGAGTATCTCATTGTTAGTGACATCTGCTTCCCCAGGTGAGTGCCTCATTGTTAGTGACACCTGCTTTCCCAGGTGGGTACCTCATTGTTAGTGACATCTGCTTTCCCAGGTGGGTACCTCATTGTTAGTGACACCTGCTTTCCCAGGTGGGTACCTCATTGTTAGTGACACCTGCTTTCCCAGGTGGGTACCTCATTGTTAGTGACACCTGCTTCCCCAGGTGCGTACCTCATTGTTAGTGACACCTGCTTCCCCAGGTGGGTACCTCATTGTTAGTGACACCTGCTTTCCCAGGTGGGTACCTCATTGTTAGTGACACCTGCTTCCCCAGGTGGGTACCTCATTGTTAGTGACACCTGCTTTCCCAGGTGGGTACCTCATTGTTAGTGACACCTGCTTTCCCAGGTGGGTACCTCATTGTTAGTGACACCTGCTTTCCCAGGTGGGTACCTCATTGTTAGTGACACCTGCTTCCCCAGGTGGGTACCTCATTGTTAGTGACACCTGCTTTCCCAGGTGGGTACCTCATTGTTAGTGACACCTGCTTTCCCAGGTGCGTACCTCATTGTTAGTGACACCTGCTTCCCCAGGTGGGTACCTCATTGTTAGTGACACCTGCTTTCCCAGGTGGGGACCTCATTGTTAGTGACACCTGCTTTCCCAGGTGGGTACCTCATTGTTAGTGACACCTGCTTTCCCAGGTGGGTACCTCATTGTTAGTGACACCTGCTTCCCCAGGTGAGTATCTCATTGTTAGTGACATCTGCTTCCCCAGGTGAGTACCTCATTGTTTGTGACACCTGCTTCCCCAGGTGAGTACATCTCATTACCTCATTGTTAGTGAGGTGGGTATCTCATTGTTAGTGACACCTGCTTCCCCAGTTGAGTACCTCATTGTTAGTTAGTGACACCTGCTTGGGTACCCCCTGTTTCCCCAGGTGAGTACCTCATTGTTTGTGACACCTGCTTCCCCAGGTGAGTACCTCATTGTTAGTGACACCTGCTTCCCCAGTTGAGTACCTCATTGTTGGTGACACCTGCTTCCCCAGGTGAGTACTTCATTGTTTGTGACACCTGCTTTCTCAAGTGAATACCTCATTGTTGGTGACACCTGCTTCCCCAGGTGAGTACCTCATTGTTAGTGACACCTGCTTACCCAGGTGAGTACTTCATTGTTTGTGACACCTGCTTTCTCAAGTGAATACCTCATTGTTAGTGACACCTGCTTCTCCAGGTGAGTACCTCATTGTTGGTGACACCTGCTTCCCCAGGAGAGTGCCTCATTGTTGGTGACACCTACTTTCCCAGGAGAGTACCTCATTGTTAGTGACACCTGCTTCCTCAGAATAGCACCTCACTGTAGGTGACACCTGCTTCTTCAGGTGAGTACCTTACTGTAGGTGACACCTGCTTCCCCAGGTGAGTACCTCACTGTGGTGACACCTGCTTCCCCAGGTCACCTCAGTACCAGTCAAGTCACGTGTGGAATAAATAACACCTTCATGTGGGATGTCTTTTTAAAACTCCCAGGGCAGCGTTTTCTGCTCCAACGTCTCACTGTAACAGTACAGCTTAAAACCCTTTAACAGGCCTGGAAAGGGGCAATTACCCTTTACCAGGCCTGGTAAAGGGGTAATTACCCTTTACCAGACCTGCTAAAGGGCTAAGGAGATGGATGATTTTTTTTAAATGCTCTTTTGAATTTCTTATATATCTCTCAAACTTGCTGCATTTTGCATTTTATACTATCATCTTTGTACCTTCAATGTATCCTTTAAACTTATACATCATTTTACACAAAAAATATTTAAGTTTGTATATAAAGAATAGGGAGGAAGTTGGAGTAGAATATTCAATCAGCCTGAAGGAGAAGTATCAATATTTTTTTCTTTTTGTTAGATTATCCGAGGCCATCACTGCACAACTTGCATCTTCGGAGTAGATTATTGTAAAATATATAAAAAATTTTAACTAGGTCCGGTGCGGCTACCTTTGGTTGGGTATCTACCTAACATGAAGAGTGAGCATATCTACAAGCAACTCTGGCAGATGTCGTCCACTTACGGTAACATCATTGGTCTCTACTTCGGCTCACAAGCGACCATCATCGTCAACGGCTGGGAGGCGGTTAAGGAGTCAATCCTCAATGATGACCTTGATGGACGACCTGAAAATGTATTTTCCAAAATTTTATTTAATGACAAACAGAGAGGTCAGTTGATGAGGCAGATTTTTATTTTAGCTTGAAAATTATACATACATGCGTTATTCAGATAATTCTTTGTCAGGTCTAGGTCATTTCCTTACAGGTAGTGGATGCTACAACTCCACAGTTCAAGTTATCTGATGTCAGTTTACAAATTATCTAAATGTCTCACTGCAGTGATGTTACCCACAGCTGGGATGCTAATATAAAATATGGTGTTGATCCTATTCACAATGTGTAGAGCAGCAATTTGATCATTGTTATACAATTAACCAATACTTTGCAGAGCAAAGTTGAGAGGCTTCGGTCCCTCCTGGATTACTATTATTTCAGAATTTTTATTTATTAATAAGACATTATTTGGTTTATTGAAAAGCCGTTTAGTCCACCGGGGACTTAATGAATTTTGAATTGATAAACTTCCTGGGGGGTGAAACAACCTCTCAATAAAAATGTCATCAATCTCATATTGTATCTTATGAACAAAGTTGTCGGAATATCCTACCACTGATATACATTCACAGCTTCTTAGATCTAGTCTTGATTGCTGTTTCACTTGTCATTCAACTAAATAAATATGTGTTTGGAACACAGATTTACCTTATATCATAAGTACGCAATTTATACATAATCCTGCAGGAGTAGTGTTTGTGGAGAATGACTTTTGGAAGGAACAGAGGCGGTTCACACTGCACAAGTTTCGTGATCTGGGGTTCGGTAAGCGTTCCCATGAGGAAGTTATCCAAGAGGAAGCCAGCGAACTTATCAAGGAGATCAAGGAGACCAAAGGCAGCATCTCACTCCAGGTAATTAAATACTGTGGACCAACATTACTAAGATTGTTACATAAGATTATTTACAATTATATACTGTTATCTTTACGTTGAACACATTTAGGGAGCAACAAACATGCACGGTGTTTGTACTCAAGAATTTACACAAATTTATATCTCGATCACATTAAAATATCTCAGTGTTAGATTATCCAGTAGTTTCTCATGCTCTGGTGAGGTGAATTTTGCAGTGTTCTACATTATCTTCCATGCAAACATTCGAATTTGTTTTAGCCAGGCACATGATTTATTACAAGTAAATAAGTTAGGAATGAAAACTGGACGACGTATCTCTCTGTATTGGATTATTTTTGGGTGGACGAAAAGGAATAAATTGACAAACAAAATAGATTGCTAGATATCAGATACTCAGGGAGCAACTATCTTGTCATATGAAAATTGAAACTGAAACATGTTAAAGGTTTTGTTTTGTGGCAGGACTGATTTTCTTTTTGTCTCATAAACATATTAGGCAATATATAATTCTTAGGAACTTAAACTTATATTGAGCAAAACTCAATACATTTTTCTTGTGTGTTCCTTCATTCTTCAATCTTTCATATTTGTTGTGCAGTCGAAGAGTTCTGGTAAGAGGTCGGGCCGCGGGGACGATGATACGCAGAACTATTAACAGTTAAGAACATAAGAAAGAAGGAACATTGCAGCAGGCCTACTGACCCATGCAAAGCAGGTCCATGTCTTCCCCCCGGATTAGCCCAGTGACCCACCTAGTCAGGTCACTTCCACTTAAAGAAGGTGCACAAGCTAGTCAGGTCCAACTCACACCCACCCACACCCACCCACACCCACTCATGTATTTATCTAACCTATTTTTAAAACTACACAACGTTTTAGCCTCAATAACTGTACTCGGGAGTTTGTTCCACTCATCCACAACTCTATTACCAAACCAGTGCTTTCCTAAATCCTTCCTGAATCTGAATTTTCAACTTGAAACCATTGCTGCGAGTCCTGTCTTGGCTGGAAATTTTCAGCACGCTATTTACATCCCCTTTATTTATTCCTGTTTTCCATTTATACACCTCGATCATATCCCCCCAAGGATTCTGTTAGCTTTATTGCGAACACTAATGCACTGTTGTCTTGATTTTAGATTTTTGCTAACCAGAACTCTTGAATCCTTTTTGCAATCAGTAGTATTAATATCTACATTATTTAGTTTATATGTGGCATGGTTGTTTTCCTGTCCAACATTTACAACTTTGCATTTGTCTATATTAAACTGCATCTGCCACTTCTCCGACCATTGCATCAGTCCATTCAAATTATCCTGGAGTGCTCTAGTGCCCTCATTAGAATGAATTGGCTGGCCTATTTTGCTGTTATCAGTAAATTGGCTTATGTCGCTATTTATTCTTTCATCTATGTCGTTCATGTAAATTGTGAACAACAACGGGCCCAACACTGACCCCTTCAGAACACAGCTTGTGACGTGCCCCCATTCTGATTTCTCTCCATTTATGCAAACTTTCTGTTGCCTATTTGTCAACCAAGCTCTACACAGGAAAAGATTTCTCCTATTCCATATGCCTTAAGTTTCCTCAATAGCCTCTCATGTGGAAATCTGTCGAAAGCCTTACTGAAGTCCATATACACAATATCATATTCATTACCATGATCTACCTCCTCAAACACCTTAGTGAAAAAAGTTAGTAAATTCGTAAGACAGGAATGCCCCTTTGTAAAACCGTGTTGAGATTGATTAATTAATTTATGCCTATCAAGATGGCTACGAATTGCTTCGGCAATTATTGATTCCATAAATTGTCCCACTATGGAGGTAAGACTTATTGGTCTGTAGTTCGAAGTCTAAGGACCTGTCACCTGCCTTGTAAATAGGTATTACATTTACCATTTTCCACTTATCAGTCACTATGCCAGTTTGTAGTGACATGTTGAAAAGATTAGCCAAAGGTTATGCTAAGTTCCTCTTTACATTCCCTTAACACCTTTGCAAACAGTTCATCAGGGTCTGGGGATTTGTTAGGTTTTAGTTTCTCTATTTGTCTGAGGACCATGTCACTAGTTACCGCAATCGTGCATAGTTTATTATCGTCCTGTTCTACATAATCTGTTATTTCAGGAATATCACTAGTATTTTCCTGGGTGAAAACTGAGAGGAAGTAGGTATTGAGAATTTCACACATATCCTTATCACTGTCAGTGATCTGACCAGAGTTACTCTTAAGTGGGCCAATCTTGTCCCTAATCTTACGTCTGTATACCTGAAAGAACCGTTTTTGGGTTAGTCTTTGAATCCCTTGCGACTTTAGCTCATAATCCCTTTTTGCTTTTCTTATTTCTTTTTTCATTGCTCTCTTTAATTGAATATATTGTTTTCTTAACTGCCCATCCCCTCTTTCGATACACCTATATATGCCTCTCTTTTGACCAGTGAGATGTTTTAATCTATTGTTCATCCATTTGGGATCATTTTTGTTAGATCTAATTTCCCTACTCGGAACAAAAGTTGTCTGGGCAGCTAGAACTATGCTCTGAAAAACGTCATATTGGCAACCAAGATCACCTACCTGACCCATAGTCAGGACATCCCAATTTAGCCCACCCAGGTAATTTTTCAGTCCCATGAAGTCGGCCAAGCGAAAATCTGGGACAGAGATTTGATTGCAGTTATCTGGGTAATTCCATGATATATTGAAACTAAGTGATTTGTGATCACTTTCCCCAAGCTCATCATTAACCTCAAGATTATTAATTAGTGAATCTTTGTTGGCAAGAACCAAGTCAAGCAGATTGTTTCCTCTAGTTGGTTCTGTCACAAACTGTTCTAAAAAGCAATCCTGAACCATATCAAGAAAGTCACTAGACTCAAGATTTCCTGTCATATTGTTCCAATCAATTTGTCTAAAGTTAAAATCTCCCATTATCACAACATTTTCATATCTAGATGCCTTATGAATTTCGTCCCATAACAGCTTACTGCACTCCCTATCAAGGTTTGGGGGCCTATAAATCACACCCAAAATTAATTTGTCACGTCCCTCGAGAAACTGTAGCCAAACAGATTCTGTGTTCGATGTTTCTAATCTTATATCATGTCTAAGACAACAATTTAAATTTTCTCTGACATACATCGCCACTCCACCACCCTTCAATAAATAACAAAAAGGCACAATACCGTGACTGGAACGATACACAAATAACCCGCACATAAAAGACAGAAGCTTACGACGACGTTTCGGTCCGACTTGGACCATTGACAAAGTCACACTAACAGAGGAGGAGCAGGACGGCTATATATAGGCAGGAAGAGGTGGAGGTAGTAGTAGTGGTAGTAGTAGTAGTAGTAGTAGTACAAGAATTGTATATAATACCGACAGGATGAAATGACACATGCACAACACCCGGGCATCCCCACCGTAGACGTTTCGCCATCCAGCCAGCCACTGGATGGCGAAACGTCCACAACAAAGACAACCAGACGCCGCACATGTGTCTAATTTCATCAGTAGATGTAGTAGAAGAAGAAGAGGTAGTAGTAGTGGTAGTGGTAGAAGTGGGAAATAAGGAAGACGAGCCAGTCAAATACAAAGGAAGGGGAGCACTGCAAGAGAGCTAGAAACCCACAGAGGGAGAGCAAGCGCACCGAGGTGCGTGAAAGGGGAAGTGGTGAAATAAAATAAAGAAGGAACAGAAACACGAGACAGGAGAGAGAAAGACAACCCAGAGGAGAAAAGGAGAGAGGAAAGGGGAAGAGGAAGAAGAAAAAGAAGAAGAAGAAGAAAAAATGAGGATTCAGGTTAAGTCACGGGTGTTCTGAAGTTTGGAGCATTTTACAATGTAGTGGGAGAGGAAGGCATCTACAGAGACGAAGCCAGGGCTAAGGTTCATACAAGGAAAGTTGTGTATAAGAGAGGATTCAACTAAACGGCGACTGTTCGAGTTGGAAGTAGGGAAGACAGTTTTAGCAGAAGACCAGTATGTATGAACCTTAGCCCTGGCTTCGTCTCTGTAGATGCCTTCCTCTCCCACTACATTGTAAAATGCTCCAAACTTCAGAACACCCGTGACTTAACCTGAATCCTCATTTTTTCTTCTTCTTCTTTTTCTTCTTCCTCTTCCCCTTTCCTCTCTCCTTTTCTCCTCTGGGTTGTCTTTCTCTCTCCTGTCTCGTGTTTCTGTTCCTTCTTTATTTTATTTCACCACTTCCCCTTTCACGCACCTCGGTGCGCTTGCTCTCCCTCTGTGGGTTTCTAGCTCTCTTGCAGTGCTCCCCTTCCTTTGTATTTGACTGGCTCGTCTTCCTTATTTCCCACTTCTACCACTACCACTACTACTACCTCTTCTTCTTCTACTACATCTACTGATGAAATTAGACACATGTGCGGCGTCTGGTTGTCTTTGTTGTGGACGTTTCGCCATCCAGTGGCTGGCTGGATGGCGAAACGTCTACGGTGGGGATGCCCGGGTGTTGTGCATGTGTCATTTCATCCTGTCGGTATTATATACAATTCTTGTACTACTACTACTACTACTACTACCACTACTACTACCTCCACCTCTTCCTGCCTATATATAGCCGTCCTGCTCCTCCTCTGTTAGTGTGACTTTGTCAATGGTCCAAGTCGGACCGAAACGTCGTCGTAAGCTTCTGTCTTTTATGTGCGGGTTATTTGTGTATAATGGTTGTTATCATTTTCTGTCTTGCATCAACTTAAATAAGTCCATTAACAATGAAATACTTGCTCCCTGGGCCAGGCACATAGATGAAAAGAATCTTTCATGATTAAGAGTAATTTGTTCAAGAGAATGTATAGCCCCCCCCCCCAAAAAAAAAATTATTTTTTTTGGGGGGGGGGCCTGGAATTTACAGACATGACAGAATTTACTTTAATAAACTTGACATAATTTTGTGTTGAGCATCTGCATTCTAGATGCGTTGTGAGTGTGTTAGTAAGAAAAGTTATTACTAAGAGACACTGAAACATGATGTTGAACTGATTGGAAAATCTCTCTCATCACCATAAGCATTAAGTAGTATTTTAACACTGTACCAACATTTCCATAGAGTAACTGACATTACGCATATGTACGATAAAGCACCTAAATTACTGAGAATGGTTGAAGTCCTTTGATTTGTATTCTCTGGAATGCAGGCGATAAACATACAAGATAATATACACTTGCAAAACATTCCTTTAGTGAGAAGCAAGGGCACGACGAGTACACTAAGAGTTAACACAATAAGTGCCATGGGCCCAAGACTGTTCAACTGCCTCCCAGTATAGATAAGAGGGTTTACGAATAGACCCCTGGCTGTCTTCAAGAAGGCGCTGGACAGGCACCTAAAGTCAGTACCCGATCAGCCGAGCTATGGTTCATACGTCGGTTTACATTCGGCCAGCAGTAACAACCTAGTTGATCAGACCCTGATCCACCACGAGGCCTGGTTTCAGACCGGGCCCTGGGGGCGTTGACCCCAGAAACCCTCTCCAGGTAAACTCCAGGTTACTTTATATATTAAATTTATTAACGTTAATGAAATCCTAAGCGCCATAGAAGGTGCTGTTGCTACATGCACTTCGGGAATGGTTGCAAATAGGTGAGGCAGCCCTTACACATGTAAGCAAACATTTTTATTTGCATGCAAACTTACTCACTAATAAGTATTTATGTGTGACTGTCAGAGCATGGTAGGTGTATCAGCTATCAACATCCTGTGGGCGCTGATGGGAGGCACCAGGTTCAGCAGGAAGGACGGAAGACTTTTTCACCTCGTCAATATACTCAACGAGTTGTTTCGTTCCGGAAATGTAAGTTGTCAACAATTTCACTATTTATTTTACCAAGGTCCTGTTCTGTCGAGCATATTTGTTACATGAGCGTCTGCTTATACTTTAGTTTGGTGTTAATTATATGGGCATTTTGCAGGTTCGTGTGTATATGTTTGTATAAGAAAAAGAAACGTGTAGAGCAAGCTTTTAACGTGACAACGAACTACGTCGCTTTGAAGAACTTTGTCATCTACACACAGAGCAATACGCTTAAACAATAAAAACTTGTTCTGCAGCTCTTTGTCTTTCATGTTGCAATCAACACATCATCAGGAGCTTGCAATGATGCAGAAATGAGTAGGCAGTCTAAGAAGATTTGTTCAGGAGAATGTTTTTGCTCAAATGAAGTTGGAAGGCAGGAGACACTAAGTGCCCTTGGCAAACCAGTACCAAGTGCCAGAAAGTTTGAGCATTAACAGCCAGCCCACAACCACTGATATTGTAGTAATGACCTGGTGCTCCTCTTGGGTCCAATGACATTGATCTCATTCTAAAAAAAGTCAGACCTCAGGACGTTGGGACGTATATTGAAAGACACTGATACACATTATGCCTTCTACTTACCAGATGCCTCTCCCTCTCAAAACTTACCTACTTTCTGAGATGTTCCCCAACCTTCAGCAATCTGAAGCTCAAGCAATATGACTCTCTATTAAAGACCATGCTAGCGAATGTCTTGAACCTTTCCCTGGAAGATGCACAATGGTTGTAAGCCTCACTTCCAGGCAGGCCGAGTGGGTTAGGGGTACACTAATCCTCCCAGATTACCCTAACAGGTTTCTTATCCTCCTCCATAGCATCAGGCAAGATAATAAAAGAAATTCTCGCTGGACAACCTGGGTGACTTAGCAGGAATACAGGATCCTAGCTGCACAAGTGCCATCGCCGAGTGGGAGACTTAATGCTCCAGCGCCCTAAACTAGTGCAGCCCTAGCCTACATGCGGTCCAAATGGGATGGTCCCATCGTTAAAAAAGGTGTATGACAAACCTGAACTGTAAAAAAGTACTAAACTGAACAGTACAAAAGTACAAAACTGAACAGGTAAAAAGTACAAATCTGTACAGTGCAACTGAACAGTACAAAAGTACAAAACAGAACTGTGCAAAAGTACAAAACTAAACCATATGACACAAACATTCAAAATTACAAAACTAAACAGGACAAAAGTACAAAACTGAACTATATTTTAAATATGCACAGGGCTGCAACATCTGGCAAAGATACTGCCCATCTCCCAGCTGTGAATGCACATCACTCTGGGGACTTCCTCCAACTAGTTCCCATTTTGGCAATGGGAAGACGCCTCGACCCACAGACCCTCCGTATTACAGCGGCTCTCTGCCTCACTACCCCAATTCACGTGGAATATACGTGTATTTGTGGCAATGCAATAGTGATGGGATACATATATATATATGTATATATATATATATATATATATATATATATATATATATATATATATATATATATATATATATATATATATATATATATATATATATACATATATATGCATACATACATACATACACACTAATCTGAGTTTTCTTTGATTTTATCTTAATAGTTCTTGTTCTTATTGCTTTTCCTTTTATATCCATGGAGAAGTGGAATAAGAATCTTTCCTCTGTAAGCCATGCGTGTTGTAAATGTCGACTAAAATGCCGGGAACAATGGGCTAGTAACCCCTTTTCCTGTATAGCTTACTAAAAAGAAAAAGAAAACCATCAAAGTGGGTTATTTGAATGTGTGTGGTTGTAGTGCGAATTATAAGAGATGATTGTGGATGTTATGAATGAGAAGAAGCTGGATGTCCTGGCTTTAAGTGAAACAAAGCTGAAGGGGGTGGGAGAGTTTCAGTGGGAAGAAATAAATGGGATTTGGTCAGCAATTTCAAACAGAGTTACAGCTAAAGAAGGAGTAGCAATAATGTTGAAGGACAAGTTATGGCAGGAAAAGAGGGAATATAAATGTATTAATTCAAAGATTATGCGGAGTAAAATAATGGTTGGATGTGAAAAGTGGGTTATAGTAAGCATTTATGCACCTGGAGAAGATAGAAGTGTAGAGGAGAGAGAGGGATTTTAAAAAATGTTGAGTGATTGCGTGGGGAGTTTTGAACCAAGTGTGAGAGTACTTGTGGTTGGGGATTTCAATGTTAAAATGAGTAAAAATGTTGTGGTGGGAGTAGTAGGTAAATCTGGGGTGCCAGGGGTAAATGAAATGGGGAGCCTTTAATTGAGCTATGTGTAGAAAGAGGTTTGGTAATAAGCAACACATATTTTATGCAAATGAGAATAAATAAGTATACAAGGTATGATATAGCACGAAATGAAAGTAGTTTGTTAGATTATGTGTTGGTGGATAAAAGGTTGATGGGTAGGTTTCAAGGTGTACATGTTTGCAGAGGGGTAAAATATCGGATTACTATTTAGTTGTAGCTACAGTCAGAGGAAGAGGTAGATGGGATAAAAGGAAAATGGAAACAACTAAAAGAGAGGTGAAAGTGTAAAAACTTAGGGAGGAGGAAGTTAGGGTGAGATACAAGCAACTATTGGCAGAAAGGTGGGCTAGTGCAAGTATGATTAGTGGGGAGTTGAAGAGGGTTGGAATAGTTTTAAAAATGCAGTATTAAAATGTGGGGCAGAAGTTTGTGGTTATAGGAGGGTGGGTGCAGGAGGAAAGAGGAGTACTTGATGGAACAATGAAATAAAGGGTGTGATAAAAGAGAAAAAGTAGTTTATGAGAGGTTTTTAATAAGCAGAAGTGTTATAAGAAGAGCAGAGTGCTTGGAGAGTAAAACAAAATGAAGAGAGTGGTGAGAGAGTGCAAAAGGAGAGCAGATGATAGAGTAGGAGAGGCACTGTCAAGAACTTTTAATGAAAACAAGAAAAAGTTTTTGGAGTGAAATAAACAAGTTAAGAAAGCCTAGGAAATGAGTTGATTTTCAGTTAAAAACAGAGTAGGGGAATTAGTAGATGGGGAGCTGGAGGTATTGAGTAGATGGCGGGAATGTTTTGAGGAACTTTTAAATGCCGATGAAGGGAGGTAGTCATTTCATGCACTGGCCAGGGATGTATAACATCTATTAGGAGTGAACAAGAGCAGGATGTGAGCGTGGGGGAGGTGCATGAGGCATTACGTAGAAAGGGGGTAAAGCAGCAAAAACTAATGGGATCGTGACAGAAATGTTGAAAGCAGGGGGAGATACAATGTTAGAGTGGTTGGTATTTTTGTTTAATAAATGTATGGAAGAGAGGAACGTACCTAGAGATTGGCAGAGAGCATGCATAGTTCCTTCTTATAAAGGGAAGGGGGACAAAAGGGATTGTAGAAAATTATAGGGGAATAAGTTTACTGAGTATACCAGGAAAAGTATACGGAAGGGTTACTTTTGAAAGAATTAGAGGTAAGACAGAGAGTAGGATTGCAGATGAGCAAGGAGGCTTTAGAGTGGGTAGGGGATGTGCAGATCAAGTGTTTACATTGAAGCATATATGTGAACAGTATATAGATAAAGGTAGGGAAGTTTTCATTGAATTTATGGATGTAGAAAATGCATATGAGAGAGTGGATAAGGGAGCAATGTGGCAGATGTTGCAATATATGGAATAGGTAGTAAGTTACTAAATGCTGTAAAGAGATTTTGTGAGAATAGTGAAGCTCAGGTTAGGGCATGTAGAAGAGAGGGAGATTACTTACCGGTAAAAGTAGGTCTTAGACAGGGATGTGTAATGTCACTATGGCTGTTTAATATATTTATTGATGGGGTTGTACAACAAGTAAATACTAGGGTGTTGGGGAAAGGGGTGGGATTAAATTATGGGGAATCAAATACAAAATATATATATATATATATATATATATATATATATATATATATATATATATATATACGTATGTATATATATGTATGTATGTATATATATATATATATATATATATATATATACATATACATATATATATATATATATATATATATATATATATATATATATATATATATATATATATATATATATATATATATATATATATATATATATATATATATATATATATATATATATATATATATATATATATATATATATATATATATATATATATATATGTCGTGCCGAATAGGCAGAACTTGCGATCTTGGCTTAAATAGCAACGCTCATCTTGCCATATAGGGCAAGCGAAAATTTGTGTATGCAATAATTTCGCCAAAATCATTCTGAACCTAACGAAAAAAATATATTTCACTGTGTTTGTTTAGTATTAAATTATTGTAAACAAATCTAAAATATATTTTGTTGGGTTAGGCTAAAATAAATTGTTTTTGTTATACTAAGGTTAGGTAAGTTTTCTAAGACTCTTTTGTAGCAAAATTTTAAATTTTTACATTAACATTAATGAAAAAAATATATCTTTAAACGTATAAGAGAAAATTTTAGAAAGGACATAATTTTAAATGAGTTCTTGCTAATTGACCAGTTTTACATATTCGGCACGACATATATATATATATATATATATATATATATATATATATATATATATATATATATATATATATATATATATATATATATATATATATATTATGCAATAAGATCACAGTATATAGGTGATTTCACAATATGCAAAACAACCACTGTGAAAGTATAGGGAAGTTCCAAGCGCTTTCGTGACTACTCACATTATCAAGGAACAATGAAAGTAAAGCATCAAAGGAAGGTATATAAAGGGGTAGCCCACACCTCACTATCAGATCCCACAACAACGAAACACCTGACGCGAGACAGCAGGCCCGCCGGCCGAACTAGACAACCCACCAACAAACTATTCTACCCAAGAAATAAGAAATTTAAAAAATTATTATTTGTCCAATGTATTATTAAATTCTTCCCAAATTCTATTAATTATAAATGGATCTAATTTATATAAACCAAAGGAAATATTAATATTATTGTCAAAACTGCTTTTTATGAAACAAGATTCAATTACATTCCTGTCGACCATGGACTTGCTTGATACTACTTTCTCAACTTTTTGAAAATCAATTGGATGGTTAAAATTTACTCTTACATGAATAAATAGAGCATTGGAATCTTGTCCAGTTCTAATGCTATATTTATGTTGTTTTAATCTTAGCTCGAGATTTTTACCAGTTTGACCGTAATAAACTTTATCGCAAATTTTACAAGGAATCTTATAGACACATCCATTAGCATTTTGGGGGGAATTCTTTATCAGTAAAAAATCAGTAAAAAAAACTTTTGAGTAGTTCAGGATAGTTTTTTGAAGCAGTTTGTGATACAGCCTACAAGGGGAAATAACCTTCTTGACTTGGTTTTGGCAAACAAGGAAACTCTTGTTAATAATTTAGAAATTACAGAGGAACTCCGCACAAGCGATCACAAACCAATTACCTTTAGCATTGAATGGAAGTATTACAGTAGGGATAATTCAGTACTGGTCCCAGATTTTTGCTTAGCAGATTACGATGGGCTTAGAGAGCACTTATCATCTGTGGACTGGGGTAATGAAGAGAGCTATCAGTATGACAGCTTTCTTAATGCAATACATGCTGCCCAAAAGACATTCATCCCATATAAGGAAATTAGATCGAATAGAAATGACCCCAAATGGATGAATAATAGGCTCAGATATCTTTTAGGACAGAAAAAAGGAATTTATAGGTGCATCAAAAGAGGTGAGGGTCATCTTATGAATCAGTATATTGACATTTAGAGGGACGTTAAAATGGGGATAAGAGAAGCTAAACGGGACTATGAAATTGAAGTTCACAGGGATTCAAAAACTAATCCAAAAAGTTTTTTCCAGGTTCATAGAACAAAAGTTAGAGATAAAATATGTCCCCTTAAAAATAACTCTGGGCATCTCACTGACAAGGACAATGAAATGTGCTCTATTCTTAGTAATTATTTTCTCTCCGTTTTCACTCAGGAAGACACTAATAATATGAATTACGAAACCAGAACAAAATCTCAATTTCATTACCAAAAACTACAGATACAATGAGTCCAACTTCCGAAAAGGTTATCCTCAAGGCATCATCTCAGCAGCCATCTCAACACGCAGCTCCCCAGTCATACCTCGACATCAATGCACTCAAAGGTTCAGCAGAAGACACGGCCATCAGGGTCTCCACCGCTGATAAAAGAGGTGGTGTTGTTATCATGAACACTGACGATTACAGGAACAAAATACTCAATCTACTTAATGACCCAGATACCTACAAACCTCTCACAACTAACCAAGTTGTCAACCTTACTAAAACTTTTCTTCAAAGGACTCGCTGCATTCTGAGGGGCTCAGAACAAGGGAAGAAACTTCTGCACACCATGCCCAGCAACCCCAGACCTGCCAGAATGTATGGCCTGCCAAAAACTCACAAGCCTGGTATCCCACTGAGGCCCATATCCTCGGAAATAGGCAGTGCTCCCCACCAGCTCTCAGGAATTCTCGCAAAACACCTCTCTAAACTCTTGGGCACTATCAGTCCAGCACATCTCAAACACTCGGGTGATCTTCTCAATCGTGATCTTCTCAATCGCATTTGCAACATCAACATCAGGAACAAGAAACTTTCCAGCCTTGACGAAGTTCCCTATTCACCAAAGTACCTACTACACAAGCCTGCTAAGGAAAATTGACGATTCACTTGATCTTCCTATTCAGGCAAGTGATTTCATCAGCCTTGTTGAACTATGTGTTGACTTTACGTGTTTCTCTTTCGAAAATCACCTCTTTCAGCAGACTTTTGGACTACCCATGGGTTCGCCACTCAGTGCAGTCCTGGAGAACCTATACATGGAACATCTAGAAGCCGAACGTTTCTCCACCATTATTCCTTCGTCTGTCACCTGGCTCCGTTATGTTGACGACATTCTCCTCATAACTCCTAGATGCTTTAACGTTCAAGCTCTCCAAGACAAGCTCAACCAGGTCGAGCCTTCAATCCAGTTCACCCTTGAAGAAGAAGTCGACAACACTCTTCCTTTCCTTGATGTTCTTCTCTGCAAAGCTGACCATGAACTTCGTTTTAAAGTCTATCGAAAACCCACCAACCAAAACGATCTTCTCCACTTCTACTCTCACCACGACACCAAAACTAAATGTGGTGTAATTATAGGCTTCTTCCTGCATGCACTCATAATTTGCAGCAATGAGTTTCTTGAGGAAGAATGCACTGTAATTGAACAAGTATTTTCTAAACTCCACTATCCTCATCACTTCATTAGACTGCAGACGGCAGGCATTAAACATCTTCAACACACCCAGAGAAGACACTGCTGAGAAGAGATACATAGACCTCCCCACCAACTCCATTGCCAAACACGTTTCCAACATCTTTTCCAATACCTCATTCCAAGTATCTACCTCCACAACGACGACCATCAAGGACATTACCAGTGATAGACAGGACAAGCTTCCACCCTCTGCAGGGGTATACATAATCCCTTGTAATGACTGCAACAAATTATACGTGGGCGAAACATCAAGGGATCTCCAAACACGTATTTCAGGACACCAATACGCAACCAGGTCTTACGATACAAGGAATGCCTGTGTACAACACCGTAATTCACACAACCACTTGATAAACTACAGAAACTCAAGACTTATCGCCACAGAAGACAACACTCAATACCGAAGAATCCTGGAATCATCACTTATTTCTATATCCGACAACTTCAACCAGAATAGTTGCTTCTATAACATATCTGAACCACTTGCGAAGAAACTTCTTCATCGCTATCCCACATAAGAGCATATTAATGGAAGAACACTGCAGAAGGTCTACTCACAAACTTATTCAATCTCAAAGCTACCCAAGCTACCTCAGCATTCTGAACCTGTCTATAATACTGGCGTACCTTCCACCCCAGGTAGATCTGTTTGTGACTCGAAAAAACCCACTGTGTGGGCGAAACATTGTCAATAAAGGATCACATTATACTGCATATGTGTTTATATTTCCATTGTGTCGGTATTTGATACAATTTATTTCCATCGTGAGGCCTTATTAATGATGTATTAAGCTGCAGTATAACCTCTGGGATTCTGTTGCTTACGTGATGAATGGTTTTGAAAACCGACAAGTTGAAGAATTGAGACACTTATGCAACACATGGGAATCTTTATTGAAGAAACGTTTCGCCACACAGTGGCTTCATCAGTCCAATACAAAGTAGAAATGGGTAAGGAGAGTAGAAGTATGAGGTAATCAGTCCCTCAACCTGGATTCGATGTGTTCAGTCCATCACTCTTGTAGTAAGTGCAGCATAGGGCCAGAGAGGTGGCTTATATACTGCGGTGAGATGAGTTGAAGCAGGAGGAGGCGGGATCACAGTGGGACCTGCCACTAGTGTAAGTAGGTCGTCGTCCAAAGGTTGGGCAAGCGTTGAAGTCTTTGTACCAAGATCCCATGATGTTGCAGTGTCTGACAGATGTGATGAATGGTTTTGAAAACCGACAAGTTGAAGACTGATTACCTCACTACTTATTGGACTGATGAAGCCACTGAAGTGGCGAAACGTTTCTTCAAAACGTTTCTTCAATAAAGATTCCCATGTGTTGCATAAGTGTCTCAATTCTTCAACTTGTCGGTGTTGGAAATGAATGGTTGTCCAGGGCAATTGGTGTCAATTGCTGGCTGGACAAATACTGTAAGGAAAATGCTGTAACATTCATTGACAACTGGGACCTCTTCTATGGCAGAAATGACATGTATGCCAGGGATGGGGTTCACTTATCTAGGTCTGGGGTGGGGGCACTGGCAACTGCAGTGGAGGGAGCTGTTAAGACTTTAAACTAGGAATAGTTAGTGGCATGAGTTTTGACAGAAAAACAGTGAAGTCCCAGTGTAGTAATATCATGAGTTCTAGGGGAACTAGTAATAAGCAGAACGAGGTAGATATTGAAAAGCCAGTGACACTAGGTGATAAGGACAGTAGTAGGTTTAGTAGAAAAACAGAAATGAGCAGGAAGGGTAAAGAGAAAGGAGACTCCTTCAATGTACATTATGCTAATAGCCGTAGTGCTAGGAATAAGATGGACGAGTTGAGATTAGTTGCTAGTGCAGGAAACATTGATGCATTTGCCATAACTGAGACGTGGTTTAATTCAAAAAGTCGGGA
Organism: Cherax quadricarinatus; assembly: GCF_038502225.1. Lineage (NCBI taxonomy): Eukaryota > Metazoa > Arthropoda > Malacostraca > Decapoda > Parastacidae > Cherax > Cherax quadricarinatus. The sequence continues at coordinate 49,313,034 of NC_091303.1, read as the reverse complement.
CATGCCTGCGGAATGTCACATTCAGGGTTTTAAATTGTTCCAAGTAGATAGAAGTATCGGGAAGGGGGGTGGAGTGGCATTGTAAGTCCGAGATCGCTTGAACTGTTACATAAAAACGGGCATTAAGTCTGAAGTAACACATACAGAATCTATTTGGATAGAATTTTCAGAGGGGCATGAAAAATTGATTTTAGGTGTGATATACCATCCCCCAAACTTAGATAGGGACCAAGGGAGACTACTATGGGAGGAAATTGTTAGGGCCACAAGGCACGATAATGTAGTAATTCTAGGAGACTTTAACTTTAGTCATATTGATTGGAATTTCTTGACTGGGAATTTAGAATCATATGACTTCTTAGAAGTAGTTCAGGATTGTTTTTTGAAGCAGTTTGTGACAGAACCTACAAGGGGAAATAACCTGCTTGACTTAGTTCTGGCAAACATAAGAACATAAGAACATAAGAACGAAGGAACACTGCAGAAGGCCTACTGGCCCATGCGAGGCAGGTCCAAGTCTCCTACCGGCTTAAGCCAATGCACCCAACCTAGTCAGGTCAGGTCACATTGACTTAAGGGAGGAACACGGCAACCGACCTGGTAGCACAAGCTATCAGGTCTAACTCACACCCACCCACATCTACTCATGTATTTATCCAACCTATTTTTAAAGCTACACAACGTTCTGGCCTCTATAACGGTACTTGGGAGTTTGTTCCACTCATCCACAACTCTATTACCAAACCAGTACTTTCCTATATCCTTCCTGAATCTGAATTTTTCCAACTTAAAACCATTGCTGCGAGTCCTGTCTAGGCTAGATATTTTCAGCACACTATTTACATCCCCTTTATTTATTCCTGTCTTCCATTTATACACCTCAATCATATCCCCCCTAATTCTACGTCTTTCTAGAGAGTGCAGTTTCAGGGCCCTTAGTCTATCCTCATAGGGAAGGTTTCTGATACATGGGATCATCTTTGTCATCCTCCTTTGTACATTTTCCAGAGAATTTATATCCATTCTGTAATACGGTGACCAAAACTGTGCAGCATAATCTAAATGAGGCCTAACCAAGGATGTATAGAGTTGAAGAACAACCTGAGGACTCCTATTATTTATGCTTCTTGATATGAAGCCAAGGATTCTATTAGCTTTATTGCGAACACTTATGCACTGTTGTCTTGGTTTCAGATTACTGCTAACCAGAACTCCTAAATCTTTTTCGCAATCCGTAATATTAAGATCTACATTATTTAGTTTATATGTGGCATGGTTATTGTCCTGTCCAACATTTAGAACTTTGCATTTGTCTATATTAAACTGCATCTGCCACTTCTCCGACCACTGCATCAGTCTATTCAAATCTTCCTGGAGTGCTCGAATGTCCTCGTCAGAATGAATTCGACGGCCTATTTTGGTGTCATCGGCAAACTTGCCGATGTCGCTCTTTATGCCCTCATCTATGTCGTTTATGTAGATTGTGAACAGCAGGGGGCCCAACACTGACCCCTGTGGAACACCGCTCGTGACGCTTCCCCACTCTGATTTCTCCCCATTTATGCAAACTCTCTGCTGCCTATTTGTCAACCATGCCTCTATCCAGGAAAAAATTTCTCCTCCTATTCCATGTGCTTTAATTTTCCTCAATAGTCTCTGATGTGGGACCCTGTCAAAAGCCTTACTGAAGTCCATATACACAATATCATATTCATTACCATGATCTACCTCCTCAAATACCTTAGTGAAAAAAGTTAATAAATTCGTAAGGCAGGAACGCCCCTTTGTAAAACCATGCTGAGATTCGTTGATTAATTTATGCTTTTCAAGGTGGCTACGAACTGCCTCGGCAATTATTGATTCCATAAATTTTCCCACTATGGAGGTTAGGCTTATTGGTCTATAGTTCGAAGCTAAGGACCTGTCACCTGTTTTGAAAATAGGTATCACATTTGCCATTTTCCACTTATCTGGCACCATGCCAGTTTGTAGTGATATGTTGAAAAGATTAGCCAAAGGTGTGCTAAGCTCCTCTTTACATTCCTTTAGAACCCTTGCATACAGTTCATCAGGGCCTGGGGATTTGTTAGGTTTTAATTTATCTATTTGCCTAAGGACCATGTCACTTGTGACCCTAATAGTGCACAGTTTATTATCGTCCTGTTCTACATAATTTATCATTACTGGAATATCGATCACTGTCAGTGAGCTGACCCGAGGAACTTTTGAGTGGGCCTATCTTGTCCCTGATCTTACTTCTGTATACCTGAAAGAATCCTTTTGGGTTAGTCTTCGATTCTCTTGCAACTTTAACCTCATAATCTCTTTTTGCTTTTCTAATTCCCTTTTTTATTTCTCTCTTTAACTGAATATATCGATTTCTTAATTGCCCCTCTCCTCTTTTGATTTGCCTATATATGCCTCTCTTTTGATGCTGCTCAAAGAATGCATATTTCGTATAAAGAAATTTGAACCAATAGAAATGACCCAAAATGGATGAATAATAGGCTGAAATATCTATTTGGGCATAATAAGGGAATTTATAGGCGTATCAAAAGAGGTGAGGGTCATCTTTTGAATCAATATATTGACATTAAGAGGGATATTAAAAAGGGGATAAGAAAAGCTGAAAGGGACTATGAAATTAAAGCTGCTAGGGATTCGAAAACTAACCCAAAAAAAATTTTTCCAGGTATATAGAACAAAAGTTAGAGATAAGATAGGTCCCCTTAAAAATAACTATGGGCATCTTACTGACAAAGAGAATGAAATGTGCTCGATTTTAATCAATTATTTTCTCTCGGTTTTTACACAGGAAGACACTAACAATATTCCAGTAATTAATTTTTATAAAGGGCCAGAAGAAGATAAATTATGTAACATCACAGTCACTAGTGAAATGGTTGTGAAGCAGATAGACCGACTGAAGCAAAATAAGTCGCCGGGTCCTGATGAGGTTTTTTCAAGGGTTCTTAAGGAATGCAAAATGGAACTCTGTGAACCATTAACTAATATTTTTAATTTATCTCTTCAAACAGGTGTAGTGTCTGATATGTGGAAGATGGCTAATGTAATTCCTATTTTTAAAACAGGGGACAAGTCGTTACCGTCAAATTACCGCCCAATAAGCCTGACCTCAATTGTAGGCAAATTACTAGAGTCAATTATAGCTGAGATTATAAGAAGCCATCTCGATAAGCATAGCTTGATTAATGATACTCAGCATGGATTCACGAGAGGCCGTTCTTGTCTAACTAATTTATTAACTTTCTTCAGTAAAGCTTCTGAGGCTGTTGATCATGATAAAGAATTTGATATTATTTACTTAGATTTTAGTAAGGATTTTTGATAGAGTTCTGCACCAAAGACTGTTAAAGAAAGTAGCAGCTCATGGCACTGGGAGAAAAGTGCTCTTGTGAATCGAGTCATGGCTCACAGACGGGAAGCAGAGTGTCCATAAATGGGGTTAAATCCGAGTGGGGATCTGTAACAAGTGTGGGTTTCACAGGGATCAGTCTTGGGCCCGTAGTTGTTTATAATATATATCAATGATCTTTATGAGGGTATTACTAGTGATATGAGCAAATTCGCCGATGACACAAAGATAGGTAGGATAATTGATTCAAACGTAGATATTAGGGAACTTCAGGAGGATTTAGACAATCTCTATTCTTGGTCAGAAAAGTGGCAGATGCAGTTCAATGTAGATAAATGCAAGGTTCTGAAGCTCGGGAGTGTCAACAACCCTAGCATTTATAAGTTAAATAATGTAGAACTTAGCCATACAGATTGCAAAAAGGGCTTGGGGGTTATGGTGAGCAGTGACCTTAAACGAAGACAGCAGTGCCTAAGCATATGTAATAAGGCAAATAGATTATTGGGATTTATATCAAGAAGTGTAAGCAACAGAAGTCCAGAGGTCATACTGCAGTTTTATACATCATTAGTAAGGCCTCACCTTGATTATGCAGCTCAGTTCTGGTCTCCACATTACAGAATGGACATAAATTCGTTAAAAAAACATTAATCGTAGAATGACCAAGTTAATACATAGCATTAGAAATCTTCCTTATGAAGAAAGATTGAAGACTCTTTAATTACATTCACTTGTTAGACGAAGAATGAGGGGAGACATGATCGAAGTGTATAAGTGGAAGATGTGTATTAATAAAGGGGATATTAATAAGGTCTTGAAACTATCTCTCCAAGAGAGAACTCGCAGTAATGGATTTAAATTAGACAAGTTTAGATTTAGAAAGGACATAGGAAAGTATTGGTTTGGAAATAGGGTAGTTGATGAGTGTAACAGTCTACCTAGTTGGGTTATTGAGGCTAGGACTTTGGGTAGTTTAAAGTTTAGGTCGGATAAATATATGAGTGAGAGGGGTTGGATTTGAATGGGACTTGCAAATCGTAATGACACGATTGAAAACAAACCATACCCGCGGTCATAGAGTCTCAAAACTCCAGCCCGTCGCGTTAGCCACTAGACCAGCTAGCCACAATAAGATTCATCCAACTAGGTATATTTCTACACCATAGGAAGGTTAGCACAGGCACCACTGTGACCACAAATGCAAGTTTTTACAGACGAATCTCCAGCTAGCGTGGCCGTGACGAACTCTAGAGTTATCAGATAGAGTTATCAGAGCTTATTTCTTGGGTAGCATTGAAAATTAGGTTGGGCAAATGTTTTGTTAGTGGGAGGGATTGTAAAGGACCTGCCTAGTATGGGCCAACAAGCCTGCTGCAGTGATCCTCCTTTCTTATGTTCTTATAAATCCCAATAATCTATTTGCCTTATTACATACGCTTAGGCACTGCTGCTCACCATAACCCCAAAGTCCTTTTTGCAGTCTGTATGGCTAAGTTCTACATTATTTAACTTATAATCGCTAGGGTTATGGACACTTCTGAGCTTCAGAACCTTGTATTTATCTACATTGAACTGTATCTGCCACTTTTCTGACCAAGAATGGAGATTGTCTAAATCCTCATGAAGTTCCCTAACATCTACTGAAGAAAGTTATTAAAGTAGTTAGACAAGAACGGCCTCTCGTGAATCCATGATGAGTATCATTAATCAAGCTATGCTTATCGAGATGGCTTCTTATAATCTCAGCTATATTTGTCTCTAGTAATTTGCCTACAATTGAGGTCAGGCTCGTTAAATTAGACACATGTGCAACTCTTGGGTATTTTTATTGAGGAAACGTTTCGCCACACAGTGGCTTCATCAGTCCATACAAAGGAGAAACTTGAAGAACAGGAGGAGATTGAGGTAATCAGTCCCTCAACCTTGAGTCGAAGTGGTCAGTCCATCAATCTTGAATAGAATACGGCATGAGTGGAGAAGCAGCTTATAAACCGTAGGCAGGAGAGGTGCAGCAGTCATAGGTGATGTCGGCAGGAGAGGTGCAGCAGTCGTAGGTGGTGTCGGCAGGAGAGGTACAGCAGTCGTAGATGGTGCCACTTTTGACACCATCTTCGTCTGCTGCACCTCTCATGTCTATGGCTTATAAGCTGCTTCTCCGCTCATATGCTGTATTTTATTCAAGATTGATGGACTGACCACATCGACTCAAGGTTGAGAGACTGAATACCTCATTCTCCTCCTGTTCTTCAAGTTTCTCCTTCGTATGGACTGATGAAGCCACTGTGTGGCGAAATGTTTCCTCAATAAAGATACCCAAATAGTTATTTTTAAGGGGACCTATCTTATCTCTAACTTTTGTTCTATAGATCTGGAAAAAAACTTTTTGGGTTAGTTTTAGAATCCCTAGCAACTTTAATTTCATAGTCCCTTTTAGCTTTTCTTATCCCCTTTTTAATGTCCCTCTTAATATCAATATACTGATTCATAAGATGACCCTCACCTCTTTTGATACGCCTATAAATTCCTTTCTTATGCCCTAGTAGATATTTCAGCCTATTATTCATCCATTTTGGGTCATTTCTATTTGATCTAATTTCTTTATACGGGATAAACGTTCTTTGAGCAGCATGTATAGTGTTCAGAAAACTGTCATATTGATAGCTCTCTTCGTTACCCCAGTCAACAGATGATAAGTGTTCTCTAAGCTCATTGTAATCTGCTAAGCGAAAATCTGGAACTGTTACTGAGTTGTCTTTACTATCATACTTCCATTCTATGCTAAAGGTAATTGATTTGTGATCGCTTGTGCCAAGTTCCTCATTAATTTCTAAATTAGTAACAAGGGTTTCCTTGTTCGCCAGAACCAAATCAAGTAGGTTATTTCCCCTTGTAGGTTCTGTCACAAACTGCTTCAAAAAACATTCCTGAACTACTTCTAAGAAGTCATTTGATTCTAAATTCCCAGTCAAGAAATTCCAATCAATGTGACTAAAGTTAAAGTCCCCTAGAATTACTACATTATCGTGCCTTGTGGCCTTAACAATTTCCTCCCACAGTAATTTCCCTTGGTCCCTATCTAAGTTTGGGGGACGGTATATCACTCCTAGAATCAATTTTTTATGCCCCTCTGAAAATTCTATCCAGACAGACTCTGTATGTGTTACCTCAGATTTAATACCCATTTTTATGCAACAGTTCAAGTGATCTCGGACATACAGTGCCACCCCACCTCCCTTACCGATATTTCTATCTACTTGGAACAATTTAAAACCCTGAATGTGACATTCCGAAGGCATGTCCCGACTTTTGGAATTAAACCATGTCTCAGTGATTGCAAATACATCAATGTTACCTGCACTAGCAACTAATCTCAACTCATCCATCTTATTCCTAGCACTACGGCAATTAGCATAATATAATTTTAAAGACCCTCCTTTCTCTTTACCCTTCCTGCTCATATCTGTTTTTTCACTAAACCTATTACTGTCCTTGTCGCCTAGTGCCATTGGCTTTCCAATATCCACCTCATTCTGCCTATTACTAGTTCCCCTAGAACTCATAGTATTACTACACTGGGACTTCACTGTATTCACGACAAGACCCATACCACTATCCATTCCTAGTTTAAAGACCTAACAGCTCCCTCCACTGCTGTTGCTAGTGCCCCCACCCCAGACCTAGATAAGTGAACCCCATCCCTGGCATACATGTCATTTCTGCCATAAAAGAGGTCCCAGTTATCAGTGAATGTTACTGCATTTTCCTTACAGTATTTGTCCAGCCAGCAATTGGCACCAATTGCCCTGGACAATCATTCGTTTACAAGTCCTCTCCTTGGCAAAATACCACATATGACAGTGCTCCCACCCTTCTTCCTAATTATCTCTATTGCTTACCTATACCTGATAATCAGGTCCTCACTCCTACGTCTGCCAACATTGTTGCCTCCCGCACTGAGGCATATAATAGGATTGCTCCCATTACCTTTTATGATGTCGTCCAGACAGCTAACAATATCTCCCATCCCAGCCCCAGGAAAACATACCCTGTGCCTCCTCTTCCTGTCCCTTAGACAAAAGGCCCTATCCATAAACTTAACCTGACTGTCTCCAAATAAAACAATGTTCTTACCTTCATTTGTGGAATTTGTCGTGACGTTCTTGATGGTCTTCATTGGGGTATCAAGGGATGTCTCACTCACGTCTGCTAATGCTCCCTTTTTGCTCGTTGTGACGTTCCCAGTAGACAATCCACATTCGTCTGATAACACCGAAAATGGGTTGGAAGTCTCCACAGCAGTCTTCTGGATCTTCGTTGTTTCTGCCACTCCAACAGACTTCTTGATTTTCAGCTTTGTTCCATGTTGGCCGGCCACTGGCCAAGTTCCTCTCTTGACCTTAGGACTCACAACAGGAGGATTACTTCGAATCCTCTTGTTTTCCTCCGTCAGTCGCCGTATCTCAAGCTTAGCAGCCCTAAGCTCCTCTTTCAGCTGCTGGTACAGTTGCTCAAGAGAGGACATCTTGTGCAGATTCACACAGAACACTCTGGACAGAACTTCACTGAGCTAAGTACACGTCACCACTGAGCTAAGTACACGTCATCACTGAGCTAAGTACACGTCACCACTGAGCTAAGTACACGTCACTTCTTAAAGCTTCCCAAGGTCCTAGCCTCTATCACCCCACTGGGAAAACTGTTCCAAGCATCTGCAACTCTGTTAGAAAAACCAATATTTACCTATGTCCTTTCTAAATCTAAATTTATCCAACTTAAATCCATTATTTCTGGTTCTTACCTGGTTCGACACCCTCAGTACTTTATTATCTCCCTTGTTTATGCCCGTCATCCAGTTATACACTTCAATGATATCTCCCTTCATTCTACGCCTCTCCAGAGAGTGGAGATTTAAGGCTTTAAGTCTATCTTCAAATGGGAGGTTCCTTACACAGTAAATCATTTTAGTCATTCTTTTCTGTATGTTCTCTAATGAGTCTATATCCATCCTGTAGTAAGGGGACCAAAACTGAGCAGCATAATCTAAATGAGGCCTCACTAGTGTTGTATAGAGCTGTAAAATAACTTTTGGACTTCTGTTACTTAAACTTCTTGAGATAAATCCAAGTAATCTGTTGGCCTTGTTGTGCACACTAAGGCACTGCTGTCTTGGCTTTAGATTTCTGCTTACCATGACTCCCAAGTCTTTTTCACATTCTGTATGATCAAGCTCTACTTCACCTAGATTATAGCTTCGAGGATTATTTTCATTACCAAGGGCTAGTACCTTACACTTATCCACATTGAACTTCATCTGCCATTTTTTAGACCAAGACATTAATTTGTCTAAATCCTCCTGGAGTTCATTGCTATCCTCCTCAGAGTGAATTATACGGCCTATCTTTGTATCATCAGCAAACTTTCTCATGTCACTCGTAATCCCTTCATCAAGGTCATTAATGTAAATTATGAACAAGAGAGGGCCTAAAACTGAAACTTGTGGAATGCCACTAGTGACTAATCTTCATTCAGATTTCACTCCATTATTGGTAACTCTCTGCTTTCTATTGGTAAGCCATGCCTCTATCCATGCTAGAACTTTACCTCCTATACCATGAGCTGCCACTTTTCTTAAGAGTCTACTGGAATCTCATTTACATCTTCCTGTGAAAAAACTGACAAAAAATAGTTATTAAATAAGGAACACATTTCCAGTTCATTATCCGTCAGCTGTCCATTCCCAATTTTCAGAGGCCCTACTTTCTCCTTCACCTTCGTCCTATACATTTGAAAGAACCCCTTTGGATTATTCTTTGATTCATTAGCAACTCTAATTTCATAGTCACGTTTAGCCTTTCTAATCCCCTTTTTATAGTTCTCTTTTAAGCTGGGCATATTGGTCAGTAAGGTTAACCTCTCCTCTTCTGATGCGCCTATAAATTCCCCTTTTCTCCCATAATAGATGCTTTAGCCTTCTGTTAATCTATTTTGGATCGTTATTATTAGACCTAATTTCTCTCTAGGGAATGTATATACTCTGAGCACGGTGTACATTATTAAGAAAAAAATCATAAATGCACATCCCTTCTTAATCATAAGTATGATCATCGTCAATAAAATCATTAGCTAGATAACCTCAATCGAGATTTAACAGGTGTTCCTTAAGTCCATTATAATCGGCAGAACGAAAATCATGGAGTTTTACCGTATTATGAGAATTTTTGTATTCGCAGTTAATGCTAAAAGTGATGGATTTGTGATCACTTGCGCCAAGCTCTTCAGTGATCTCCAGATTATTTAAGAGCGTTTCCTTATTTGACAAGACTAGGACTAGCAAATTTCTACCCCTGGTAGGCTCTGTTACACAATGTTTCAGAAAATAGTCCTGAACTGTTTTCATAAAGTCACTGGACTCTAGATTACCAGTCAAAGAATTCCAGTCAATTTGACTAAAGTAAAAATCCCTTACTATAACTATGTTATTGTGTCTAGAAGCCCTAACAATTTCATCCCAAAGAAGTCTCCCTCTATCGTGATCCAAGCCTGGAGGTCGGTATATTACACCTAGAATTAGTTTTTTTTGACCTTTTACAAACTCTACCCAGAGAGATTCTGTTACTGTTCCATCTATTTTTATACCTGTTTTTATGCAACAATTAATATTTTCTCGAACATATAATGCAACTACTCCCCGCTTTCCATTACATCTATCCACATGGAAGATCATTAAACCCTTGAATATTACACTCAACAATCATATCCCGACTCTTTAAATCATACCACTTTTCAGTTAATGCAGTGACATCAAAGTTCCTAGCACATGCTACCAAACGTAATTTATTAATCTTATTTCTTGCACTTCGACTGTTAGCATAAAATACTGTCATATGTTTTTTTTCTGCACATTTTTCATAAGTCAATATATCCATACTCATTTTTTATCATTTCTAAGCCCATACCTCTAACTAATCCTAGTTTAAAGTCCTAACAACCCCCTCAACTGAGCTAGCAAGAAAACCCACACCTGCCCTGGATAAGTGAACCCCATTCTTGGCATACATGTCATTTCAGCCATAGAAGTTGTCCCAGTTGTCAATGAATGGTACTGCATTATCCTTGCAGTGTTTATCCAGCCAACAATTAATACCAATTGCTCTGGACAACCATTCATTTCCAACACCTTTTCTTGGCAAAATGCCACATATAACAAGGTGCCCCTTCTTCCTAATTATGTCTATTGCTGTCCTGAACCTTTAAACTAAATCCTCACTTCTACGCTTGCCTACATCATTGCCTCCAGCACTGAGGCAGATAATAGGATTGATCCCATTACCTCTCATGATGTCATCCAGATGGCTAACAATATCCTCCATCCCTGCCCCAGGAAAGCAAACCCTCTGTCTCCTACTCCTGTCCTTCAAGCAGAATGCCCTATCAATGTACCTAACCTGGCAATCCCCAACAACAACAATATTCTTACCTTCCTTGGTGTCGTTGTGACCTTTCCAGTAGTCAACTCACATTCCTCGGGTAGCACAGAGAATGCATTAGGTGTTTCCACAACCGTTTCCACAGCAGTCTCTTTCTTCTTCATCATTTCTACCTTTCCATTCGTCTTCATGATCATCAACTTCGTTCCATGCTGTCCAGCCACTGTCCAGTTTCCCTTCTTGACCTGAGGATTCAGAACAGGACAGCTACGAATCCTCTTGTTTTCCTCAGTCAATCGCTGTATCTCCATCTTCGCTACCCTCAATTCTTCCTTAAGCTGCTGGTAAAGTTGCTCGATGGAGAGCATCTTGGTTCAATCCAAGGAGAGTACACTAACGTCCTCACTGGGCTAAGTACTCCTCGTAATTGGAGAAATAAGATGGACGAATTGAAATTAGTTGCAAGTGCGGGTAACAATGATGTTTTTGCCATAACTGAGACGTGGTTTAATATGAAAAATATGGACATGCCTGCTGAATGTCACATTCAGGGTTTTAAATTGTTCCAAGTAGACAGAAGTATTGGGAAGCGGGGTGGGGTGGCACTTTATGTCCACGATCGTTTAAACTGTCGCATAAAAATGGGTATAAAGTCTGATACACATACTGAGGCTGTTCGGGTAGAATTTTGAGAGGGGCATGAAAAATTGATTTTAGGCGTTATGTACAGTCCACCATACTTGGATAGAGACCGAGGAAGATACTCTGGGAGGAAATTGTTAAGGCCACAGTGCATGATGACATTGTAATTCTAGGGGATTTTAACTTTAGTAATACTGATTGGAATTTTCTGACTGACAATTTAGAATCTAACGACTTGTTAATAGTTCAGGACTGTTTCTTTGAAGCAGTTTGTGACGGAACCTACAAGGGGAAATAACCTGCTTGATTTAGTTCTGACAAACAGGGAATCCCTTGTTAATAATTTAGAAATTTCAGAGGAACTTGGTGCTAGCGACCACAAATCAATTATATTTAGCATTGAATGGAAGTATTATAGTAGGGATAACCCAGTAACAGTCCCAAATTTTTGGACTTAGAGAACACTTATCATCTGTTGACTGGGATAACGAAGAGAGCTATCAATATGACAGTTTTCTGAACACTATACATGTTGCCCAAAGAACATTTAACCGGTAAAAAGAAATTAGATCAAATTGAAATGATCCAAAATGGACGAATAATAGGCTCAAATATGTTTAAGGGCAGAAGAAAGGAATTTATAAGCGTATCAAAAGAGGTGAGAGTCATCTTGTGAATCAGGATATTGACATTAAGAGGGACGTTAAAAGGGGGATAAGAAAAGCTAAACTGGACTATGAAATTAAAATTGCCAGGGATTCGAAAACTAACCCATAAAGTTTTTTCCATTCATTCATCAACAACAGAAGCTAGAGATAGGATAGGTCCCCTTAAAAATAACTATGGGCATCTTACTGACAAAAAGAATGAAATGTGCTCGATTTTATATCATTATTTTCTCGGTTTTTACACAGGGTGACACTAACAATATCCCAGTAATTAACTTTTATAGTGGGCCTGAAGAAGATAAATTATGTAACATCACAGTCACTAGTGAAATAGTTATGAAACAGATAGACCGACTGAAGCAAAATAAGCCGCTCTTAAGGAATGCAAAATGGAACTCTGTGAACGTTTCGCCTACACAGTAGGCTTCTTCAGTCGAGTACAGAAAGTAGGCAGGAGCAGTAGAGATGTGAAGACGATATAATTAGTCCATCACCCTTGAAAACGTAGATTTGAGGTTGTCAGTCCCTCAGTCTGGAGAAGAGTTCTGTTTCATAGTCTGAAACAATGTGAAGAATAGGCATGTATGTATGTATGTATAATGTTGGCCAAGACCAGGGTCCTGGCACAGGTCTTAATCTTGAGATGACCCGCCTCTGGCTCCTGAAGGAGAATTGATTCTTTGTTGCAGCATATGTTGCTCCAGCACTGTTCTGGACAGTTCAGCTAGAGTGCCTCATAAGCGACCATGATTTGGTACTGAGGTTACTCCATCTCTGCTGTTTACTGAGCTGGGGACTGGGCTCTGTCCGCTCTGATAATCTGCAGATTCATGGCATCCACTGTCTCCTCCTCCTCTGTCAGTAGGCAAACCCTCAGGAGTGTGCTGACCATCTGCCGGAACATGTTCTGTTGTTCCTTGGAGGTGACTGTGTTGCAGATAATATTCGTGAATGCCTTGATGAGTGTTAAGAGATCCTCCTTGTTGAGGGCCTGCGTTGTCGGTGGGTTCGAAGCAGTGGATATTATCTGGGCTTTTGTAATCTGTGGGGACTGCTGAGGGTTGTATTTCTTCACTGTGCACACCGTGGCCTGTTGCTGTATGCGAAATTATGTAACATCACAGTCACTAGTGAGATGGTTGTGAAGCAGATAGACAGACTGAAGCAAAATAAGTCGCTGGGTCCTGATGAGGTTTTTTCAAGGGTTCTTAAGGAATGCAAAATGGAACTCTGTGAACCATTAACTAATATTTTTAATTTATCTCTTCAAACAGGTGTAGTGTCTGATATGTGGAAGATGGCTAATGTAATTCCTATTTTTAAAACAGGGGACAAGTCGTTACCGTCAAATTACCGCCCAATAAGCCTGACCTCAATTGTAGGCAAATTACTAGAGTCAATTATAGCTGAGATTATAAGAAGCCATCTCGATAAGCATAGCTTGATTAATGATACTCAGCATGGATTCACAAGAGGCCGGTCTTGTCTAACTAATTTATTAACTTTCTTCAGTAAAGCTTTTGAGGCTGTTGACCACACTATAAAGAATTTGATATTATTTACTTAGATTTTAGTAAGGCTTTTGATAGAGTTCCGCACCATAGACTGTTAAAGAAAGTGGCAGCTCATGGCATTGGGGGAAAAGTGCTCTCGTGGATCGAGTCATGGCTCACTGACAGGAAGCAGAGAGTGTCCATAAATGGGGTTAAATCCGAGTGGGGATCTGTAACAAGTGGCGTTCCACAGGGATCAGTCTTGGGCCCGTTGTTGTTTATAATATATATCAATGATCTTGATGAGGGAATTACTAGTGATATGAGCAAATTCGCCGATGACACAAAGATAGGTAGGATAATTGATTCAAACGTAGATGTTATGGAACTTCAGGAGGATTTAAACAAACTCTATTCTTGGTCAGAAAAGTGGCAGATGCAGTTCAATGTAGATAAATGCAAGGTTCTGAAGCTTGGGAGTGCCCATAACCCTAGTACTTATAAGTTAAATGATGTAGAACTTAGCCATACAGATTGCGAAAAGGACTTGGGGGTTATGGTGAGCAGCAACCTTAAACCAAGACAGCAATGCCTAAGCGTACGTAATAAGGCAAATAGATTACTGGGATTTATATCAAGAAGTGTAAGCAACAGAAGTCCAGAGGTCATACTGCAGCTTTATACATCATTAGTAAGGCCTCACCTAGATTATGCAGCTCAGTTCTGGTCTCCATATTACAGAATGGACATAAATTCGTTAGAAAACATTCAGCGTAGGATGACTAAATTAATACATAGCATTAGAAATCTTCCTTATGAAGAAAGATTGAAGACTCTTAAGTTACATTCACTTGTTAGACGAAGAATGAGGGGAGACCTGATCGAAGTGTATAAGTGGAAGATAGGTATTAATAAAGGGGATATTAATAAGGTCTTGAGGATGTCTCTCCAAGAGAGAACCCGCAGTAATGGATTTAAATTAGATAAGTTTAGATTTAGAAAGGACATAGGAAAGTATTGGTTTGGAAATAGGGTAGTTGATGAGTGGAACAGTCTACCTAGTTGGGTTATTGAGGCTGGGACTTTGGGTAGTTTCAAATTTAGGTTGGATAAGTACATGAGTGGGAGGGGTTGGATTTGAGTGGGACTTTCACATCAGAGCTTATTTCTTGGGTGGCATTGAAAATTGGGTTGGGCAAATGTTTTGTTAGTGGGATGAATTGTAAAGGACCTGCCTAGTATGGGCCAGCAGGCCTCCTGCAGTGTTCCTCCTTTCTTATGTTCTTATGTTCTTGTTTTTGTTTCTTCGTTGCGGTAGACTTTCTTCAAGGTGATATACATTTCCTTGTTGAGAGGAGTCAATATTGGTTCTCCCCTCAAGTTGAACCATATCTTGAACTTCAGGTTGTGTCATGATTCCAGGTATGAAACAACCCCATAGTGGGTTCTGTGGTCCCCGTAAGCTTCACCTTGAATTTGCCAGGTCGGTTGAGCTGGTTTGCCTGCTCCTTGGACGGACGGCGTACATCGTCTTCAAGTCTCTTCTGCTTCTATCAACTTTTCTGTACTCGACTAAAGAAGCCTACTGTGTAGGCGAAACGTTTCGAAATAAAGATACCTAACTGTTGCATATGTGTCTTACCTATCAACCTGTCGGTATTTTATACCATTTTAATGTTCAATCTGTCAGACACTGCAACACAAGGATATCTTGGTACAGACCTGAAATTAACTTCGACAACCTCTACTAGTGAGAACGGCTGGATTTGAGAGGGACCTGACCTCCCAACATCTACGTTCTACTAGTGACCTACGTCTCACCTCCTGGCGCTATATAAGGCTCCATCCTGTCACTTCAACTCCACACAGACATTCAACTTCAGCATCACAGTCCAGTACCACGTGGACAGACACATGGCTTCTGTCGAAAGGAAGAGGTCACGATGTTCCAGGGACACGACGGATGACTCGGATTTAGAAATGGACGACTCGGATTTAGAAATGTGGGGCGCAATCCTAGCGAAGAAGTTGCGTGACCACTCCGTGTCATCAGAGGAAAAGTCTCCAGTTCTGACAAGCCTAACCATGCAGCCAGAGAATACGGAAGGATGGATCAATGTGAACAGTAAGACACGCCGTCCCTCCAAGGAGCAGGTAAACCAGCTCAAATCACCTTCCAGATTCAAGGTAAAGGCTTATGTGTCTTACCTAACAACCTGTCGGTATTGTATACCATTTTGATGTTCATCTTGTCAGACACTGCAACACATGGCATCTTGGTACAGAAAACACCTTGGACAAGCTTTTCAAGTGAGAAGTGTTGGATCTGAGAGGGACATGACCTCTCAGTGGCTACATTCTCACTACTACTACTACTACTACTACTACTACTACTACTACTACTACTACTACTACTACTCTGCACCTCTCCTTCCGAGAGTATTTAAGTCTCCGCACTGTCGCTTGATCTTCAGATAGTTCCTGACTATGGAACTGAACTTCTCCAAGCCGAGGGACTGACAACCTCAAATTCTACGACTACAAGGGTGATGGACTGATTACATCGTCTTCACATCTTTACTGTTCCTGCCTACTTTCTGTATTCGACTGAAGAATCCTACTGTGTAGGCGAAACGTTTCGGAATAAAGTTGTCTAACTGTTGCATATGTGTCTTACCTAACAACCGGTCTACACTAGGCAGGTTCCCCTCAAACCCAGACCCACAAACAAAACCACCTGCTACTCCATCCATGGAATAAGCTCTGATAACCAGGGCACTTTTAAAGAGGGTACTGAGGGAGCTGAAGTACCTGGTCCATCACCAGGGCACCGAGGGAGCTGAAGCACCTGGTCCATCACCAGGGCACCGAGGGAGCTGAAGCACCTGGTCCATCACCAGGGGACCGAGGGAGCTGAAGCACCTGGTCCATCACAAGGGCACCGAGGGAACTGAAGCACCTGGTCCTTCACCAGGGCACCGAGGGAGCTGAAGTGCCTGGTCCATCACCAGGGCACCGAGGGAGCTGAAGTGCCTGGTCCATCACCAGGGCACCGAGGGAGCTGAAGTGCCTGGTCCATCACCAGGGCACCGAGGGAGCTGAAGCACCTGGTCCATCACCAGGGCACCGAGGGAGCTGAAGCACCTTGTCCATCACCAGGGCACCGAGGGAGCTGAAGCACCTGGTCCATCACCAGGGCACCGAGGGAGCTGAAGCACCTGGTCCATCACCAGGGCACCGAGGGAGCTGAAGCACCTGGTCCATCACCAGGGAACCGAGGGAGCTGAAGCACCTGGTCCATCACCAGAAGACCGAGGGAGCTGAAGCACCTGGTCACCTGAGGGGAGACATGATCGAAGCGTATAAGTGGAAGATGGGTATTAATAAAGAGGATATAAATAAGGTCTTGAGGATATCTCTCCAAGACAGAACCTGCAGTAATGGATTTAAATTAGACAAGTTTAGATTTAGAAAGGATATAGAAAAGTAATGGTTTGGAAATAAGGTAGTTGATGAATGGAACATTCTACCTAGAAGGGTTGGATTTGAGTGGGACTTGCATATGAGTGGATAGTGTTATCAGAGCTTACTCACGATGCATTACTCTAACAGAGTAAAGATCAAACCAGCGAGTGGCACAACCAATGAGTCGTCCAAACTAGCACTTGCAGCTGTCGTTAGTGGCAGGCTGCAAGTCAAATGTAATGCGATTTTATCGCTCAAAGAGGCCTTTGTTGTCGTCTGTACAGACGACACAGAGGCTGAGAAACTACTTACCACCACTGCTACTACCACTCTACGAGACCAGGGATTTCTTGTCTTGACTTCCCCAGCACTGAGGGCCAGGAGAACTGTGTTCCTCAAGCGACTCGACAACCTTATCACTGTACAGGCCACTGAAGAAATCAAGTCATCTATCGAAGCAAAGAACCCTTGGGCCAAGGTGGACTTCATTACTAAAATACCCAATGCTTCATCCATGCTGAAGGTCACCTTCAGTGACGTCAACATGGCAGCCAGAGCTCTCGCTGAGGGCCTGGCTATTCACTACTTCCACATCAACCCAGCCTTCATCGAAGCAGAGAAATTCCAACATATCTCACAGTGCTATAATTGTTACTCATACTTACACACCACAAATGATTGTCCTACCAAGGACAAGAAGTTCTGCTCCACCTGTGGCCGTGAGGGTCATGACTTCAAGAATTGCACTACTGCTTCACCACCTAAATGCTTGAACTGCAAGAATGACCACCATACTCTTGCTGCCAGGTGCCCTACCAGAAGAGACATACTCAAGAAACAACAACAACAAAAGAAACCCAACCCACAAGCAACCACATATTCTGCTATCGCCAAGCTTCAAGCAGACACTACCAAGATACTACATGCCACGCAAGCTGCTCCCACCACTTCCCTGCCAGCACCTACTGCCGACTCCACCAAGATTCTTTGTTGCATTATGTATGCTCATGTACAGAATGCAGCTGAGCCTGGTTCCTTCAACACCACCATCAATGAACTTTTCAAACTAAATAATATGCCTGGCCTCACATTCCCTGCATCACCACCTTCCACTGAGATCCTAAAATCTACTGCAAATATTACCAGCATCACCGCTGCTCCACCGCTGTCACAACCTCCACTAGACACAGAGATGGACCAATCAGAGACCTCTGAGACGTCGGCAAAACCCACCAATGAGAGTCCACTACCGCTTTCATCCACTGCTAGAGCAACTGACCAGTCGGAAATCTCGCCTTCACCAGTTCAGCCACCAGCCAAGAAAGCAAAAACACAAGACACTGCGGATGCACCTCACGGTGCCACTGTCACTGACACTGCTGCACCACAACGGGTCCGATATCTGAAGGGTGTATACTTCTACACAACCAAGGAGTATAAGAACACAATGCTGTCTTCAGAAATCCATCATCACCTCCAGGACGGAACAGTCAAGTATACCTACGACCAAACTGCTACATACACCACTGCAGACATGACCAGACTACTCACTGCCAACACCCAACACCTTGTGGAAGTCAAGTACACCTCAAAGAGGAAATTCAGGATGCTTCAGAATAGGGACCTTGAAGACGGTACCCTCGTCTAGCACGACTATCCATGACCATTCACCCAGCACTTTGCTGTCCGCTAAAGCTGGGGTGTGGCTCCAATCAACCCTGTAACTGCTGCCTCTGCCCGACTGCGCTTCTCTTTGGGGAAGTCAGCGCAAGATAGAAGAAGACGACATCCTCCAACCGGAGGGCCAAGAAAGAAGAAAGATGATTATCGTCACCCCCCACCCGGGGGGCCACTGCCGGGTCACCATCTGGAGAAGACCTGGGCCAGAAGGACCTGCGAATCAACATGAATGAAAATGAACACCAACACACGACACTCCACACAGGAGAGCACAGCGCTAGCACGATCGACACCATGCATTGCCCTTCTAGGGCATGGTTGGTGCCAGAGCCCGAGTTTGTACCTTACAAGATGAGGGGGGTACTTGTGCCTCCTCCCATGGGAGACTTAGGTCTCAGACACTCCCTAGACAGGGAGCCAGTGCCGGGCCACCACTTGGAAGGGCCCGGGCCGGGAAAATACCGGCGAATCTTTAACAACAACATTCTGCTCGATCACACAGTCCGATCATACAGTTGCTCTACACCGCAAGAAGCCTCTCTTCGACCCTGTCGGGGTGTAGAATTTATATTCTACAAACGTGATATCCTTTTCACAATGCTGTCGAATCGTGTGAAAATCAAGCCTGTGAATGGTGCAATAAATGACTCCTCGAAGTTAGCTTTAGCTACCGTCGTTAGGACCTGCCTGCAGGTCAAATTTACGGCAATCCACTCTCTGAAAGACTCCTTCATTGTCGTCTGCACAGATGACACGGAAGCACTAAAACTAATGGACGACTCTTCAATCAGGACCCTACAAACACAACAATTCACTCTATCCCCGTCTCCATTCTTGAAGTCGAAACGTTCGGTCTTTGTGAAAAGACTTGACAATATCGTCACCTCTCTCTCTACTGAAGCACTGAAGACATCTATTGAGGAACAAAACACGTGGGCCTCGGTAGACAGCATCTCAAAGATCCCCAACGCCACATCAATGCTAAAGATTACATTCTCAGACATCTCCATGGCTGCCCAAGCTCTCTCTGACGGTCTGGCCATCTCATATTACCACATTCACCCAAGTCATATAGAACAAGAACGTTTCACATACATCTCCCACTGCTGGACCTGCTACTCCTATAATCACACCACCAAGGACTGCCCCATCAAGAATAAGAAGTTTTGTTCAAAATGTGGGAATGATGGACACGATTTCAGATCCTGCACCATTACTACAACACCAACATGTCTTAACTGCAAGGGTAATCATCATACCCTTGCAGCTAAGTGCCCACTCAGGAAAGAAATCATATTGAAGAAAACTAAAGTTCTGAAGAAAACCTCCAATTCACCGACATATGCTGCAATAACCAAACCACAAACCGACGCCATCAAGACTCTACACGCTAATCTACAGGCACCATCGCCCAGCAACTCCCTCTCTCCACTCCCCGACGGTGCTCCTTCCAAGGTGCTGTACTGCATGGTGTATGCACACCTTGCAAACGCAGCAAGCCCCGGCACTTTCAACACCACTATTAACGAACTATTCCGTCTGAACAACATGCCTGCCTTCAATTTTCCGGAATCCACACCTTCAGAAGACATCCTCAAGATCCTTCCCAACGTCCTGAACTTTACTGCACCTGCAGACCTGTCTCCTGCCCAAGCAACTGCTCCTGTAACTTCTATAACCACTTCCACCGCTGACAACGTTGATCAAGTTGCCTCAACCACCGCCTCCCACCTCTCCCAGCCTGCTGTTACACAACCATTACACCTCACAGCTGCTCCTGTCGAACCTCAGTCACCTGCTACCACCATTGTAGATTCTCCCAGTGAATCCACTCCAGAAGAGGAAGATAACGACGACTCCAGTAAACCCTCATGGGAAAACCTTACCTTTTACACTTCTCCTTCAAATACTGACACCATGACCTGTACTGAACTCTACAAAAGCCTCGGTGCTGGAACAGTCAAGTATGCATGTGAATCACCGCTTCACTTCACACTCACCCAAGTTCTTGAGTTCATCAAGCCTCTACGTTTCACCTTCAGCAACAAGGCTAAATTATACCACCTATCTAGAAGCAGCTTCAAAAAGTTTGAAAATGGCTCCATTGCTAACCTGCCTCCTCAGTTACTCCTATAACTCCCATATGTGTTCTACCCTCTGATGTGACCTAGCCTGCTGCCAGCTACTCAAGATTCAAGACTTCAACTACAACAAGTTCAATGCAACAGTCCCTGCTATTCCTGTTCTCAAGTCTGCCCCACGATCGCCTTAGCTGCTGGGTTAAGCCCTGGCTCTATTTCTCTTACTAAGAACACTCCTCTCCAGAGCTATTCTTCATCTGTCCCGTCTTCCCCGCTCATCCCATTGGGATCTTACCTAAACTTGTTTGCTTTATTTACTGCACCAGATCACTGGCGCTCCTCAGTATAAAGTCTTTAAAACCAACTCTGGATTCAAACTACTTCTTGACAGACATTCTTACGAAACGTACACCTCAACCGAGACCAGACAAAAACTTCTCAACGTAGGCTTCACTATTATTTGGACTCCTGAGCACCGCGCCAAATGCACAGTGATCGCAAAACACGTAGACTATTCTCTCCTGACTGCCTATGACACAGACAAAGAAGACTTAATCAAAGACATTAGTACTAAGAACAAAGTCTCTGTTGACGATATTTATAGACCTGAAAACTCTACCATCCTCAAAATACGCTGTTCAACTCCTTCTGACGCCTCTACACTCTTCAATCAAGGAATATTTGCCAAGACCATCCGCATTCCTCCAAACTCTCTCTTCACTCCAAACTTTCACCCCATCACACAATGTCTGAAATGCTACAAATTCGGCCACAACAAAATCTCATGCACTTCCACACAAACCTGCTCCAGATGTTCAGCAACTGGCCACTTCTGGAACACTTGCAACCTCCCCCTAAAATGTTCTAACTGCGGTGGGTCACACACTGCAGTTGCAAATTCCTGCCCTACTAGAAAAGACATTCTCTCCACCCTCAGAGAAAGCCAACCTCCCTCCCTCCCCAACCCCTTCCCTGCACCTCCCCCTCCTACAATACCTTCCACCCCTACCCCCAATGCCTGGGTTACCCCACGCACTTGGTCTACCCCTCCTACTCTACACACTTCAAACACCAACACACAGACTACAATCACCTCTCCTTCTACACCTACACCCACACTAGACTACAAAACTAACTGCCAAGTCGCCACTGCTGCCCACTCTACGATGGTAATCTCTCAAGCCTACCAATCAGACTACTCACATGTCCTTAACCTAATCTTGTCCGCTAACAATCTTCCCTCTTTAATTATCCCTCCTTCCTGCTTCTCTTCTAAGCCTCCTACAACCTCTACCTCCTCCCTCTCTCCCACCCCCCCACTTCCTACACCCACCAGCTCTCCTCCCCCCCTACCCCTCTTCACTACTTCCACCCCTCCCACCAACACCCCTACTGCTGCTGCTACGACCACCCCTCCCCCGACCTCCTTACCCACTTCCTCATCCCCAACCAAAGCTTCCACTTCCTTACCCAGTACCATAGCTTCCACTTCCTCATCCCCTACCAAAGCTTCCACTTCCTCTGCATCTACCTTTGCCCACTCCTCCACCACAACCAAAACTTCATCCAGGTCCAACTCCACCTCCTCCAGACAAAATCCACTCAAACCCAAACCTGCCCCAACTTCTGACAGACATACAAAAGAACATAAAAACAGATCCATCTCTTCCTCCCCCTCCAGGAAACGGGTCCGTAACACCTACAAACTCGCATCCACTGATGGCACCACTATCACGGGTTTTAATCCAAACTCCTCCGACATTAACTTTGCTATGACGAAACCATTAAATCATGTTTAAAGTGATTCAGTTCAACGTACGTTCTTACTTTACTATTAGACACCTACTGGCCGAGCTCCTTGAAGCAGAGAGACCAGATATTGTTTTGCTAAACAGTACCTGCCTCAAAGCCCCTCAACGTATCCGCCATTATGGTTATACTGCACTACAGTCCCCCTATGATCCCCACGATGGGGTTGCCATCCTTGTCAAATCCAACATAAAACACGAATCTCTCCCAATCCCTTTTATTCACCAACACTGTCTTGCAGTCAGAATACACACCCACCTTGGCCCCTTTATCTTTTTCACCACCTATGCTCGTCCAAACACTATTCTCAACATACACGACCTTTCCTTAGTCTTCAACTACACCAACACACCAACATACCTACTAGCTGACATGAATGCCAAACACACCGCCTTTCATCACACCAGTAACAACCAACTTGGTCACCAATTACTCAACTTCACTAACCATAAACACTTAATTCATCTCGGCCCAGACTTCAATACCTTCTTCAATCACACGGGCCAAGGCAAACCAGACATCATTCTGGCAAACCGAGCCAGTTCTCTATTTCAACACTACATCTCACCTGGCCCTATTACAGGCTCTGATCACATCCCAGTCATCTTGCACATCTCCTCCAACCCTATCCTCATTCCAACCACACCTTCCTTCTCCTACAAGAACGCTGACTGGGATGCTTTCAAACAACACATAGACAATATTAACCTCACCTATGACTATAACAACAAACCTATCTCCGCCACCACCTCTCCATTAATTTTGGCATCTTTGTTGTGCTTCTAGGTTATCTGTTATATTTTTGATATCAAGCTGGAATAAACGTGATAGATAGCCTTTATTACTAATACTATTTGTGTAATTACACAACACTGTATTCACGCCACTGCTAATATCTGGCTATCAAGACAATTCATCAGATACCGAATGATCCTCCTGCTGGCCCCTCCCTCTCTCTCCTATAGCTCCACCCACTTCAGGCCCCACTTATATTACGCTTGTTTTCCATTTTGAATTTTTATTCACACAAAAAAAGAAAACTTACTGTTATGCAGACTACTCCATTATTGGAAAAAAATGGGATAAATTATATCAGCGCATTTGTGTTAGCATATTAGGCTCACCAGTTGACATATATTGGACGCTTGATGTGATCTGTTTATTCTCTAACATCAGCAAAAATCAAACCTTTCTTCTATTTTGAGCTCAATTTCAAGGTACTTTTAGTCTGTAAACCATTCAAAATCATCTCTATTTCTGTAATATATCTTTCATCCCATCAAATGAGACCAAGAAAATTAGAATACAATCATAAATACCATATGAAAACACACGCAGAGTCGCTGTAAGTGTATTTTTAGGGGTCTGAAACAGATTAATCAAATTTACATAATTCCTAAAGAGAAAAATTCGTTGGAGTTTCGAACAGATCGGAACTCGAACAGCCTTCTCGAACGAATTAATTTCGAGTACTGAGGTTCCACTTTATTTCGAAAGAAACAATCATAAAAATCTTCATTGCACGTTCGTTTCAGTATGGTAAATACTTTTAATTTAGTTTAGCTTTCTCTTTAAGTTATCCACTCTAAGCCTGCTTCCTAATATCTCTGTGGTTCATCTGGTTGTTTACCTGTTATCTAATCTTTATTGTTTTAGTTCATCCCATGCCAAGCACCTCGTCTCTGTTCCTTTTTTTCAGTGTTCATAATTATCTAATATGATTTGATTGTACATATCGTCCGCCGTCCATCCTCAGGTGACATAGATATTCTCATTTAGTATTTCTTCATAACTCTGACATATGTAGAATATATTTTAAATGATTCACTGATTAGTTTTTTGAAGGTAAGACTTACATTAGATAGTCAAGCATAAGCTCATGTTATCCAAGCGAGGTTACGTATTCCTTCCGATGCCTAATTTGTTTATGAAGAATATTATATTTAGTACAAGTGGTTCAACTGGCATTAATAAAATCACTTGGGAAATTTTTCGAAGATGCAAGAGTAGATTAGTTTTATAATTAAAGTTTGAACTAGTGTGTCTGAAATATTAACAAAGAAATCAGTAACATCACTTAATTATAAAATCAAAGTCCCAAGTCAAGAAATACTGCTCCTGTTTACTGACGAATCTTACCTAACCTAACTCTCTGTAATACAGGTGACAGGAAGCATTGAGACTGTTTTCCCAGCCCTACATCACATCATGCCTGACAGCTCCTCCTTCAACACTGCTATACGTACCTTCAAACCCATCAAGGAATTTGTAAAAGTTTGTATTTCATTTCGATGTTGTTTTTAATGTTAGTTCCTCGTGCTTTAAAGATCTTAGCAATACAATGTGTTTGACTGCTTCTGACGCATAGTGTTAATGCAAAAACTCCTAAATTAATGCTAAGAAACGTATTTTGCTTACTTAAAATGAATAAGAAAATTGAACATAAATTTACAAGACAGGGTATTATGGTTATCAAAATCTAGCACAACATGGAACACACAGTACA